>NC_045768.1:41618030-41925808 GCF_008692025.1 Phocoena sinus | reverse complement strand
GTTAGCTAAAACAGACTTCAGCCCAGTTCCCCATCTGCCATGCCTAGCGTAAGTGAAATGTCAGTGCCAAAGCACATAGGCTGAATTTCATAATCGCTTTTTGGGGCTAGTCGAAGTTCTGCATTGAATTTTTAAAAAATAAATTGAAGATGATACTATATTAGAGAAATAGCTTCAGTGAAATTAGAAAGAGGAGTACATTAAAAAAAATACCAGCAGTAGAATCTCTTCAAGAATTAAAATAACAGGATAAAATGAAAAAATTCCCTTTAGAAAATACTAATTTGTTGCTGGAAATCTATACTGAAGTTTTATTTGAAGTTCTGCAGTGAAACTTAAATCTCATGTAGCTCAGACACTTTGGGAATGTCTCTCCCTAATATTGTTGGGCATCTGGGCAAGGAAGTGGTTAAATTTTGGATGATTTATGTCTTAGATCCTTATGGTTCTTCTTGTTCATCTAAAGATCTGTTCAATAATTCTTGTAATTTTAAACAACTGACTTTGAGCTTTATTGAATGGAAACGAAAGGAATGGATTTAACTTTTTAATTTCTATTTTATTGAAAGGATAAAACAGAAAACAAAATACTTGTGGAGAGGTTAGTGGGGAGATGGAAATGTGGGAAAAAGTGGACTAGCTGGGAGAGAGTTTATTTCACCTACTTGAAAGTTACCATGTTCATTATAGTTTGAGTATGTTTTTAGGTCTCTCCATAAGTAAGACTATAATTTGTTAAAAGGAATCACAATTCCTAAGACCCTGGACTCAAATCTAAAAGATAAAAGCAGAATTTATTTATTGCTGGCTTAGAGAGCTGCAAGTGTACCCTCTTGAAAAAGTAAAGGTCAGGGTTTATGAAGAGCTTAGGATAGGGATAGGGTTTGTTAGGTTACATTTAAAGGAGGTAGCATTGTGTTGGTGAAGTAATGATATGGGTGAGTTAATTAAGGCGAATTAACTAGGGTTTGGCAGGAGGTCTACTGGGTGGTTTGCTGAGTCTGAGTGATTCAGCACAAGGGTCAGGTGTCTCAGGCATGACACCTGCCTGACACCTTTTATATTCTCGTAAGGGTTCAGACCTTATCTTCCTCAAAGCTCTCTTTCCTTCTCCTGCTGTCTATAATATTTCACTGGAGACTTCCATTATGGAAGAAGTCTAAAGCTGATCCTTTCCATATTTTAGCTCATAGATGAGATACAACATACAAGAAAATTTTGGAGCCTTTACTATATGACAGGGACTTTGCTTTCATTGGCATTTATCATCTGGGTCTGGTAAGGGAGTCAGAATTGAACATAAGTAAGTTTGAAAAAGAATGACAAGAGCTATGACAGAAGTCTGTATCATAATGGGAAGGAAGCATGATGGAGAGGCTGCTCAGTTGTACTCTTGGCTTCATAACCTCATCCTTTCACTAAGTCTTGAAAGGTGGGCCAACATCTGTAAGACCGGAGTCCTGGTGTGGCATTCTGGGCAGAGGCAAGGGTATGTGGAAAGACAGAAAACTGTTTACCAGCCCTTCTTTTCAGGGTACCACGAGCAATTTGGTGTGCAGTGGAGTGATGAGATTTTCCCCTTCCCCTACTGCTCACTTTCTTTCTGGCTTTCCCAGGACTTGCTGCAAAGCGAAGTCAGGTTAACAGAGGGGACCTTTGGGAGTGCAATTCAAGTTGACAAAAGATTAAACGTTTTTAACATTACTAGCTGTGCTGGAGATATGGAGAAGAAAAGTCTTAATTGTCGATAACATATTTAACCTTGAGATCAGTGCACCAGAAGAGCCTCCTACCTCCTGTCCACAGGGTCAGAAGCATATATACACTTCTAGGTCCCTACTGGCTCAGAGGAAGGAATTGAATTCTGACAGCCTCTCCTGAGACCCAGAGATAAAATAGATGAAGTGAGGGTGGGGAGAGGAAAGAATTTACAAGGAATAGGGGACTGTGTTGGAGAAGGAAAAGAGAGAGGGTATAGGATCAGCTCGGAAGGTTTAGTTGGTAGATCTGGGTTTAAACAGTAAAGAGAAGTTATTGGCTCATGTAATAAACAACCTAAATGTCCTCAATGTCCTCAGGAATGAAGCTCCATTTTTCTGTGATTATCTGAGTATTCTGCCTTGCCTCCCCACCCACATATGTATTGGATTTATCCTTCGTCTGACTTTACTGTAGTGGCCAAGTAGCTGCCAGCAGCTCCAGGCCACATGCTTCCTTCTTCACAGCCAGGGGAAGAGACAGAATGTCTCCCCACATTCATCGAAGTCCAGAGTTTCACGGTGATGGGAGCATCTTAGATTAGGTACCTGCCTCTGAAGCAGTCGTAGGGGCCAGAGGAATGCTCTGGGCTGTTTGGATTAGGGCCCATCACTGATCTTTCCCTGTGGCAAGAGGGATGCCATGGCCGAGCTTGCTTTAGACCAGTCAGAGAGAGCCTCCTGGGGTCAGTGCAGCTCAAGCCTCGAAGTTGTTTCCCAAAAGGAGGAAGGAGAAATTGGAGAATTGAAGAAATATTCTCCAATAGGAAAATATTTATTCTGGAGAGGCAATCACAATACCCACTTCATGTAACCCTGTGTGATACCCCAGAATTCTAGGCTGAGGACCTCAGGCCTGTTGAAGGACCTGATTGTCTTCTCTCTTAAGACCGGGAACATAAAAGACTTCAAGCTAATCTAAACAATTGCTTGGATTTGCTTCTAGACCACCTCTGCTGGCTTCATGTGACAAGAGTAAGTTCTTTCAGTTGTGGACTCCGTCACCCCACCCTTCACCCTGGGGCTAGAATTACAGCTAAGTCATAGGTGACGAGAGGGGACCATGTTAAGGAATTTAACATGTATCTTGAAGAATTTTAAAATCATCTTAGATGAATGTTGAGGTGGGCAGGTTTATAATGAGCCTTACAGTTTGGAAAGACAATGCTGATTATTCGAGTGGAGAATGAATGAAAGAGAGGTTTGGATTGTTTAAGGCAGGAGCAATGAGGATGGAGCCAAGGGGCCTATGTGATAAAACTTAAGGAAGTATCTAAGGACTTAATAAAGGAATCAATAGTGGCAGTGGTGAGAGCGTTTGGTGAGAGAGGATGGAGCATCTGGGAGGAATGGCAAAATAATGGCGCCTGTTTGCAAAAAGAAAGTAATAATTACAATATGCTCGTTTTCTGACACATACTAGAAAAGTAATAATGGTGATTTTTTTTTCCTGTTTGTTTTGTTATGGTGAGAGTAAAGAGTGAGATGTCACAGAATAAAGAGTCTGGAATGGTCTGAAACTCCATTTCCTTTCATCTGCTGAATTTCCGACCACCAACGAATAATAGAGGTAGACGTCTTTTGTTTGTTCTCTCTTCCTTAGAGGAGGGAGCCTCTGAATACTACTGTTTCCTCCAGTGTCATTGATGTTAGCAAAGGTGCTAGTTTTTTGTGGGCTTCAATATCTGAAAAATAAAGGCATACTGTTAAAAGCACAGGGTCTCATATTATTGAAAAATTCCAATATTCCTAACTAGTAGGAATAGTTAGGAGTCCAAGTCTGGACAGTGAACTCTCTCTGGGTTAGAAATTTTAAAGGTTAATGATTGTAGAGAGACTGACTATCTTTCTTTTATTCCTTAATCGTTTTGAATGAAGCATTGTAGATAAAATTGAAACATAAAAATTTAGAGCAAAGTAGACTTGGATTTAGAAGTCTCTTTGCTCAGGAAAGAATGTGAATTTCATTCACATTGCCAGCAAAGGCCAAGACAAGATGATCATGAAACTAATTGGTGATACCTCGTTGTCAGGATGTCATGTGAGTTTTTCCACCCTAACCCTGATGTGTGCTTTAGCCATCAGAGTCATTTCCTGTTTTTTATATGGACAATTGGGATATTGTCTGGTTGAACAAAGGTCACAGACAGATGTATCTTGCTGAAAAGAATCATTTGGAAAAGCTTGGCATTTTTAACGGACCCCACCCACTTCTGTTTCTTTTCATTGTTGTAGCATGAGATGTAAACTTAGGTGTATGAGCTGGATTGCCTAGAAAATATTTATTGTTTTTTGTCTCTACAGTGGAATTCCAGAGTGGTGAGCAAAAGGACTTATGAAGTAACTGTTATCTTTATGTGTGTATGTGTTGAGTGGCTCCTCAGGTTGCTTAGGCCCGAGAAGACTACAAACTTGTTGAGTCCTAGTGACTACATCTCTAGACCTCAGTTTCCTTATTCATGGTGGAATAACAGTACCTTCCCTACTTGCCTTGTGAATTTCTTATGAAGGTTTCATACTTACGTGTGATAAGTATGAAATGTCTGCAACTTCAGACTTTATAATTGCTCCTCTCTTGCTATCAAGACGAAGTCCAGGCTGTTTTCCATGGGAAATAAGGCTTTTATGGTCTGGCTCTTGCTTCCCCCTCCAACTCATGTCCTTCTACCCACGCCACTCCCTACACCTTCTACTCTACCCACCAGACATGATGTCATTTTGAAATACTCCTCGTTCTCCAAAGACTATCATCTTACCCCTGGCTGTTTTCTCATGACACCCTCTATGCCTAAAATGCTTGCTGTCTGCTGGCATTTTAGTCGCTCTCTAGGTTTCTAGACCCTTCTCTCCATCCTCCTGAAACCAAGTTGGTACTCAAGGCAGATATCCATGGTAAGATTGTTAGTGTTGAGGGGAAGGACGAGGAAGGATTCTGAGGCTCCCTGTTCTCCCTGATGATGGAGATAGAGGCATTAAGGAGTCAGGACTAACTTTAATTTTATGAATGGGGCACCTGAGTCACAAAGGTCTAAGTAATTTGTCCAAGGGGATAAAACAAGTAATTTGTAGACCTGGAATTTGACTCCAGGCAGTCTGACCTAAGATCTAGGACATTTACTTTATGCTACATGGAGTGTGGGGTGTGACTGTTTGCTTATTTCTTCCCTGTCCCGCTGTACATTTTCCTTTGCGCTAATCTAGCTCTAATGTTTCATAAAACTTAAGGCTTAAGGATAACAGGAAGGACTCACAGGTAGAAGATAAAAGTTTAGATTAAAATAACCACTATGTCTCTGTCTCTCTTGCATGCATGCCGTCTTTCTCTCTTAAATCCCTGATTTAAGGAGGGATTCCTGCCTCCTATTAGTGGGAAGAGTGTTACACCAGACCCCAGGGTCCTACCTTTCTTCACTGTCCGTGTTTCCCTCATGTCCTACCTTATATCCACTTCTAAGGCAGTGTCTCTGTTCTGGCTGTTTACTGCTGAGTAACGACTCCAAACCTCAGTCATTTAAAATAACATTTTTTTTTGTTATCATGATTTTGAGGGTTAGCATTTGGGGCAGTGATCAGCTTCCGTTCCACTTTGCATTGACTGGGATCACTCAGTGATATCCAGCAGAAGGTAGGTATTATCTGGATGGTCTAAGAACACTTCTCTTGTTGCCCTTGGAGGGGCTCGCTGGAAGGCCGGACTCAACTGTTTCCTCCCCTTCTCCGCCTAGTCTCATAAAAACCGCAGCATCTCTTCATGTGGTCTCTTCAACAGGGCAGTCTAATCTCTTAATGACATCTTAGGGCTCACTAGTCTTGAATATATTCCTTGTGACCCATGTTTGTCTTTGAGTTAAAAAACTCAGTAGCGAGTATTCCAGGAGAGAGGAGGTGGAAGCTTCCAGTCTCTTAAGACCTAGAAACTGGCACACGTCACGTCTGCCACAATCCGTTGGTCAGAGTGGTCACAGAACCTGCCCAGCTTTGGAAGGAAGCTTCACAGACCCGCACCTCCTGATGGGGGTGGTGTCACATAGTTAGTGAACATCATCGATCCACTGTAGTTACCTGCAGAAAAGCCACACTGAAGGCAGGGGCAGCAGTATGGAGCAGTGGTCAGGCACCCAGGCTCTGGTAATTCTATGAGTTAGGAGCCTGACCCCACTATTTACTTGATGTGTGCTCTGGGGCATTTCGCCTCTCTGGGCCTCAGTTTCCTCATTAAAAAAAAAAGCAGAACTAATACTCATCCTACTTCATAGAGTGGGAGAAGTCAATACATGTAAAGCACGTAGGACAATGCCCAGCACATGATGGAGAGCTGTAGAGATGAGCCGTGTGCCGTTGTTAGACAGCGGCAGAAAAGTTTCATTACTCATGGTCTTAATGCCTTCATCTCCAAAGAGGCTGTTCTTTGCTTTACTAAGTGACCCAATGACATGACATAAGCCACTCTCCTTCACCCCCCAAATCCCACCCCCACCCCAAAACCCCACATATATATCCTCCAAAAGGGCAGCTTACCTTCCGCAAAGGTGATTAAGAAAATTGCGGGCAGCTTTAAAGTAGCAGATTGTCTCTACCTTGAGCTATGCAGGTTTCAATGTTCTTAGGACCAAACTTGGTTACAGCACCCTGTTCCACCTATCACAGCACTTTAAAACTCGGTTGAAATTAACTGTTTATAATTAGCTGTCTCCCCTATTAGACTGTGAATTCTTGAAAGCAGGAACGTGAAATTTCATCTTTTTATTCCCAGTGCTTACAAGATACCTAGCAATGTGTTCAATATTCAGTAGCCCCTCCCCCACCTCCACCTGCATTCTGTTTTCCGTGGTTTCAATTACCTGTGGTCAGCCTCTGTCCAAAAAAATTAAATGATAAATTCCAGAAATAAACAATTCATAAGTTTTAAATTGCACACTGCTCTGAGTAGCATGATGGAATTTCGAGCCATCCCACTTCATCCCAGGCAGGACGTGAGAGAGAGAGAGAGAGAGAGAGAGAGAGAGACCACATTCGCATAACCTTTATTACGGTATATTGTTATAATTGTTCTATTTTATTATTAGTTTTGTTAATCTCTTTCTATGCCTAATTTATAAATTAAACTTCATCATGGGCACGTACATATAGGAAAAAACACAGTATAGATAGGGTTCAGTACTACCTGCAGCTCAGGCACCCACTGGGTGTCTTGGAATGTATCCCCCACAGATAAAGGGGGACTGCTGTGTTTGTAAATTGGGTGACAGTATTTTCTTTGTTATTCAGCCAAGGTGGAGGTGGATTAGAATGACTGTAGACGTTGTACTGGTGAATAAAATGTTAGAATTACATTCTTGCAAAAGATTTTTAAAAGCTGAAAAAGCAGCATATCATAAAGTATACACAAGAGTAGTAATTAAATAACACTTTGTTTATTGATCTTTAAAATATATAGTAGGTCTTACAGGGAGATCAGCTCCGTGCTTTGTGACCACCTAGAGGGGTGGGAGAGGGAGGGTGGGAGGGAGACCCAAGAGGGAGGAGATATGGGCATATAGGTATATGTATAGCTGATTCACTTTGTTATAAAGCAGAAACTAACACACCATTGTAAAGCAATTATACTCTAATAAAGATGTTAAAAATAAATAAATTAAAAAGTGCCTAACACACACACACACACACACACACACACACACACACACACACACACACACAAATATATATAGTGGTCCTAAACCTAATTCAGATGTCAATTTCAAATTGGATACATAGTAAGTAGCGTACCATGGTCCCACTGATGGCATGGTACTAAAAGTATAGCACCGCCTGAAATTATAGCTTCTCTCCTACTCTTATTTTTGTTCTAGTTTATTTTTTATGTATCTATCATTTCTCATCACTTTCTGAAGTTTTTGGTTTTTTATCTTTCTGTCATATGGACATCGAGTTCTGGGAAACATACTTTGTTTTCCTTCTTGGTTTTATAACTCTACCTTTTGGTTTTCCAGACAACTATAGATTTGCACTTTTATCACTCTTTTCACAGCATGTTAACATTGCTTTTGATTTTCAATGGCTCTCTCTCTTCCCGTTCCTCAAAGATTATCTATCACATTTAGGTCATTGTTCAGTGCCCCATGTTTCCAAATAAAATCCAGTATCTTGAGTTAGTTGGGTCCTAGTGGACTTAAATGTAGTGGAGAATGACAATGACAGCAAATGAATCATTGCCAAAACTTTCCTAGTGAAGGTCCCTAAACCTACTCAGAAAAAAAATATTAACAAAGCCACTCATCATTCTGTTTGCTGAACACCCAAAGCAAAACATTAAAAAAAAAAAAAAAAAAAAAGATACAGACAATACTCCAGTACTCTTTTCTAAGAGAATCTTGCTGTAAGTGAATCACCACCGTAACCCTGAATAAGTACAAACGTTGTAAGGTCATGATTATATCCTGGATCTTGTTTGGTTTCCTGAGAAGATTTCTTTTACTTTGAGGTGCATGCTTAGTCAAAGCCCTTGACTGTGATCACTCACTTTATTTGTCGGTTTAATAAAAACTGTAAAACTTATGGATTGATTTTTTTAAATGAAACTAGGCCATTTTCAACAAATACCTATTGGTGAGTTCAGTTTATAAATTGTGCTGAACATTGTGGGGAATGTTAATAATGATAGAGTCCTTCTTTTCTAAGAGCCATTCAAAGAAAATTATAGGTGTTAGAGCTGAAAGGAATTTTGTGGGGGTTTTTAGTCTAGTTCCCAAGCTTTATGGATAAGAAACCTAAGGTCTGAAATGCTAAGTCATCTTGGGAAATGCATTTAACCTTTCTGAACTTCAGTTTCCTCATTTTAAAAAAAGGAAATCATAGTATCTAACTCATAGGGTTGTCATAAGAATTAATGTGATAATAAATGCAGAGTATTGAGCCAAGTGCTGTCCATAGTAAGTTCCCAATAAATGGTACCTTTTTTTTAGTGTTATTATTGGCTATGATTATACAGATAGGAAGTGCCAAAACAGAGATACAAATCCATTTCTTTCAAACCCATTGTTCTATATAGTTCTTCATGCTATAAATGTATTATTTTCCAGTGTGGGAAACATTTCTCTTTCAGTAAAGTCATATTCAGAAATAGATGTTAATTGTCAGGTTGCCATTTGTTTTCACCAGATCACAGCAGGAACCAAAATAATGTTTCAAACAAAAATAACAATAGTCCGCAAACTTTTTTCTGTGTGTGCACTGCTTAAAATGCAACATTAAGTTAAAAGTGAAATTTTTTTTAAAGCTAAGACTTTCTAATATAGACACAGATTAAATGTCACCCATTTGTTCTGCTAAGCATCCCAAATGCTACAGGATTTGCTCCAGATTGTAATTCCTATAAGATCTTTTGCAGTTTCATTGCTTACGAGTTTATCTCGTAGCTGTTACAGTAGGGGTCAGTCTGTGCTACCTCTTCCCGAGGGTCAGTGGTAAATCCTGCTGTCCTTCTTCATTTGCATGCTTCCCATCCAAAACTGGGCAGCAGCCAGTGCTATTGGGACGCTGGTGAATTGGATGCTCACCAACCCTCTGTTTTTGGAAAGCCTATCTTCTTGTCACTTTATGTTAAATATGGATGGGAAAGGCTCTCCTGATCTAACCTACTATGTTTATCCAGATCTGAAATGTAAGTGTTCCTTTCTTATGGAAACCTGAGTGGGACAACATTTAATAAAGTTCTGCAGAACTCAAACATGATGCTGGGTCTTAAATTTGCATCTCCTGGCCCTCTATACACTTATTTTAAAGCAAGATTTTCCACGAGTTTAGTGACATTAGGTAGTTTTCACACTTTGAGGAGAGAGGTTCTTTGAATGTAAGTGAAATTCTTACATTTACTTTGCCTTCAATTCCTCTTTATTGATTTCAGACATCTAGTGCTATTCACTCATCAGCTTTAACCCTAAAAGCAATGGTGCTTGAATTAGTCAGGGTTCTCCAAAGAAATAAAATGTATACATGTATCTCAAAAGATTTATTGTAAGGAATTGGCTCATGTGATTGTGAAGGCTGACAAGTCCCAACGTCTGCACTTGGCAAGCTGGAAACTCAGGAGAGCTGGTATATAATTCCAGTCCAAAGGCAGGGGAAAAAAACAAACAAATGATGTCTCAACTGAAGGCAGTGAAGCAGGAGAAAATTCCCCTTACTTGTTTCATTCAGGCCTTCAACTGATTTGATGATTGTATGAGGCCCACCCACGTTATGGAGGGCACTCTGCTTCATTTAGTTTGCCAATTTAAATGTTACTCTTACCCATAACACCCTCACAGAAACACCCAGAATAATGTTTGACCAAACATCTGTGCACTTCCATGGCCCAGTCAAATTGACACATAAAATTAACCATCACAGTGCTCAGTGGATTGTCTTTAATCTTTTATACAGTGAGAGACCAGGATTACATTTTTGTTATTCATAAATGTATATGGCTATGTCTGACATGAAATTAGCCATGGCTGAACTTCTAGTTTCATAGAGGTTTTATTTTGCTAAGATAATTCTAAAACATGGCACTTGTAGGGCTGATTTGCTAATGTCTCTGTATAGAGTGAATCAGACACAAATGGGAGTCCCAACATTGTTTTTATTTTGTAGGAGCAAAATGTGGCTTACTGTTAAAAAAAAAAAAAATGGAATTTGAAGGCATCAGATCTTAATTTGAATCCAGGCTTTGTCATGCAACATCTGTGTAAATTAGACATATTATTCAACTAAGCCTTAGCGCCCTTCTCTTCTGCATAAATTGGGAAAAATAAAACCTACTTCAGAGTAGGCATAATTTATGCAGACACTTAGGGTACTCCCTTTTTTAGTTTTGAATCCTTATTAGATGTTTATTGGACCTTATTCTATTCTTCTTGTCTCTTAACCTTTTTATCTTTTTATGTCTCTGAATTGAATTATTAATTCCAATACTTCTTCTAATTCACTAATTCCCTATTCAGCTGTGTCTAAACTTTTATTCAATGTATTAATGTTTTAAGTTCAGGAAAATATTTTTAATATTTAGAATCTTTATTCAGTTTTTTTTCAAATCTGCCCTGTCTTCCTTCATAGTATCTTTGTGTGTATGTGTGAGTAAAGATATTAATTTATTTTTTCATTTATGTCTTTTTAATGGCCTCTCAGTAATGAAGGATTTATTTTAACAAGACATAAAAAGTACAAACCATGAAGTGAAAGATTAATAAATATATGAAGAATAAAATATTTAAAAATTTTAATTCTTAAAACCCCCCTATATACAAAGTTGAGACAAGCCACAGATTGGGAAAAGATGTCTTCAATGCAATAAACAAAGTATTGATATCAAGAGCATAAATAGAACTACCACAGAACAAGTAGAAAGAAACCAATTATATTAAAAAAAAAAGATATTAATAGGCAATTAATTGACTAGGAAACCCAAATGACTAATGAACATAAAGACTTGTCATGTTAGGGGAAATTGAAAAAAATTACTAGAGAACCATTTCACATTTTATCAAATTGGTAATAAACGAAGAGTCTGACAATAGTAAGTATGAATGTATGAGAATGGGAAATTTCGAAATTCACTGGGTGAAGTGTAAATTCTTACTACCATCTTAAGAAGCAATTTTTCATTATTAATAAGTTAGAAGGTATTCATTCAGTAGATTTCAGCTCTTAGTTACTTACCCCTAGCAAACCTTTCATATAGCTCTACAATTACAGTTCTTGATTACAGTTCTTTTGTAATAGGGGAGATATTAGCAATAATCTATATCTCCATTAATATGAGAATGGATTTGTGGTATAACCATGCAGTTAAATCCTGTATAGCAGGTAAGAGGAATGAATTAAGTCTATATATTATTTGACAGAACTCTAAGAAATAAGACTGAGTGAGAAAAATAAGAGTAAAATAGCATTTATGTAAAATTTAAAGATACTCATAAGTACTAAATATTGTTTATGGATTAAAGTGAAAAGATTAACAAAGATGTATGCAAAATCAGAATAGTGATTTGCTATAGGCTAGCAGATAGAGGCAATAGAATAGGGGAGATGTACAAGGGTCAGCTTGAACCAAATCTGGAATTTTTCAAAAATTGTTAAAATATGCACAAATATATTAATGTTGGTATTTATTAATCCTGTATGGATATGTATCTGTTGTATTATTCTCTGAAATGGTATATTAAAATTATTATAAACGAATAAATAAAATCTACCAAAATAATAATTAAACAAAAATTTGGCCTGAGTAAGATTAAGTTGTATGAGGAAAATCAATTGAGGAGATTTATAATTTGTTTTCAAATGCCACTTCTTTCTGATTGTGAGGAAGATATACTGGTATTGTTGGCATATAATTGTTCATAGTGTTTTATTATGATCCTTTGTATTTTTGTAGTATCTGTTGTAATGTCTCCTTTTTCATGTCTGATTTGATTTACTTGAGTCCTCTTTTTTTTTTGGTTAGTCTAGCTAAAGGTTTATCAACTTTGTTTTTTCCACAGAGCCAACTCTTAGTTTTGTTAATCTTTTCTAGTATTTTCCTAGTCTCTCTTTTATTTATTTATGCTCTAATCTGTATTACTTTCTTCCTTTTTCTAACTTTGGGCTTAGTTTGTTCTTTTTTTCTAGTTCCTTGAGGTGTAACGTTAGTTTGTTAACTTGAGCTCTTTCTCTTTCTTAATATATGCATTCATAGTTTTAAAAGCTCCTTTTAGAATTGCTTTTGCTGCATTCCATAAGTTTTAGTATGTTGTATTTACATTTTTATTTATCTGAACATATTTTTGAATTTTCCATTTGATTTCTCTTTGACCTGCTGGTTGAATTCAAGTGTGTTTTGTTTAATTTCCGGTTATTTGTGAATTTTCCAGCTTTCCTCCTGTTATTGATTTCTAGTTTCATACCATTGTGGTCAGAAGAGATACTTGATATGATTGTGTATTTACTACAGGTTTTTCCTTCATGGTCACCACAAGGCTTACATAAAATATCCCATAGTTATACTATTTTAAGCAGATAATTTAACTTTGATAGCATATAGAAACTCTAAACTTTTACCTCTACCTCCTTCCTCTCCCCACTTTAGGTTACTGATGTTACAATGTACATCTTTTTAATATTGTGTGTCCAATAACAAATTATTATATTTATAGTTATTTTTAATCCATTTGTTTTTTAACTTTTAAACTTGAGTTGTAAGTGATTTACACATCACCATTACAGTATTAGAGAATCTGACCCTGACTACCTATGGACCTTTTTTGGTGAGTTTTACACACTCATATATTTTTACAGTGCTAAATAGCATAATTTCATTTTAGCTTGTAGAATGCCCTTTCGCATTTCTTATAAGGCAGGTCTAGTGGTGAACTTCCTCAGCTTTATTTGCCTGGGAAAGTCTTTATTGCTTCTTTATTTCTGAAGAACAAGTTTGCCAGGTTGAGCTTTTTTCTTTCAGTAGTTTGTATATGTCATCCACTATCTCCTGGCTTCGAAAGTTTCTTCTGAAAAGTCTCTCATAGTCTTATGGGGGTGGGGGTGTCTCCCTTGTATGTGACAAGTTGCTTTTCTCTTGCTGCTTTCAGAATTCTCCCTTTGTGTTTGAATTTTAACAATTTAATTATAATGTGTCTTATTGCAGCCTTTTTTGGGTTCAACCTATTTGGGATCTTTTGGGCCTCAGGTATCTGTTTGTCCATTTCTCTCCCCATGTTTGGGAATTTTTCAGCCATTATTCCTTTAATTAAACTTTCTGTCCCTATCTCTTTCTCTTCTCCTTCATGGATTCCTATAATGCATATATTATTTTTTTGTGATGTTTCATAAATCTCTTAGGCTTTCTTCACTCTTTTTCATTTTTTTTTTCTTTTTGTTCCTCTGACTGGATTATTTTTAAATAGCTTAGAGTTCACCGATTCTTTCTTCTGCTTAGTTAAGTCTGATGTTGAAGCTCTCTACTGAATTCTTTAGTTCATTCATTGTCTTTTTCAACTCTAGGATTCCTTTTGTTTTCTTTTTGTTGTTGTTGTTTTGATAGTGTCTTTTAATTTGTTGTAATTCTCTTTGTTCATCCATTATTTTCCTAATTTCCTTTAGTTGTTTCTCTGTGTGGTCTTATAGTTCACCAGACCTCTTTAAGAGGATTATTCTGAAGTCTGTCAGACAGGTCATAGATATCCATTTCTTTAGGGTCAGTTATTGAGCTTTATTATAGTTTCCTTTGACAATATCATGTTTACCTTATTTTTTGTGATCCTGTATCCTTGTATTGGTATTTGTGCATATGATTAAGTGGTCTCCTTTTCTAGACTTTACATGTTTGCTTTGGCAGTGAAAGACCTTCATCCATCAGCTCAACTCAAAGTAATGGATAGATCAGTTGGTAGTGTCTATGCATAGGCAGGGCTTGCTAGTAGGCTCTTTAGTTGGGCCAGGCCACTGCCTGTACTCTGCGGTCAGGGAGGTTATCTTGGCAGAGCTCTACATTTAAGTGAGACAGCTGGGTAGGCCCCCTGTTTGGGCAGGACTGCTGGTTGTGCTCTGAGGTTAGTTGGAGACACTAGGGGGACTCTGAAATCACCTCTGGTTAAGTGAGTTTTCAGGCTGTGTTCCCTGTCAGGGCAGTGCCCCTCGTTGGATTCCGTGTTTTGGTAGAGCTGTTGGGGCTCTGCAATCTCTCCTAGTTAGATGTTGCTTCAAGCTGGGCTCCCTGACCGTATGGTGCAGGTGGATGGACTCTGTGTCCAGGAATGGCAGCAGGCAAGCCTTTATGGTTGTTTGAAGCCTCAGGTTGTGCTGTGTAATCAGATGAGGCTGTAGGTTGTGCCCTGAAGTTACATGGGGCCTCAGGCTGGGCTTTGTGATTTGATAGGCTGCTGGCTATGCTGCACTGTGCTATTGGGGAGGTTGCTGGCCTGGCTGTCTGTCCAGGTGGTGCCTTCAGCTGTATCTCGCAGGTTTGGTGCTCTGCTGTTGGGCCAGGATGGGGAGGAGGCCACTGTCTGGGCCCCCTGCTTGGGCAAAGCTATAGGTTATATTTAGCAATCAGGCAGGACTGTAGCTTGGGCTCAGAAGTTGTTGGGACCATAGGCTGGGCTTTGAGACTGCCCAGGGCCACTGTTCTGGCTCCCTGCTTATGTGGGGCCAGAGGCTATGCTCCATAGTTGGGCAGAGCTATGGACTTGGTTTCCTGCTTGCATGGGGCTGTAGGATACTCCGAGATCTTTGGCCAGGCTTCCTGATTGGGTAGGACTGAGTTTATGCTTAGCAGTTGGGCGGGGCTAAGGATTTGCTTCCCTGCCCTGGCAGGCCCATAGAACACATTCTACAGACAGCTGATCCCCCAAGTCAGGCAGAACTGCCAATTGAGCTCCCTGGCCAGACAGGGTCACTGATTCAGCTTTGCAGATGGGCAGAGCTGCTAGCTGGGATCTCTGCTTGGCTGCAAGCAGGTATGCAGTTTGCCAAATTCTGAGCACTGGTTACTGTAAGCCCCACAGCATCTGTCTATGATCCCCAGTGGTCTAGTTCTGCAGATTCCCCCAGAGTTCCCTTTGAGGTGAGACCTGAGTAGTCTTCCCAAGAAGAGTCTTGCGATGCTGCCAAAGCTGGATGTCCCTCCTGGGACAAGTTTTCTCTATTTTTTATAAGTTTCATAATTTTATATTATATTTTAGACTTTGTATGTACAGTAACAATAGATAAAGAAGTATTATATTTTGTTATTTTTGTTTATTTTCCGGAGAATGCAAGTCCTTTATTCTAAGTTGAAGGTAGACGAGGGCTGATGTTACAGAGTCCTCCTAGATTTGAGTTTAGCAATGGCTGGTCTGCAGTTTTGATTACATCGGGTTTACCTATGATTAGCCCAACGTCCATTCTTGACACCTTTTCAATTTTGTAAATTTTGAGGCTGGAAGATTTGAGCTGAAGTCTCAGATATTTTTGTTTTAACTTTGAGTTAATGCCAGCAGGGCCCTGAAATGAAAGTTCTGTGAAATGAGTGTGTCTCTGAAATATCTCTTAGATTTTCAGCTCCTCTTTCATTGCTACTTTCTCAGCAAAGTGCAAGGTGGAGCCTTAGCAATGTGTATGAATGGATTGTCAGGCTTTGATTTACATTTGAGACTCTTACGGATTCAAATCTACCTGCCGGCTCAGGCTATTATTTGAGACTGTGCTCATTTCCCCTCAACCTCTCAATGTTTGTCTTTTTGGGTAGACATCCTCCTTCATCTAATCATACTCAGGCACCTCCCAGGTATGGAAGTTGCTGCAGTTTTCTGCTTGTCTATTAAAAGCTCATTTCTCTGTTGAATTTAGTTTATGAAGGTTTCTGTGTATCCTCTTTTCTTTGTTTTCCCCATAGGAAAATATGATTTTTATTTTGTTTGGGTTTCTTTGGTGTCCTAAATCTTAATTGGACTTAGCACAACTTTTAACAAGAAGTACTAATTCACAAGGAGTATAAATTCATACCTAAGACTCACATGGATGATTATGAATTCTCAGGGAAGACTTGTTTTTCCACTTAAGAGTTTAGCATGAGACAAACTTTATTGTCATCTCTTTGGGTTTGTTGGTAGATCTTGCTTCCTGTGAGTCCTGAGCTTCTGACTTTAGATGGAATTCTCAACTACAACCACCTACTTTTTGATGACCTGAGATATTATATCCTATTTATGTGGCTTCTAAAATCCAAGTTTTCTGGTTGATTAAACTGGTATCTGATCTCATGTCCCTTCCCAAAACATCCAGAGATTTAGGCTCTGGTAATCAGTACTTTCTCTGTGTTTTTTCTGGAGATTTTTCTTACATAATTTTGTGTGTGTGACTTTAGGAATGTATTTAAGGCGATATTTGTTATATTTTGTTTATGGCTTACAGGTTTTTCCACGGATAGGAAATTTTTGGTTATTTCAATCATCATGTTATTGGAAACAGAAGTTATCTTTTTGCTTTGGTACTACAACATCTGTTCGTATCCCCCAACGTTCCTTTCCTCTTTTGTGGTACGTGAACTTAGTCGTTGACTGTGAATGGTATTGGGACCAGGGGGAGGTGAATTTTAGCTGGTGTGGAAGCATGCATGGTGATTCTGTCAAGAGAATGTGTGCTTATTTTGGGCTATCCTAGTCTGGAAGCTAATGGAAATGTCCCAGTTATACCACCTTAGCACTGAGTACTTACTTTGTGCATGTGCAGTCTCTCGACATGGGGATGATGACCTCTTGATGACAAGGTCAAATAAGTGAGTATGGGAAAGAGGCAGGTTCATTTTCTCTTTAGTCTCAGGAGAATTCATAGCTGACACCTTCTTAGACCAGAAGCTGTGTTCATCATCTCCTCTCTCCCCCGATATCACTTACGAGAGAAATTGTGTGGAGTTTTAACAGCACGGTTTTGGGAATCAGACTAGCTTGACTATTTACTTAAACTTTTCAAGTCCTACTTCCCCCCCACCCCCACACTTTATTGAGGTATAATTGACAAATAGAATTTTATATATTTAAAGTATACAGTGTGATGATTTGAGATACCTATACATTATGAAATATTTACCATAACCAAATTAACACATTCATCACCCCCACCCCACATATTTACTTTTCTTTCTTTTGGTGAGAACACTTAAGATCTACTTTCTTAACAACTTCCAAATATACAATACAGTATTTTTAACTATAGTCACCATCTGTATGCTAGATCTTTGGAACTTATTCATGTTATAACTGAAAATTAGTACTCTGACTAATATCTTTCCATTTCCCCCACTTCCCAACCCCTGGTAACTACCATTCTACTCTGTTTCTATGTGTTCACAAGTCCTAATTTCTTTATCAGCAAAAAGAGTGTGATCATATGTATAGCATAATTTGCTTCTTGCTTTTTGAGGATTAAGTGAAGTGTGAGTTAATGCTTACAAAGTACTAAGTAGATAGCCCAGCATACAGTAATCTCTAGATCAATGTTAGCTGTTATGATTTGTTAGTAGTAGAATCCCAAGTAATTAATATGAGCAAAACATTTTGAAATATACGTGAGGTCACAATATGAACACCAACATCCCTGATACACAGTGATTATGAGACAGAAGGCCTTGTGCGCTCGGAAACCCATTGTGCCCCACTATTGTCTGCCAGCCTGTTATCACAAGTCAGACTTTCATGGGTGGTATGCCATACGATGTTTCTCACTTGGATATTATTAATGATGTATCTAGAATGTGGGTAGTGTGTCTTTAAAAGATTGTAGCCTACTATTTCTACACAAGTTACTATGAAAAAATTTGCATTGTGTTGTAATAAAAGAGCCCTCTCAACCAGAACTAAAGTGTTGTTTCCACAACACTGAAAGAGAGACTAAACAAAGCAAACTGGAAAAGCTGCTTGGTGTTGTGTGAGCAGTTCACATTGTTTTCCTTTTTTATTGTACTGTTTTACCACTGGCAATCAGTGTAGGGCCTTCACTTATGAAAATATAGCTGTTGGCAGTTTAGGCTCAATTTCATTCTCTAGCTGTCATAAGTAATCACATGGGAAGATAATACTTGATGGGAATTTTGTTTTCTTTCCCATTTTTTCTTTTATTTTTCTTTGAGGCAACTTGTTAGAGAGGAGGGCAGGTAAGATTGATATCTATGGTATACTGCAATGCTTGGAAAATACACATACATTCTCAGAAATTCTTTTCACATAGGGAAAAAAAAGAGGCAATGCCCTATTTAAATTAAAGAATTAGCAATCATTGCCACTTGTTCCCTACTATTACCTCCATAGACTCTTTCTTTTAAATTGAATTATAGTTGATTTACAATATATGTAAATGTTGTGTTAGTTTCAGGTGTATAGCAAAGTGACTCAGTTATATATATTATTTTTCAGATTCCTTTCCATTATAGATTATTATAAGGTATTGAGTATAGTTCCCTGTGCTGTACAGTAGGTCCTTGTTGTTTATCTATTTTATATATAGTACTGTATATCTGTTAATCCTGAGCTCCTAACTTATCTCCATAGACTCTTGATGAAATAAAATACCAAAATTTTGTTCAATGCATTACAGCAGATCTGTGGTTTTGTCGGCCCCTTTTATAATGAAGGCTGTCTTCATGCATTCTTGCTACAGATGTGTAACCTGAATTGAAACTGGGCATTAGTTTTTATTAAGGAATTCCCATGAGTTTCGTAGATGTGATAGTGGTATTATGATTATAAAGGAGAATGTCCTTACTGGGTATTGTTTTGTTTTGTTTTGCTTGTTTTTTGTAAGCATTTCATACTGAAGTACATAGGGAAGAAATGTCATCATATGTATTATTTACTTTTTACTACTTCATCAAAGCAGTACTTAGAGTAAATGTTGCAAAATGTTAAAAATGGTTAAATATGGACATTGAGCACATGTGATTCATTATTCTATGCGCTACTTTTCAGTAAGTTTTAAAATTTTCTTAGTAAAAAGTTGAAAAAAATCTTTTTGGTATACTACTCTTCTTAAAAACAAAGAGTGCTATTTAAAATGGTATTTTCTGAAAAGAGAATTTATAATGCATAAAATGAAGAGTCATAGAAGTAGACTAAACAAAGTTTAACAGAATTAAAAATGTCCTCAAAGCAGAATCTCCAGATATACCATTAAAGATTTAGAGGTATAGAGGTATTTGCCCTTTTTTTTCTTTTTTAGGAGGACATTCAGTTTATGACCATGATGACTTTTCTAGGTATAGGGAATAGGAAGATCAATACGATACGCTTCTTAGAAGACAAAGAACCATAGAAACTTTCAGACGGCAAGCTTGGTGCTTTAGTAGAGGGAGTTGCCCTGCCACAATGAAAAGAACACAGATTTTGCCTCCACGTGGCTGAACTGGGCCGCTGACTGTAATTTACTAGCACTGTGAACTTGAGCAGGTTCCTTGGACCAAGTCTCAGGTGTCTCCTTGGTAGAATGGGGATAATAAAATATATCTTGCAGGGGATGTTGTTAGTATCAAAGGAGGTCACAGGCATAAAGAGTTTAGCACAGAGACGTGGGAAATAAAACTCCTGTCCCTGTTACTATTAGTAGCATTTCATTAAAGACAAGTAGAAGAGGAGTGATCAGGAACTCAGAAGAGGTGAAATTTGAGTTGAGCTTTGAAGAATGGAGAGGATTTTAAGACATGAGAGGGAGCATTCCAGGTACATAAGAAGGGTGGAGCTGAAGACAGCAAGTGGTTCAGTATAGTTTCATTATAGGCTTCTTGGAGTGCAGTAATGGAAAGATAGGTTAGAGCCTGATTATTATAGCTTTTCACGGGTAGTCCAAGGAACTTGCTCTTTACTTTGTATGCCATGTGAAGAAGCATTGAATGGTTTGGACAAGCTTTGACATGGTCAGTTGTGCTCTGAGAAGTTCAATCTGGCAATCAGATTCACGTTGGCCTTGGGAAGTTTGAAGGCAAGTGTACCATTGCAGAGTTTCCTGAGCCTCTACCACATAGGCATCCTCCTCCTTCCTTCCAGGACTCTGGTTTTGTTGGGAATGGTGACACAGCAGCTTGGAAAGGAAACAAACAATCTAAAATATGCAACCACATTTGCCATCCTTCTTTGAAGTTAGGGGTGGCATTGTCTAGTTTTGGCTAGTGTGATACAAGCTAAAGTCATAGAGTGGGTCTTCTGAGAATGTACTTTAAAAGTAGGAGACAGGGCTTCCCTGGTGGCGCAGTAGTTGGGAGTCCGCCTGCCGAGGCAGGGGACACGGGTTCGTGCCCCGGTCCGGGAAGATCCCAAATGCCGCGGAGCAGCTGGGCCCGTGAGCCATGGCCGCTGAGCCTGCGCGTCCGGAGCCTGTGCTCCACAACGCGAGAGGCCACAACGGTGAGAGGCCCGCGTACCGCAAAAAAAAAAAAAAAAAAAAAAAAAAAAAAGTAGGAGGCAGCCTTAGGCAATAAAACTGCTCTGTGAATACGCTTAGAATATAAAAGATGGAAAGCCAGCAGTATCTTGGGTTTCTCATGACTCTGTGGAACTGTTTCACTATCCTACACTGCCTACCGCCAGCCTTACTGTTATATGAGAGAAAGAGAACTCCCAATTTTTTCCAAGATGCTGCATATATGGCTGTTTTGTGTTATGTGCAGCTGAATTCAATCTGCAGCTGAGGTAAGCCCCAAATTAGGAAGCTTTACGAGGGTGAGAAAGAAATGAGAAGCAATAGGGAGCTGGTCTGTGGGTAGGGGCAGCATCAGTAGAAATGGAAAAGACTGGTAACCAGGAGACACATTAGGAATAGACATCATGAGACCATTACTGATGGATGTGTGGCTGGAGGGAAAGGAAGGGGGGGTCCAATATGACTTTTGAGTTTAAGCTTGGGTGATCAGGAGAATGGTAACATTATTGGCAGACCAAAGATACCTGTAAAAAGATGGCTTAAGTGACATGTATATGAAAATAAATTAAATTTTAGATGACTGAGTTTGATTCAAGAAAGAAAAGACTGGATACTCCAAGAGCTGAATTAGTAGTATGAACTCTCAAGCCCTTAGAAAAATTGGTAGAAAGAAATAATAGGGTATGGTAAAGGGTCTCCTATCAGATTGCAGGGCTTCTATTTATTCGGTATGAAGATGGGCCATACTGACTGGTCAGAATTTTCAAACATGGGTTTAAACAACACTTGGAAAATATATTATCATTTCCTCTAGGGCACAGTAGCTAGAAAAATGCCTTACTTATCTAAGGCGTAGGTCTGCTTTGAGAGTAGAATATGGGCTAGGTGACCTCTGGATGTGCTTGATAGTTCTATGATTCTATAATTATCTCAGGCTTCAAATCACTTTCCAGGGAACAGCAAATCATTCTTACTAATAAAACACAATTTGAAACTTGGAACTGAAATTACACATTTTCAATGAAGCGTAATAAAGTTAGTGACTGGAGACTCCCCCTAGGAATAAAGAGCTAAATGTATTGGTTGGCCACCCGTGCAAACCAAAGCTAAAGTCTACACTGATTCATCACGTGGAAGATGTGGATCCTCTATATAAGTTTTAAATATAAACCTGACAGCAAATGAAAGAACTAAAAGGGCATTGCTATTTAACCGTGGAATCTGCAGTTAATACTGATAGGCACTCCGAAGTCTAAGTTCTGCATCAACCCCACTGAGAAACTGCTCCCTGAATCTAGTTCCTGCATTTAGTTCCCTTCTGAGACCTGTTTATTGGTGCTGTGGATGGAAACTCATCTCTGGGTTCTTTATAATTCTGCCAATAATAAGAGACCAATGTTATTAGAAAAAGGTAGCAAGATATGGGGAACTTTATATCAAAAAAAGTTTATCCTAAGTTCCTACCCATTCAGAAGAGCAATTTTTTTTTTTAAAGCAATTATTTGGGTAATTTTGTTTGAAAGAGACTTCAGCATATGACAGAGAGCAATTATTAGCATAAATGATTTGTGGTACAGTTGTTTTCTTAAAAATTATATTTCCCACAGAAGCGTACTGCTTCTGATCTGAAATGTAGGCTCATACAGATAGTAAAGTGCAGTGATTCCCAAAGTGGCTTCAGGTAATAGTTGTTCCTCCCAAAATTTTTCCCTGGTCAGATAAGTTTGGGACAGTTTTTTTTTTTTTTGCGGTACGCGGGTCTCTCGTGTCCCCTGCATCGGCAGGCGGACTCTCAACCACTGCATCACCAGGAAAGCCTGGGACATTCTTTTTAAATAAAATTACTAAGTTGCTTTCTTGCAGTTCTTGCCAGAGCCTTTATAAAGCTCTGTGACTCACCAGAAAGGAATGGAAGAAGCAACATTTTCAAGAATATTACCTCTTAGAATGATTTTTGTGTGATCCCAAACTTCTTGCCACAGTGTACGGGGTCATCTATGGGCTCCTGATCCAGTTGGTCTAACTGAATTTCTTTCCTTGGGAATTTGACATTGAGATCAAGAAATTTTCTCTCTCTCTCTTTCTCTCTCTCTCTCTCTCTCTCTCTCTCTCTCTCTCGACGCATAATATGTAAGCTCTAAGTGACCGTGGTTTTTAGTCCATGTAGATTAAAGAAACAAAGGAAGTCTGTCTGGACACAGAAAAAACAAACACAAAGGGAGGAGTGTGCAGCAGTGGGCAAGAGAGAGAGAGAGGAAATGCTCTGAAAGTGCTTTCAGTCCCTCTTTACTTTTTTCAGCTATATCCTTTTCTTTGTGGTGGATTTCTTTCTTTCTTTCTTTCTTTTTTAAGGTTTAATTATTTCCTTTTCCCTCCAAAAGGGGTATAATGACTACAATCACACAAGTTTATGGCAGAATAAGACATAGAAAACAGGTCACTCCACAGTCAGCTCAATGCCTTTTCAATGACAAGGTTTGTACAAGTCTTGAACAATACTTTAAAAATATTAGCTTGTAGTTAAATTTTTTTAATGTTAGGAAATTAAAAGAAATCACTAATTTTTCCATTGCAATAATAAAAGTTATCCATGCGTCCTTATGTATATACATTATATTTAGTTCACTTAATATTTAATAGAGAAAATTACAAAATAAAAATAACACAGACTTATGTATCTACCACTTAAACTGAATAAATGTTAATGCTCATAATATTTGCTTAAAACGCAGTGTCTGACCCAGTCACTCCAAACTCTCCACAAAGACCACCCTTAATATGAAGTTGGTGTGTATCCAAACCATTTTTTGTATGCTTTTATGGTATAGGAATCTCTATTCAAAATATATGTATTTTAACAAAATGTATTTAACTGATATAAAATTTATAACACTATGCAATTGTCTTTTTGCACTTGACATTATGCTCGCATATGTATTTGCAGTGCTTTTCCTATTTCATTTTTATTGAGCAATATTTAGCATTATTTTATCAACATTATCCTTTACCTGAGAGACATTTTGCCATGTTGTTGCATGGCTTTAGTATTTATACTTTATAATGCCTGGGTAATCTCCCACTGAGTTGACAAATGATAGTTTGCTTTACTCTTCTCATATGGATTAGGTAATTACGATATTTTTTGGCTATGATAAATAAGAAAATAAAGAAGTAAGTATATGATGCAATTTAGGATATTTGTATCTGAAATTAAGAGAAAGCCTCATTAGTCATGGCTTAAGCCATATTGGTATTGCTGTTTGCATAATAGACCAATAGGCTGCTTGCGACCTGAGTCGGGTTTTCTGTTGTTCTTTTCCTCATGATTTTTTTTGAAAATCTATTAATATTTAATTTGTTGAATTTCAAAACAAAGGAAGTATAGTGCCATTAATTTTCCAATCCTTCAAGTTAATAAAGTCATAAGATCTCTTTTAATACAGCATAAACTGAAATATACAGAATTTGTCAGGAGATAGTCTATGAATGCTTTATGAATGAATGAATCAGCTGATTTTTTCAAAGGCAGGAGAAAGGCCAGTATTCCAGTTTGAAACCCACTAAATAGGGAATTCCTTCTTACTCAGGAGAGAAGCAGTCCTTTTATTTTATTCAGGCCTTCAACTGATTTGACAAGGCCCACCCACATTATGGAGGGCCATCTAATTACTTAGTCTATTGATTTAAATGTTAATCTCATCCAAAAATACCCTCACAGACATCCCGAGAATAATGTTTGACCAAATATCTGTACAACCTGTGGTCCAGTCAAGTTGGTACACAAGCATCACAGTTGGCTAGGGAGGCAACCAAAAGTGTCCCCTTCAGAGGTAAGGAACATCATTATATAGCTTTTTTGGTGTTTTTAATAGTAGTGTTTTCCCAAGAATGGATTATTGAGTTCAACTGATGGGAAACATTTCTAACACTTTTGATGTGTGTTTCCCAAATGTTTCCTTAAAAGACTTTAAATTTGCATAGTTTGTAGTAATGTTTCAGAACATGTGATTCCTGCCTTATCCCCAGCATTAAGTTTCTTAAAAAATTGGTTACTTATTAGGTGCAAACTGTTACTTATTATGACTTTAATTTTCTTTTTTTTTTTGACAAATGGGATACTTTTTTGTCGTGTTTGATTATCTCTCATATTTGTATTTTCTTTCTTATGCATTTCTCTAATGAAATCTTAGCAACTTAAATATTTTATAGGATTTTATATATTATATATCAGTATATAATATATAAAAATATATGTCTCTATTCTTTTGCTATCCCTTTTCCTATTTGTGACATTTCCACCAACCTGCTACTTTCCTTTTTATTTAAACGTTGTTGCATTTTTCTTATTACACAGGTGTTTTAATTTTCTTAATCTTACCCATTTTGATCTTTTACAATTTATTCTTTTATTTTAATCTTCTTCGTTGTGGTACTTTTCCTTCCTTCCTGTGATTTAATTTTAATCTGTTTAGAGTTTGTTATGGAATAAAGCATAGTTTTCTTAATATCATTTATTAAAGAAATGTTCTCATTGTTTTTATATGTTTATGATTTACAAATGTTATAGGTATGAATACATATGAATTTGGTGTGGAGGGGGCACAATTCAGTCCATAATATTCCAGTATGACTGTATTTGGAGATAGGGCCTTTAGGGAGGTAAAGTTAAATGAAATTATCAGGGTGGAGCCTGAATTCCATATGACTGGTGTCCTTACAAGAAGAGGAAGAAACAAGATAGATTTCTCTTTGTCCGTGCTCACAGAGAATAGGCCATGTAAGGACACAGGGAAAGTGGCCATCTACAAGTCAGGAAGAGAGAGAGGTCTCACCAGCAGCCGACCCCGATGGTACCTTGATCTTGGATCTCTAGCCTCCAAGACTGGGAGAAAATAAATTTCTGTTGTTTAAGCCACCCAGTCTGTGGTATTCTGTTATGGCAGCCTGAGTAGACTAACACAATAACAATCTTAGACTTACTGGGATCTTTTCTTGAGAAAAGATCTATAGTTGCTTCCATTAATATAGTCTATTAGTAGAGGTTTCAGTTTATATAAATGTGTATGTAAACATAAAGTACCATCACAGCAAAATTTGGTTATTGTTTCTAGTTTATATTATATTTTGAGTGTAGTCTGCCCTTTTTTATATAATATTTTATTCAGGATATAAAATTATACTTTAAAACATGGTATATCAGTTCTTCTGAGTTTCTCTGTGGTACCTAACACAAAACATTATGGAGCAGAGTTTATAAACCAGTCTTTCCTGGCTCATCTAAAATGTAAGGGACCCACATGGCTCAGCATGTCTTCCTGGTGTTAGGAGCTAGAAATGTGAGTAAGGGCAGATGAGGAGGAAAAGTGACATTTCCTAGGGTCGCTCTGAGGCAAATCTGACTAAGCTAAGGTGGAGGAGTTGACATTTGCGATTGTTATCATCCTAAGTAAAACCAAGAACTGAATGTAACTACTTAGCATTTTGATTCCACAAAACATCTAAATATTTTCTTACGCTGATTTCCACCTATGAGTGCACTATTTGGGTTAAATATTTTAAACACCTTTTTAAAAATACAGATGACTTTTAATGATTTGTTTAGCATTTACCTGGGCTCCTATTAATGCGAGATTCTCTGGGAGACAAAAGGTGAATTAGATGTTGTCCTCAATGAGGCTGTAAGAATAGTGTAATGAATGAGAACATCATGTTATGAAGGTTGTGTTTTGGTTGTCTACAGGTTGGACTCTTTTGTCTGAATTGGCTGGACAGTTCGGCTCAGCTGCAGACTGATTTTATGTTTTCTTCAATAGCTTTAACTGAGTAATCAATTGATGTGTTGGCATTACATAGATGTGGCCCAAAATAAACAATTTCTTGCTCCAGAGTAGTTTTTAGGCTATTCATTATCATTTAGGAAGAAAGAGTTTCCAAGAGAGAACAGAAATGATTCAGTATCTATGAGTTTATTTTGCTTTAAATTAGCAACTATGATGATGATGATGATGATAATAACAACAACAGCAACAATAATAATAAAAGCTTAGGAGCAGATGGGAGATTTGCCTCAATTCTTGAATGTTTCTTAGTGCTGCCTCAGCACTGTGGAGGGTTCAGAAGGTTCAGTTGCTGATGGTGAGTCTTGGGCCTCTGCCTGGTCCGTGTTCTTCTGAGAATATTTCTGGAAAGAGGTTATTGTTTCAGCATTAATACTAGTCTCACTACTCTTTGATCTTCCTCTTTCACCACACGAAGGACTTCTGGGTGCTGTTCTTTGTTCAAACAAGGTTCAGCAAATCCCATTTTCAAATCTGATATTCGGGTCATCTAGATACTTCCAGGTCCATCAGGCCCCCTTTCAACAGGGCTGAGTAAGCATGGCTTAATTTTTTCTGGACTCTAGCATACTGTGTGATTTGAGAGACAGCAAGTCCAAGTATATAGGAAGCTAGCAGAACAGAATAGAATTTTTTTTGTTGGTCAGACTTTTAACTAAATTTAGTACTGATCCCTTGAGGAAGAAAGAAGAAAACCCTAATTCAACACCCAATTATTTTTAAAAAAGGATCTAAAGACATAGCAGGAAATTAGACCAGCCAGTTTGACACCAGTTAAATCTCAGAAGCATTTTAAAAAGATCAAATGCTGGAACATTTAAAAAGCACAGCTTGATAACAGTCAATTAAGGAAGCCTCAGGATGTGGCCAGGAGATTTTAGTAATTTGTGTGTGTACAGCATGGATGGAATTTCTAAAAGGGATTGCCATGAGAATCAAGAAAAACATGGTAAAAGTCATAAAGCAGGATATGGCTGTTTGACAAAGCCCTACGTTTTCCTTTTTTACTTAATAACTGAAGCATGGAATCCTGGGGACCAAAAAAAGCCTGGCAAATTGAATTAATAGTTGAGTAAACTTGGGTATAGGTCAAATTCAATTTCACATTTTTAGCAACTTAGTTTTGCTCAAACTGCTATTATTCAGTGATAGTAAGATTTGGGGGGTAAAGTGATCTGGTTATGGTAGGATCATCTAGGACAGTGCTTTTCTAAGTGTGGCCCATGGGCTGATGCTGTTCTGTAAACTGTTGTCTTCAGCAAGATAGGTGCAGAAATGAAGAATAAGTATTTATTTAGAAACTTTTATAGCAATGTGACCAAGTACTTTCCTGAAAACATGGACTTGAAATTTGTATATCTTTGCTTTTTTAAAAACGTCAGTCTTAGCAATTAATTTTATTGTATTTTAAAAAATGATAGGTCTGTGGCTTGTTGAAATAAAGAAATAGCCCTCCCCCACAAATAGTTTGAGAAGCACTGATCAAGATTTTTTTAAAAGAAATGGCATTTGAAGTATGATGGGTACCATGTTATTAGAAAATGCCAACCTATTTTTCCTGTTAGTAAAAAAATCCAAGCATAATTACCTTGAATACATTTATAAAATGGCTTTCAAAAATAGACATTCGAGGAAACTCATTGGGTTGAGAGATTACAGGATCTGAACAGAGTCTTTTGTCATGAGCTGTAGATGTAGCTAAGGCTACAGTATGAGGTGAAAGGTAGATTGGATCATTCTTCCAGTTCTTCCAGCCTTCCCTGTGTTAGAAATATACATGTCCTTTGCCGTGTGATTTTGCATTTCCTGTGACTATATGTCAAGGACGTTACCCTGTCCCACTGATATCAGGCTTCACCAGGTGATTTGCATTGGACAATAGAATATGGGCAGAAGTGACAGTGTACCCGGTTCTGTGACAAAGCCTTAAAAGACGATGTATATTTCTCTGGCTCTGTCTGGTTCGTGTGATCATCTTGAGAAGGGCATGCCCAGCTGTCTTCGGCCCCTTCAGTATGAATCCAGGAATGAGACACTCAGAGCAAAGCTAAACTTAACCCAGTGCAGCCACACTGCCGCCTGAGATAGAGTCATCCCTGCCAACCCACAAACCTATGAGCCAGAAAAATAGCTGATTTTTGTTGTAGGCCATCTAGTTTTGAGGTGGTTTGTTATACAGCATTACTGCCGAAATAGCTGGCCAGCACAGTTGGATTATGATACATTCCATAGCCAACAAACAGTCTTTGGTTTACCTTTCCAGCCTGGAAACCTCTTCTGCATGTCATTCTCACATATTCAGCTACCTATTTGACATTTCAACTTAGATGTCTAATAGGAAGCTCAGGTGTAACATACTCAAATCTGAACTCTTGATTCTCCTGTTCCAGTCCCAACCTACTCTACTTCTTGGTAAATGGCAGCTCTAGTCTATCAGTTACTCAGACCGAGGTTCTTGGGGTCATTCTTGATGTGTCACTTTTTTTTTTTTCATATCCCATATCTAGTGGGATGTGAAATACATTGAAATACATCCTGAGTCTGACCATTGCTTATCCCCTCCATCTGGGCTTCCGTAAGAAGCAGGGGAGCTGCTCTTTTTTATTCGGCTGTCAGTTCTGAGATCTGTTCTCCACATGCCAGATGGGTTATCCTTCAAAATATAAGTCACATCGTCTCATTCTTCTCCTCCAAGTCCTCTCTTGCCTTCCCAACTCACTCAGACTTTCTTTCAGAGTCACTGTCGGGGCCTTACTGGCCCTACATGTTCTGGCCCTGAGTTTCTCAGATCTTACCCCCTCTCACTGCCCCCCCCCCCACCATCACTCTGCTTTAGAGACCTGGCCTTCCTGCTTCAGGTAAGTACACTAAGTGGGCTTCTGCTGTGGAATCTCTCCTTTGAATGCTCTCTTCCCAGATATCTGCAAGTTTTGCTTTCTTGTTCCCTTTAGGAATCTCCTCACATATCATTCCTTCCCTGATCCCATCTGGAATAGTAAAGACCACTCCATCATGTTACATATTTATGATTTATTGTCTACCTCTGCTCACTAGAATGGAAGTTCTCCGAAAAGCAGAGACTGTCATTTACATGGCTAGATCCCCAGCATTAAGAACAGTCCTTGGCACATAGAAGGTGCTTGTTAAAAATCTGTTGGTGAAAGCGTTAATTCAACATCTTTGGAAAGATATGATTCTGTTAAGTTTTGAGTTTATTAAGTGTGAGTCAGGTATTCATGTGCTGACTGATGTTAGTGAAAAGTAAAAAAAGACCCAACTTTCTGTTTTTAACAAGAAATTGATGTTGGCCGAATAGACAGAACAATATTTTGGTCCTGGATTTTAAAGACAAAGAGCACTTGGTTAACATTAGTATGAGGAGCATTTTGATTTTAACATTGAAGACATGGAAATAAGTTACATTCGGGGTTTTTGGTTTATATGTGGCATTCTATAAGGATTTTTTTGAAATCAATCCATTTTTGAACAAGGTCATTTACAGAGCTTGCTCATAGACAGAAGGAAGAAAGAATTCTAGAAAGAATTCAGGGAATGTAAGAAGCATTTTTACTTTAGGGGGAAAAATAACACTTCCTCCAAGAACCTATGGGAAGATGAGGTTGGCCAGGTAGGAGGTGGTGACTGTCACTCTCAGATCTTGCCCACACTGGCAGTTTTCTGGCATTTCGGTAGCACACGGTTTTGGTGAGGATTCAGTATGTTATTTCAGGAGCAGAATCTCTGCCAAGATCATGAAGGGAGTGCAAACTCCAGGAAATCTTGTAAAAGAAGCAAAAATGTTGTCATATGCTTGGATGTCAGGCCAGCTGAGGCAAAACTGCAGCATACCTAGACCCTAGTCCTACCACATATGGTAATTCTGGGTCTTCCATCCGAAGTTCCTGCTCAGAGGTGACAGGAACATAACTTCAAAATCGACTCCTCAGTATTAGGCTGCTAATCTCCCCATGTATGTACACGAATCAGTCCTTTAATTATTTCTATAATTACAGCATTGCAAGTATTGCATAGGACTATGAGCACCGATACATATTACAAAAAGGCGAAAATGAAGGGAAGAATACCGTCGTCTTTGGGGAGAAAAATCTCTTAATTTTATTCTAACTTATTTTGTCTTAAGTGAACACAAAAGATGTTTAATTTTCTCTGGTGAAGAAAGGGGGGTGTAAATAACACTTGTTAAATAACTGTGCCAGGCACAATGCTAGGAGCTTCACATATGTTTCCTTGGTATAATACATAAATTTGTATCTGTGTATAACTTCTTTGATTCCAGAGTGAGATGTTCTCACAAATGCTTAGGCTGCAGCTGAGACAAAAGCAAATTTCCCCAGACAGGCTACCTAAGACACAGATGTGTTAAGTGTTTTGCTTAAGACCACACAGCAAGTCTGGAGTAGGGCAAGGAAAACTATTTTACTCTCATTCAGGATAAAAGCTTCCATGGAAGTATCAGCTGTTATTGTAAGTTGCATGGACAATTTACGCTCTGACATTTGGCAGTATTACAATATAGGTTGTTCTGTGTGATGAATATTCAGTGAAACAGTTCTCCCATTGCCTCAGGTAAGAAACTTTAAATTATTCAATAGCTTCACCTTAGTCTTTTGGCTTTTTCTTCCTGCATTCACAAGGACCCTTTGAAGCAAAGCCTAGTGCATTTTCTGGCCTTTGTGGAATTAGAATAGTGACATAAAGTGTTGCAAGAAGTGTGTTATTGGGGATGGGGAAGGGGAAGCTGGGACAAAGTGAGAGAGTGGCATGGACATGTATACACTACCAAACGTAAAATAGATAGCTAGTGGGAAGCAGCCGCATAGCACAGGGAGATCAGCTCGGTGCTTTGTGACCACCTAGAGGGATGGGATAGGGAGGGTGGGAGGGAGACACAAGAGGGAGGAGATATGGGGATGTATGTGTACATATAGCTGATTCACTTTGTTACACAGCAGAAACTAACACACCATTGTAAAGCAATTATACTCCAATAAAGATGTTTAAAAAAAAAAAAAAGTGTTGTCTTTGTCCTGAACTCCCGCACATCTTACGGCTTCTATATCAGGAAGAGCCTGTAAGTGATGCCTGGGGTGGCTGTTGGCTGCCTTCAGCCTGATCAGCAGCAGCAGACATCATCACAAGTGCAAAAGGTACTGCCAGCCAACTGCCAGGGGTGCCTTGGGGGTTGGGCGAAATGTACGTTTGTTTACAGGAAGGGTGAAAGAAGAGGTTCTTCTTGTGGGATGTTTGAAAAATGGACTGTATATTTTTCTCCAGTGGAAATGCCACTTCTCTGATTTTTTTCCCTTCCATCTGCTTCACCTATATATGATCTCCGTGCAGTCTTTTCTGAAGTACTGTGCAGTATTTGAAAATGAATTGAATCCTGGAAGTTTTTCTCTTTATTTTTTTCCCCCTGGTAACTGTACAAATCCATTAAGCATTTCTTTATTCCCTAGGGGTTGAGTGATTTATTATCCTGACCCTGCTGGTCAGATAAACAAAAACCTAACTCAGAATGAACAACTGTCTCTGTTTCTTTGAGTGATGGGCAGAGAATTTTAAATAATGGTTGGTGTTTTTGAAAAATGGAGGAAAAGCAAGAAAAGAAAAGTACTCGATTTTCACTCAACATTAGCTGTGGGGAGCTATAAGCAGAAAATTTTGTTTTTCTTCTATTCTCTGAAAATATGTTCTTCATTTATTTTCTTTATTGGAAATTAAGCACTTTCATTAAGAAAATGTATTAAGTTAGTAAATAATACAGTCCTCTAAAATGTTTTTACCCAGAACTTTGTTCTTCCTTTCTTTTGTTTGTTTGTATTTAATTTCTTTGGTCTCAGTTTTCTTCTTTTTAACTTGGGGTGAGGGGGACTAGTAAGTGGTTTGTAGTCTCATTTATGGATTTGTTCATCGGTTGTTCGGATTACTTACTTTGTGCCAGGTTCAGTGTTACTACTTGAGAAAACAGGAGATGGGAAAATAAAATCTGCCCATAAGAAAAGGGCACGTGACCCAACAATTACCTGCACTTACACAGTCATACACTCCGATGAGGCAGCGATGGAGACGTGGGCAGTGCAAAGTGGGGTCAAAGGATCTGCCAGGCACTCAGGCAGGGTTTCAAAAGTAGTGATGTTCGTGTTGGGTCTTGAAAAATGTTTGCATAGTGTTAAAATATAGAGAAAATTATTGCTAGCTAAGGAATACAACCATGCACACACGAGGAGGACTGCTCAGATCTGGGCTAGAAAGAGATGTGGCTAGAGATGCTGACATTTGTCAACATGTAGGTAGTGCAGTGACCTGGGAGGGATACAATCTGGAGTGAGAACATGAATGCTGAACGGGTATCTCTGGGGGATAGAATTGCGTGTAACTAGTGGGCATGGAAAGAGAGATTCACAGAGAAAACTCAAAAGGTTGTATGTACCCAGAGGTAGAAAGAGAACTGAGAGTGCGACAGCTTAATAATCAAACTTTTCGTTTTGGAAAAATCTAGACTGAATCACACCCTATGGTTTTATCTTCTAGGTTACCAGTTTTCTGAACAGGTACACAATTAAATATTTAATGTGAAAATACAAAGGACATGAATTACTGAACACTATTATGTTTTTAATTAATATTGAAGGTACACAAAAAAGACACCTCTACAAGCACTTACATTAAGATATGATTTAAAGGTATTTGACAATAAGATACAATTATCTCCCTATCAGATTGGTGAAGATTACAGAGATCGATACCACTCACATTATCTGGAAGGCCATCTTGCAGAGTATATATAGATTTAAATGTGCCTAATCTTTGACCCTGAAATTCTGCTTTCAGGAATTCATTTATTTATTTAGCAACATTTGCTTAAGGTCTTTTTTTAAATTAATTTGATTTATTTGTTTTTATTTATTTTTGGCTGCGTTGGGTCTTCATTGCTGTGTGCGGGCTTTCTCTAGTTGTGGTGAGTGGGCGCTACTCTTTATTGCGGTTCGCGGGCTTCTCATTTTGGTGGCTTCTCTTGTTGCGGAGCACGGGCTCTAGGCACGCAGGCTCAGTAGTTGTGGTGCACGGGCTTAGTTCCTCTGTGGCATGTGGGTTCTTCCTGGACCAGGGCTCAAACCCATGTCCCCTGCATTGGCAGGTGGACTCTTAACCACTGCACCACCAGGGAAGCCCAGGATTTTATTTATTTATTTATTTTTTTTTTTTAGGAATTTATTTTAAAGAAATAGTATATATACATTCTTTGTCCAACAATAAGAGACTATTGAAATACATTTCACTGTACAGTAGAATATTCCCTGAAAATTAAAATGACGAGTCAGAAATACATTTATTGACATGAAAGGATGTCCTCATATTATTGCTGAAGTATAAAAAGCAGATTGTAAGCAGCATATATAGGTTACTTTATTTATTTATTTATTGTTTTGCTGTATGCGGGCCTCTCACTGTTGTGGCCTCTCCCATTGCGGAGCACAGGCTCCGGACGCGCAGGCTCAGCGGCCATGGCTCACGGGCCTAGCCGCTCCGCGGCATGTGGGATCTTCCTGGACCGGGGCATGAACCCGTGTCCCCTGCATCACCAGGTGGACTCTCAAACACTGCGCCACCAGGGAAGCCCCAGTTACCTTATTTTTAATTTGCAGTACATATAGAAAGTGGCTGGAAAGATCTACATCAAATGTTAACTGTTTTATCTGGGGACAGTTCTCTAGGTGATTTTCACTTTATAATTTTATAACATTTTGTAATGTCTTTGTGTTTTTGTTGTTTTTTGCAGTGAGCATATATTATTTTCACAATCTGATTAAAACACTTCTAATTAAATTATCATGTCATTGACTTGGAAATTCCATTGGCCACTACTACTTGAAAAAGACCAGTGCTTGACCATCTTTAATGGGCATATGAATCACCGGTGCAGACGTGTGTGTGATTCAGGAGGTCTGAAGCGGGGCCTGGGACTCTGCATTTCTTGCAAGGTCCCAGGCATTGCCTGGTTGTGGACTATATTTTGAATAGTAAAGTCTTAGTAAACTATGAAAACCTGTTTTCTAAGATTTTATTGCTTTTGTTGTGCCTATTACAGGCAGAAACATGCATGGAACAGTAAAACACTTCTGGAACACAAAACTGGAACAATTTTGTTATCATTTAATTGTTCTCTTAACTATTTGAGTAAATGGATTCCATCTCCGTTCAGTCCAGAGATACCCAAGGTCCTCTTGGATTCATATGGCTATCCTGGACCACCTAAGCTCATAGCAGGGCCTTCTTCTCAAAATAGTCTCATTCTATAGAGCTTCTTGGGTAACATACTCACTTGAAGCTTGCTACTCATGTTTCTTTTGCTTAGAACATTAAATTGGTGATTTTTCTCTGATAAAATAACCAATGCTTAAATGTAAATACCTTCTTGGCTTTTGAGCGTTTTCCAAATTGCTTTAACTTCTTTTTTTTTTTTTTGCATTTTTAAAACTGAAGTATAATTTATACATAACATTATATTAGTTTCAAGTGTATAGCGTAATGATTCAATATTTGTATATATTGTGAAATAATCACCACAAAGTCTAGTTAACATCCATCACCTTACATAGCTACACAAAAATTTTTTTCTTGTGATGAGAACTTTTAAGATCTACTTTCTTGGCAACTTTCAAATCTGCAATACAGCATTACTAACTATAGTCACCATGCTGTATATTACATCCCCATGACTTATTTATTTGATAACTGGAAGTTTGTCTGTTTTAACCCCTTCACTCATTTCTCCCACCCCACCCTCTGCCCACCACCAGTGGCAACCACCAATCCATTCTCTGTATCTATGAGCTTGTTTTTTTTTTTAATTTTCTTTTTTTTTAGATCCACATGTAAGCGAAAGCACATAGTATTTGTCTTTCTCTGTCTGACTTATTTCACTTAGCATAATGCCCTCAAGTTCTACCCATGTTGTTGCAAATGGCAAGATTTCATTCTTTTTTTAATGACTGAATAATATTCCATTATTTATATATGTACATACCACATTTTCTTTATCCATTCATCCATCAATGGACACTTAGATTGTTTCTGTATCTTGCCTGTTGTAAATAGTGCTGCAGTGAACGTGGGGGTGCATGTATCTCTTTGAGTTAGTGTTTTCATTTTCTTCAGATAAATGCCCAGAAGTGGAATTATCAGATCATATGGTAGTTCCATTTTTAATTTTTCAAGGAAACTTCATACTGTTTTCCGTAGTGGCTGTACCAGTTTACATACCCATCAACAGTGCACAAGGGTTCCCTTTTCTCTAATCCTCACCAACCAATACTTGTTGTTTGTATGTAAAAATTATAGCAGGAGTGAGGTGATATATCGCTGTGGTTTTGATTTTCATTTCCCTAATGATTAGTGATGTTAAGCATCTTTTCATGTACGTGTTGGCTATCTGTATGTCTTCTTTGGAAATATGTCTATTCAGATCCTCTGCCCAATTTTTAATTGGATTGTTTGGTTTTCTTGTTGTTGAGTTGTATGAGTTCTTTATATATTTGGTGTATTAACCTCATCAGATATATGACTTGCAAATATTTTCTCTCATTTTGTAGGTTGACTTTTCATTTTGTTGATGGTTTCCTTTGCTGTGCAGGTTTTTAGTTTGATGTATTCCCACTTGTTTATCTTTTGCTGCTTTTGCTTTTAGTGTCAGATTCAAAAAATCATTGCCAAGACCTATATCAAGAAGCTTACTGCCTATGTTTTCTTCTAGGAGTTTTGTGTTTCTGGCCTTATGTCTTAAGTCTTTACTACACTTAACTACACTTTAAGTTAATTTTTGTGTATGATATATGATTGTGGTTGAGTTTCATTCTTTTGCACGTGACTTTCCAGTTTTCCCAACACCATTTATTGAAGAGACCTTTCCCCATTGTATATTCTTGACTCCTTTATTGTAAATTATTTGACCATATATGTGTGTGTGGGTTTACTTCCAGGTTCTCTATCCTGTTCCATTGATCTTTGTGTCTACTTTTATGCCAGTACTATACTTTTTGATTACTATAGTTTTGTAATACAATTTGAAATCAGGAAGTGTGATGCCTCCAACTTTGTTCTTCTTTCTCAAGATTGCTTTGGCTATTTGTGGTCTCTTGTGGTTCCATATAAATTTTAGTATTGTTTGTTCTGTGAAAAATGCCATTGCAATTTTAATAGAGTTTGCATTGATCTGTAGATTGCTTTGGGTAGTATGTTCATTTTAACAATATTAATTCTTCTAATTCATGAGTATGGACTATCCATTTATTTGTACCCTCTTCAATTTCTTTCAATAATGGCTTGTAGTTTTTAGTGTGTAGGTCTTTCATGTCCTCGGTTAAATTTATTCCTGAGTATTTTATTCTTTTTGATGTACCTGTAAATGGGATTGTTTTCTTTTTTTTTTTTTTTTTTTTTTTTTTTTGCAGTATGCGGGCCTCTCACTGTTGTGGCCTCTCCCGCCGCGGAGCACAGGCTCCGGGCGCACAGGCCCAGCGGCCACGGCTCACGGGCCCAGCCGCTCCGCGGCACGCGGGATCCTCCCGAACCGGGGCAAGAACCCGCGTCCCCTGCATCAGCAGGCAGACTCTCAAACACTGCACCACCAGGGAAGCCCGGATTGTTTTCTTAATTTCTCTTTCTGATAATTTTTTAAATGAATGTATAGAAATGCAACAGATTTTTGCATACTGATTTTATATCGTGTAATTTTACTGAATTCTTTTATTAGTTATACCAGTTTTTGGTGGAGCCTTTATATATAATATTATGTCATCTGCCAAGAGTGACAGTTTAACTTCTTCCTTCCCAGTCTGGATTCCTTTTATTTCTTTTTCTTCCCTAATTGCCCTGACTAGGGCTTCTAATATTATGTTGAATAAAAGTCGTGAAAGTGAGCATTCTTGTCTTGTTCCTGATCTTAGAGGAAAAGCTTTCAGCTTTTCACCATTGAGAATATTGTTAGTTTGGGGCTTGTCATATATGGCTTTTCTTATGTTGAGGTACATTCCCTCTGTACCGACTTTGCTGAGAGTTTTTATCATAAATGGATGTTGAATTTTGTCCAGTGCTTTTTCTTTATCTATTGAGATGATCATATTATTTTTATCCTCCATTTTGTTAATGTGGCATGTCACATTGATTGATTTGCAGATATTGAACCATCCTGGCATCCCTAGAATAAATCCTACTTGATCATGGTGTGTGATCCTTTTAATGTATTGAATTCAGTTTGCTAATATTTTATTGAGAATTTTTGAATCTGTGTTCATCAGGGATATTGGCTGGGCTGTAATTTTCTTTTCTAGTGACATTCTTGTCTGGTTTTTTTTTGTTTTATTTGAGGTACGCATGCCTCTCACCGTTGTGGCCTCTCCTGTTGTAGAGCACAGGCTCCGGACGTGCAGGCTCAGCAGCCATGGCTCACAGGCCCAGCCGCTCCAGGCATGTAGGATCTTCCCGGACCGGGGCACGAACCCATGTCCCCTGCATCGGCAGGCGGACTCTCAACCACTGCACCACCAGGGAAGCCCTCTTGTCTGGTTTTGATATCAGGGTACCGCTGGCCTTGTAAAACGTGTTTGGAAGCATTCCCTCTTCTTCTTTTTTTAAGAAGAGTTTGAAAAGGATTGGTATCAATCCTCTTTGACTGTTTGGTAGAATTCACCAGTGAAGCCATCTGGCCCTGGGCTTTTGTTTGTTGGGAGGTTTTTGGTTACCTATTCAATCTACTTACTTATAACTGGTCTACTCAGATTTTCTGTTTCTTCATGATTCCGTCTTAGAATGTTGCATGTTTCTAGGAATTTATTTCTTCTAGGTTGTCAAATTTGTTGGCATATAATTGTTCATAGTAGTCTCTTATGATCCTTTGTATGTCTGTGGTATCAGTTGTAATGTCTCCTCTTTCATTTTTTATTTTATTTGAGGTCTTGTTTTTTCCTTGGTGAGTCCAGATAAAGATTTATCAATTTTGTTTATCTTTTCAAAAAACCAGTTTTACATTTCAGTTATATTTTCTACTGTCTTTTTAGTCTCTATTTCATTTATTGCTCTTCTAATCTTTATTATTTCCTTCCTTCTACCAATTTTAGGCTTCATTTGTTCCTGTTTTTCTAGTCCCTTGAGGTGTAAATTTAGGTTGTTTGAGATTTTTCTTGTTTCTTGAGGTAGGCATTTATCTCTATGAACTTTCCTCTTAGAACTACTTTTGCTACATCCCATAAATTTTGGTATGTTGTATTTCCATTTTTGTTTTTCTCAAGGTATTTTTTGATTTCTCCTTTGATTTCTTCTTTAATCTGTTGGTTGTTCAGTAGCACGTTGTTTAATCTTCACATATTTGTGAATTTTTCAGTTATTTGCTCGTAATTGATTTCTAGCGTGTCTATAGGTTATTAATTTTAAAAAATGAATAAAGCAGCAAATTCAGTCCAGACAGGGTTAAGAGGGATAGATTTTCCCAAAATATGTCAGACTCTGCTTACCAACACAGCTATCTACTCAGGTTTTAGTCAAATCTATCCCCTATTCTAACTTATATTATTAAGCTCACACAAATTAATTTAATAGTTTTGCAATTCAGTTAAAGGGCTCATCTCATTTTCAAAAAGAACCCAAATTGCTAAATGAACCCTCTCAACCTGCTTAACTAACCGAAATTTCTATTTTATATTTGTTGTTCTTGCTAATGAGCTAACTAATAAAGCAGTTGGTATTAACAAGATTTATTTCTAAACCTATAGTTTTTGTATTAGTAAAGGACAGAACTATGGCAATATGCCATGTATTGATTTATTGTTAATTCACTTATTTGATATAGTTAGTTTGACTACAACTTGGGTTTCTTTAGTGTAAAGTAGTTCTTATGCAGTTGGTAAATAAAGAAATGATGTCAGCAGAGACAGATATACCTTAAAGCTGAGAAGCTTTTTGTTCACATGATGGTGTGTTTTTATAACATTTACTAAAATAAAGTACATAATTTAACCTCCATAAATTAAGTTTTCTATCTGTCTCTCATCCACCCCGCCCCCCTTTTCCTGTTAGACTTTTCTGTGAAATATGCAGTAGCTGAAGTTTGGGAGTTGGTGCCTTTGTAATGAGCAACCAGTGAGGTTTGGGAACTGGTGGATCAGATCCAGAAGATACCAACAACAGCAATTCAATGAGAGCTAGAGATACATTTTTAAAATAATTAATGACCAGGCTCTTGGGTCATTAGATAATCCAGCTAATAAAAGGAAGGAATAATATGAATACATTGGAGAAGTATTTACATTTCCTGTTGACCTGACACAAAAGATGATCATTGACAAAGATAACATAAAACTCATAGTATGGCACTAGAGGGATGACAACTAACTTGTTAATGGATGCTTAAAATTCCAAGAATGTTTAAGAGTTGTCATTGCATGGGGAAACTTGAAGAACTCTGCAATCCTACATATATAAAAGACATTTGATATTTTCCCAAAGTTAGCAAGAATTCTAAACATGTATAAGACTTTACAGTAACAAATCATGGAGCTGAAAAAAATGTTTCTAAACTTTCAGTAAGGAAAAGCAAGTTTTGGACAACCTTGATTGAGGAGGGACTGAATTTTATTTTCTGTAAAGAAAATATTAAATTTTGTCATCATACAAAGAGACAAAGTGGACACAAACAAAAATACAAGTAGCAAGTATTATAGAGGCAGGCCAGGAAGTTAATTAGTAAAAGTATATATTTCTTCTGGATCTGTAAAGTTCTTGGCAGTTATCAGGATTTTAAAAACTATTAATTGTTATGACTTACTTGCCTGCTATTATAAATGAATAGTCACTTTTCAACCAAATTTTACATTTATAATGTTGCATTTTTTTTCTTAAAGAAGGATCTTAAAAGTGTAGAAGCTTCAAGTCCCGTAAAACATAGATATGTCCATGATATCAGAATAACTTGAAAGTCTAGTTGGCTTATTTGGGATGTTTTTTAGCATGCTAATATTTTGAAGCCAAGAGCAAGGGTCTCTGCAGGAACTCACCTGCTAGCTCGCCGGAGAAGTAGTACTTGGCCTGCCCCCCTCATTTTCCCTGTGTGACCAAGGTCACTGCACTTGGGTTCAGGGGATTCTTCAGAGTTGAGCAACCTAATTAAATCTGCCCACTTCTCCATGCAGATAATAATCAGCCTTTCGGAGTCTTGGGTTACAGCCGGGCAGGGGACAGCAGGTGCCAGACAGGAGAGAGCTGCCCTGTGAGACATGGTACCCCCGGCACTTGGAGCTTGGGTTTCACCTTGCCCCCTGCACATTAGGGCAACGGCGGCATGGTGAGTGACTTGTCGGCTCCCACTGGCTGTGGAGCCAGGGAGGCGAGAGCGTGTGGCGGCCATCGTGGAGCCATTTAAGGGCTGTGACTGTTGTTGCTCTCTCTATAATAATGGACTGGATATTGCCTTTTAGACTGAAGGAGGGGAGCAAACCCCACCAGATTTTGTGTCTGTTTTATATCAGCTTTCAACCTTAAACAACTCTATTAAGTGCTCTTTGGGTTACACTGAAATGCTTGAAGAACCTCATTACAGAGTTTAATTATCATGGCATTTGATGAAGGGGAAAGATGAGTCCGGCTGGGAGAATCCTGTTCTCTGAGTGCTGATGATGCTGGTGTGGATTTCAGCAACCACTAGAAGGTGCATTTTGCATTTCTTGCAGAGGTACTTTGCAAGAAAGGAAACTGGAAGGGGCAGCCAGGAAAGAAAAAAACTACCACCGATCTATTTTCTTTTTTGAAATTGTAAATTACATAAAAAAAGAAATTGAAACATGAATAGACAAAGGCTTTGTTTATTTATTGCCAGGAGAGACCCATTAGGATGCCGTGCTGTGTTTCCATGGCATTGTGGAGACATAAACAGAAAACACGGGCTAATGCATTCAGTTAGGCACAGATTTTAAAGTCTAATGTGCAATCTAAATATATATCACATGTATTCTTGCTATTTATTTATCTATTGTATATCCAGCAGTGAGGGGGAGACTGCCTAACTAATGGGAGCTGTGATCCATTTGTAAATGTGCCTACACGTTCAAGCCTTCAACCTTTGATGTGTGTCTGTGGCTTCTCCATGTTCTTTGTTACCTTGCGATCCCTCCTTACCTACCTTTGCCTTTTCTAGACTGGAGGCAGCCAACACAAATGCCTTAATTCACCTTCCAGGCAGGTAACCTAAAGGAGGGAAGCGAGTTAGGATAAGTGTCGATGAATCATTGGGGGTGATGAGGATGCAGCAAATTGGAGAGTCCATGCTCTCTTGACAAGCAACAATTCTCGACAAGCACAAATATAGGTTTATTTCATAAGATCTGACAAATTTTCAAGAGAATCCGTAAATCTGCATTTTTACTGATCCGGCAGATTTTCAAGAGAATCTGTAAATCTGCAGTGTTGCTTGAAATTTATTGATTAAAAAATTAGTATATTCGTTGGTCAAATGCACTAGAGCAGGAAGAGTACAAGGGCTGCCAGTTTATGACATCTGATTTGTGATGATGACTTTGCCGTTGGCTTTTGTCTTTTTAAGGCAAAGAGGCTTTACCCCTTCAGCAGTGCAGATTGCACACTGCATATAAAACAGCTGTGTCAATCTCAGAGCCCAGCCTAGAATCTAGGGCTTTGACTCCTACTTTGGTGCTCTTTCCTCATTTTCATAGTTCCTTCTTGCCTGTTGATTCCTTAGAACTTTCAGCTGGTTTCCTCCAAGAAAAGCATTAAGCAGAAGGGAATAGAAAATCACAAACCTAAAGTAGAGAATCACGTGGCATCAGTGTTCCAAAGAGCTCATGTTGTGTGAGAGAACCCAGATCAGAACAGAGCGAGAGTGTGAATTCATACTATTAGAGACCATGCTTACAAATAGGGTGAATGCCACTCAAGAAGAATTCATTTCAAGCCAGGTAATCATAGAACCAGAAAATAGTGCTCTCCAGGTTCAGGGATGCTGCTCATAATTGTTACTGTCTGCCTGAAATCAGCTGGTATCATTTGGGTCCCATCCTCAATTTCAGGAATATTGGGGTATTCCTGTACTTGGGCGTCTGTCTTTAAGGGGTAGAGAGTAGAGTGAGAGAGAAACCTGTGTTCTATGTTCCTTTATAAGCAAATATGACAAAGTTTTACCTTTTTTCTTAAGCTCAGTTATGAAGTAGATTTTTTTTTAGGGCAGTGTGGTTTGACAAAGGCTAGCTGAGAAATATAGTATAAGTCTTCAGAAAAAGAATATGAATCCTTATTGCCTGGAATCAAACAAGGAATCAAAAATATTATTTTGGAGATCAATGTATTTATTCCATCTCTAACAATAAAAATGAATTATTTGAAAAACGAGTAAACAGATGAAATAATTAGCTTGAAAAATATCAAAGCCTTCTCTTGAATTGTACTTTCTTTCTTTTGTACTTGATTTGCCTGAAATTTTGCAAACATGGTGGAGGTCACTATTTTGGGTCAACTCCCTTTGCCTTTTGCTTTTCACGGGCTCATGCTTACACTCTGGTGGTGAACCACTTTTTCTTCTTAGGTTTTTCTTGTTCCATTTATTCTCAAAGGTCCATTAAATAGGAAACACCTTATTATAGCTGCAAAGCGAGTGTGCTTCTTACTCACCCCCTGGCCTGTCACAAAGAGGGTCTGGTTTTCTGTGAAGATGATCCCCTTGCTACCCATATCACAGTGCACTTGGATTACCTGCCAAGTGCTTGCTGTATAAATTATAGCTGCCTGGTGGGAGCTTTAATTCACATGCTTGATGTTTTTAAAAAAAATATGTTCAAGGTTGAACTCCATAAACCTAAGTTTTTTGACTGGGTTATGTCTGCTCTCATTTTTCCTTTTCTTCGTCTTGTGTTTAGAATTGAATCTTTTTTAGTGGGAAAGGGAAGAAGATGCAGAAAAAACTCCATGAGACAGAATATTGTGTTTTGATGAATCTCAATTAATAAACGCTGAGTTACCCTAGAAATATAAGATCTATTAGCATAGATTACAGGCTAGTGCTTATTTATGTGTTTATTCAGAAGAGCCAGCCCTCCTAAACCTCAGCTTCAGCCCTCAGGATTGCCTTTTCTATTTCACACACTCAAGTGCGTGTGTCCACGGGTATACATGAACATTGGCGTATGCAAATTTAGTTACAGGCCACCAAGTTACTTATCATCATTGAGAAACAGAAAATGAGAAGTGTTAACTTGGTGCCTAGTTTCAAGTTTGGCAGTATCTTAATTCCGTTACTAGTTTTCTTGCCTTGTCTTTTCTCTTCTTACAACAACTAAACATAGATTGAATTTCCAGATTAGATAGTTGACATTCTGGACAAAGGGGAAGTTGATCCACAGGACTGGGGACTGGAGACAGACACAGACAGCATGAGAAAGCCATATCAGGTCTAGAACAGTGCTTGGAATAGGATTGGAGACAAAAGTTTTGCCAATAAGTAGTTCTAAGGAGAGGACAGAAGGATGAAAGAATCGCTGTGAGGTTGAGTGATTAGTGGAGTGAGATTAGAATTAAATATGATGACATGAAGTAACTAAACATACTAATTTATTATTTTTTTATTGGAGTATAGTTGATTTACAATGTTGTGTTAGTTTCAGGTGTAGAGCAAAGTGACTCAGTTACATATATATTATATATTCTTATATATATATATTTTATATGTATTTTCAGATTCTTTTCCACTATAGGTTGTTACAAGATATTGAAAATAGTTCCCTGTGCTATACAGTAGGACCTTGTTTATTTTATTTACAGTAGTGTGTATCTGTTAATCCCAAACTCCCAATTTATCCCTCTCCCTGTCCCTTTCCACCCCTGGTAACCACAAGTTTGTTTTCTGTGTCTGTGAGTCTATTTCTGTCTTGTAAATAAGTTCATTTGTATCAAGTTTTTAGATTCCACATATAAGTGATATCATAGGATATTTGTCCTTCTCTGCTCTGACTCTACCTCACTTAGAATGATAATCTCTAGGTCCATCCATGTTGCTGCAAATGGCATTACTGCACTCTTTTTATGGTTGAGTAATATTCCATTGTGTGTATATATATATATATATACACACACACACACACACACACACACACACACACACACACTCACACACACACACACCCCACGTCTTCTTTATCCATTCACCTGTCCATGGACATTTAGGTTGCTTCCATGCCTTGGCTATTGTAAATACTGCTACTAGGGCAAACATACTGTTTCAAAGTACTGTCTTTGAAGAGTCTCTTGTAGCTGAAGACCCTTTCTTTGCTGGATAGGATATGTGAAGTCTGGGTGAGAGAGGACTTGCTCTGCATAAGAAAGGGAGGAAGCAGTGGAGGTTCTAAAGAGAAAGGAAGAGCAGAGAAACACCGAGGGGTCTGGGGGATGGGAATTAAATTGGTGAGGCTGTCCCCAGCTCAGGGAAGGACAAGCGAGGAGACAGCTGAATGGCAAGAAGAAACCAGACAGGGGAAAACAGATGTGTCTGAATGAATTTGTAGACTTCACTCTCAGTAATGTGATGTAAAGCCTTTCATTTGCTATGTCTTTGGTAGTTCTCCATGGTTCCTGAATGTTTTGGGAGTGTGTGGGTTACTTTTGCGGGCTGTGAAGAGGTGCTGAGGTTGGCATTAACGTTGAAGGCAAAAGTAGAGTCTCTAAGCAGGAGGAAGCCTACCTGGATTGAGAAGATAGCAGTAGTACCAATGACAACGATGATGATGACATTGATGATGACAGTGGTAATCCTATGAGCTATCACGTATTGAAGGCCTACTGTGTTCCAGATACTTCACATACATTTTTAAATTTAATTTGCATGACAACTCTGTGGAATTGGAACTGTTGGCGTCCTGTTCTATCCCTGTCTTCACCCGGCCCTCTGGATTGATCTGAATCCTTTGCGGGGCACCCGGAGGGAGAAAATTCTTTCTTGAGCTCTGGGTTGCTTATTTTTGGTATTTCCTTCTAAGCAATGTCAGTGGCACAGACTTGACGCTAGAACATAAGTTTATTCCCCAACACTGACCAAACACTGTCAGCAGAAGTAGTTACAGGTAAATGACTCTTAAAGCTCTCTCCTAGATGTACAGCTTCATCTTAACACATTAATAGATAACTCATTTTGTTCGCCTTTATAACATTCACAAACTTCTTCCCAGGGTCTTTTCCAGGTAGAGCTAAGTAGACTCTGGTGCAACCCCTAATTATAGCTTATCTTATTTTCACATGGTGCCTCATTCTAATGCAATTTTCGTTCATCAGAGGCATCTTGCCAGGGCACCTGGGTGTTGGAGTATGCTCAGCACATACTAAACCAAGAACATGAAGCCTACCTGGATTGAGAAGATAGCAGTAGTACCAATGACAACGATGATGATGACATTGATGATGACAGTGGTAATCCTATGAGCTATCACGTATTGAAGGCCTACTGTGTTCCAGATACTTCACATACATTTTTAAATTTAATTTGCATGACAACTCTGTGGAATTGGAACTGTTGGCGTCCTGTTCTATCCCTGTCTTCACCCGGCCCTCTGGATTGATCTGAATCCTTTGCGGGGCACCCGGAGGGAGAAAATCCTTTCTTGAGCTCTGGGTTGCTTATTTTTGGTATTTCCTTCTAAGCAATGTCAGTGGCACAGACTTGACGCTAGAACATAAGTTTATTCCCCAACACTGACCAAACACTGTCAGCAGAAGTAGTTACAGGTAAATGACTCTTAAAGCTCTCTCCTAGATGTACAGCTTCATCTTAACACATTAATAGATAACTCATTTTGTTCGCCTTTATAACATTCACAAACTTCTTCCCAGGGTCTTTTCCAGGTAGAGCTAAGTAGACTCTGGTGCAACCCCTAATTATAGCTTATCTTATTTTCACATGGTGCCTCATTCTAATGCAATTTTCGTTCATCAGAGGCATCTTGCCAGGGCACCTGGGTGTTGGAGTATGCTCAGCACATACTAAACCAAGAACATTAATTTGACTGGGTCGTTTCTGTCTTTGCTCTTGGCTACCCTCTCTCTGGAGGTAAAAGAATGCAAACTGTCCTTCTGTTTTCCTGTTTTCTTTCCTTATTTTGTCTCGCCCCCACCCAAGGACAGGCTGCCCTGCAAAGTTTCTCCTGAATAATCTCCTTTCCTCGCAAACCATAGGTTCTCCTCTGATCAATACTTTACAGTGATTCATTGATATGTAGAGGTAATACCATTCCCCATTTTACAGATGAGATTTAGGGAGGTAAGATTCACACAAGGTCACACAGCTAGGAAGAGATAGAGCTAGAATTCCAGTCGGAGTCTATCTGCCTCCCAACACCAGCCTCTTTCTTTCCTGTTCTGGCTCCCTTCACCAGGTGCAAAGGAGTTATGAAGGGCAGCCTACAAATTATGGCAGCTCTCTCCCTCCACCATGAAGGCATAGGCTGGACAATTTGGGGGCATGGGGTAGCCAAGCATGTAGTGTCATGGAGCTAAATTGCAACATCTATGTATCACATTTCCCTGAGATTTTTTTTTCAGTTTAAACATTTTTAAAATTAAAAAATATAAAATCACCATCTAGGCTTAAGTTAGTTCTAGTAAAAGTTGCAGTTGACATTAAGTGTTTGTAATAATGCTCACAATATTGACTGTTTTAAGTGAGAATTCGGGGGCAACACACTTTCCGTACATCTTTCCCAAGTTCAAGTGCACACTCTCCCCACCAAACTTACTGCAGAGGGGAAAAAAGAAAATCTTGCTTAACAAGAGGAACATGTAAAATGCTTTCAGCACAGGAAACACCTTTTATTTTACTCTAAGAATAACTCCAAAACATCAAGCATTAAAAACAGCAGTGAATAAATCTTTACAATTGTACTTCTTCCCACACTGACAATTGTTGAGAATATACTTTGCTCCTTACACTGTCTTATTATCATTGAGAGTGTAAATGATGTTAAAATACATCCGTGTGTTTCCATCCCAGGAACCACATGAATCTACCTTTGCTATGTACTATCTGCTTGTCTTTCTACCTAGCAAGTTACACTGGGATTTGTGTGTGTGTGTGTGTGTGTGTGTGTGTGTGTGTGTGTGTGTGTGTGATATGCTGGATGAGAATCTCGTTGTAAAAAAACTTTTTGTTATGAAAATGTTCAAACATACACAGTTGTACAGAGAATTTCATAGTTGACTCTCGGTATCTGCTTGGCATCAACAGTTATCAGCTAATGGCCTATCCTGTTTCTTCTGTCTCTGCTCCCTAGGTTTTTTTTTTTTGGAGGGGGTGTGTGTGTGGGGCGATTAAAGGGGAATTGAGTATTTTATTTTTTTTTTTTTTTTTTTTTTTTTTTTTTTTTTTTTTTTTTTTTAAACATCTTTATTGGGGTATAATTGCTTTACAATGGTGTGTTAGTTTCTGCTTTACAACAAAGTGAATCAGCTATACATATACATATGTTCCCATATGTCTTCCCTCTTGCGTCTCCCTCCCTCCCACTCTCCCCATCCCACCCTTCCAGGCTGTCACAAAGCACCGAGCTAATATCCCTGTGCCTTGCGGCTGCTTCCCCCCAGCTATCTACCTTACTACGTTTGTTAGTGTGTATATGTCCATGACTCTCTCTCGCCCTGTCAAAACTCACCCTTCCCCCTCCCCATATGCTTAAGTCCGTTCTCCAGTAGGTCTGCCTCTTTATTCCTATCTTACCCCTAGGTTCTTCATGACATTTTTTTCCCTTAAATTCCATATATATGTGTTAGCATACGGTATTTGTCTTTTTCTTTCTGACTTACTTCACTCTGTATGACAGATTCTAGGTCTATCCATCTCATTACAAATAGCTCAATTTCATTTCTTTTTAAGGCTGAGTAATATTCCATTGTGTATATGTGCCACATCTTCTTTATCCATTCATCCGATGATGGGCGCTTAGGTTGTTTCCATGTCCTGGCTATTGTAAATAGAGCTGCAATGAACATTTTGGTACATGACTCTCTTTGAATTTTGGTTTTCTCAGGGTATATGCCAAGTAGTGGGATTGCTGGGTCATATGGTAATTCTATTTGTAGTTTTTTAAGGAACCTCCATACTGTTCTCCACAGTGGCTGAACCAATTCACATTCCCACCAGCAGTGCAAGAGTGTCCCCTTTTCTCCACACCCTCTCCAGCATTTATTGTTTCTTGATTTTTTGATGATGGCCATTCTGACTGGTGTGAGATGATATCTCATTGTAGTTTTGATTTGCATTTCTCTAATGATTAATGATGTTGAGCATTCTTTCATGTGTTTGTTGGCATTCTGTATATCTTCTTTGGAGAAATGTCTATTTAGGTCTTCTGCCCATTTTTGGATGGGGTTGTGTGTTTTTTTGTTATTGAGCTGCATGAGCTGCTTGTAAATTTTGGAGATTAATCCTTTGTCAGTTGCTTCATTTGCAAATGTTTTCTCCCATTCTGAGGGTTGTCTTTTGGTCTTGGTTATGGTTTCCTTTGCTGTGCAAAAGCTTTGAAGTTTCATTAGGTCCCATTTGTTTATTTTTGTTTTTATTTCCATTACTCTAGGAGGTGGGTCAGAAAGGATCTTGCTGTGATTTATGTCATAGAGTGTTCTTCCTATGTTTTCTTCTAAGAGTTTGATAGTTTCTGGCCTTACATTTAGGTCTTTAATCCATTTTGAGCTTATTTTTGTGTATGGTGTTAGGGAGTGATCTAATCTCATACTTTTACATGTACCTGTCCAGTTTTCCCAGCACCATTTATTGAAGAGGCTGTCCTTTCTCCACTGTACATTCCTGCCTCCTTTATCAAAGATAAGGTGTCCATATGTGCGTGGGTTTATCTCTGGGCTTTCTATCCTGTTCCACTGATCTGTCTTTCTGTTTTTGTGCCAGTACCATACTGTCTTGATTACTGTTGCTTTGTAATATAGTCTGAAGTCAGGGAGCCTGATTCCTCCAGCTCCTTTTTTCGTTCTAAAGATTGCTTTGGCTATTCGGGGTCTTTTGTGTTTCCATACAAATTGCGAAATTTTTTGTTCTAGTTCTGTGAAAAATGCCAGTGGTAGTTTGATAGGGATTGCATTGAATCTGTAGATTGCTTTGGGTAGTAGAGTCATTTTCACAATGTTGATTCTTCCCATCCAAGAACATGGTATATCTCTCCATCTATTTGTATCATCTTTAATTTCTTTCATCAGTGTCTTATAATTTTCTGCATACAGGTCTTTCGTATCCTTAGGTAGGTTTATTCCTAGATATTTTATTCTTTTTGTTGCAATGGTAAATGGGAGTGTTTTCTTGATTTCACTTTCAGATTTTTCATCATTAGTATATAGGAATGCCAGAGATTTCTGTGCATTAATTTTGTATCCTGCTACTTTACCAAATTCATTGATTAGCTCTAGTAGTTTTCTGGTAGCATCTTTAGGATTCTCTATGTATAGTATCATGTCATCTGCAAACAGTGACAGCTTTACTTCTTCTTTTCCGATTTGGATTCCTTTTATTTCCTTTTCTTCTCTGATTGCTGTGGCTAAAACTTCCAAAACTATGTTGAATAAGAGTGGTGAGAGTGGGCAACCTTGTCTTGTTCCTGATCTTAGTGGAAATGCTTTCAGTTTTTCACCATTGAGGATGATGTTTGCTGTGGGCTTGTCATATATGGCTTTTATTATGTTTAGGAAAGTTCCCTCTATGCCTACTTTCTGGAGGGTTTTTATCATAAATGGGTGTTGAATTTTGTCGAAAGCTTTCTCTGCATCTATTGAGATGATCATATGGTTTTTCTCCTTCAATTTGTTAATATAGTTTATCACATTGATAGATTTGCGTATATTGAAGAATCCTTGCATTCCTGGAATAAACCCCACTTGATCATGGTGTATGATCCTTTTAATGTGCTGTTGGATTCTGTTTGATAGTATTTTGTTGAGGATTTTTGCATCTATGTTCATCAGTGATATTGGCCTGTAGTTTTCTTTCTTTGTGACATCCTTGTCTGGTTTTGGTATCAAGGTGATGGTGGCTTCGTAGAAGGAATTTGGGAGTGTTCCTCCCTCTGCTATATTTTGGAAGAGTTTGAGAAGGATAGGTGTTAGCTCTTCTCTAAACGTTTGATAGAATTCACCTGTGAAGCCATCTGGTCCTGGGCTTTTGTTTGTTGGAAGGTTTTTAATCACAGTTTCAATTTCAGTGCTTGTGATTGGTCTGTTCATATTTTCTATTTCTTCCTGATTCAGTCTTGGCAGGTTGTGCATTTCTAAGAATTTGTCCATTTCTTCCAGATTGTCCATTTTATTGGCATAGAGTTGCTTGTAGTAATCTCTCATGGTTTTTTTTATTTCTGCAGTGTCAGTTGTTACTTCTCCTTTTTCATTTCTAATTCTATTGATTTGAGTCTTCTCCCTTTTTTTCTTGATGAGTCTGGCTAGTGGTTTATCTATTTTGTTTATCTTCTCAAAGAACCAGCTTTTAGTTTTATTGATCTTTGCTATTGTTTCCTTCATTTCTTTTTCATTTATTTCTGATCTGATTTTTATGATTTCTTTCCTTCTGCTAGCTTTGGGGTTTTTTTGTTCTTCTTTCTCTAATTGCTTGAGGTGCAAGGTTAGGTTGTTTATTCGAGATGTTTCCTGCTTCTTAAGGTGGGCTTGTATTGCTATAAACTTCCCCCTTAGAACTGCTTTTGCTGCATCCCATAGGTTTTGGGTCGTTGTGTCTCCATTGTCATTTGTTTCTAGGTATTTTTTTATTTCCTCTTTGATTTCTTCAGTGATCACTTCATTATTAAGTAGTGTATTGTTTAGCCTCCATGTGTTTGTATTTTTTACAGATCTTTTCCTGTAATTGATATCTAGTCTCATGGCGTTGTGGTCGGAAAAGATACTTGATACAATTTCAGTTTTCTTAAATTTACCAAGGCTTGATTTGTGACCCAAGATATGATCTATCCTGGAGAATGTTCCATGAGCACTTGAGAAAAATGTGTATTCTGTTGTTTTTGGATGGAGTGTCCTATAAACATCAACTAAGTCCATCTTGTTTAATGTATCATTTAAAGCTTGTGTTTCCTTATTTATTTTCATTTTGGATGATCTGTCCATGGGTGAAAGTGGGGTGTTAAAGTCCCCTACTATGAATGTGTTACTGTTGATCTCCCCTTTTATGGTTGTTAGTATTTGCCTTATGTATTGAGGTGCTCCTATGTTGGGTGCATAAATATTTACAATTGTTATATCTTCTTCTTGGATCGATCCCTTGATCATTATGTAGTGTCCTTCTTTGTCCCTTTTAATAGTCCTTATTTTAAAGTCTATTTTGTCTGATATGAGAATTGCTACTCCAGCTTTCTTTTGGTTTCCATTTGCATGGAATATCTTTTTCCATCCCCTTACTTTCAGTCTGTATGTGTCTCTAGTTCTGAAGTGGGTCTCTTGTAGACAGCATATATAAGGGTCTTGTTTTTGTATCCATTCAGCCAATCTGTGTCTTTTGGTGGGAGCATTTAGTCCATTTACATTTAAGGTAATTATTGATATGTATGTTCCTATTTCCATTTTATATATTGCTTTGGGTTCGCTACTATAGGTCATTTCCTTCTCTTGTGTTTCGTGTCTAGAGAAGTTCCTTTAGCATTTGTTGTAAGGCTGGTTTGGTGGTGCTGAACTCTCTCAGCTTTTGCTTGTCTGTAAAGGTTTTAATTTCTCCATCAAATGTGAATGAGATCCTTGCTGGGTAGAGTAGTCTTGGTTTCAGGCTATTCTCCTTCATCACTTTCAGTATGTCCTGCCACTCCCTTCTGGCTTGTAGGGTTTCTGCTGAGAGATCAGCTGTTAACCTTATGGGGATTCCCTTGTGTGTTATTTGTTGTTTTTCCCTTGCTGCTTTTAATATGCTTTCTTTGTATTTAATTTTTGACAGTTTGATTAATATGTGTCTTGGCGTGTTTCTCCTTGTATTTATCCTGTATGGGACCCTCTGTGCTTCCTGGACTTGATTAACTATTTCCTTTCCCATATTAGGGAAGTTTTCAACTATAATCTCTTCAAATATTTTCTCAGTCCCTTTCTTTCTTTCTTCTTCTTCTGGAACCCCTATAATTCGAATGTTGGTGCGTTTCATGTTGTCCCAGAGGTCTCTGAGACTGTCCTCAGTTCTTTTCATTCTTTTTTCTTTATTCTGCTCTGCAGTAGTTATTTCCACTACTTTATCTTCCAGGTCACTTATCCGTTCTTCTGCCTCAGTTATTCTGCTATTGATCCTATCTAGAGTGATTTTAATTTCATTTATTGCATTGTTCATCGTTGCTTGTTTCATCTTTAGTTCTTGTAGGTCCTTGTTAACTGTTTCTTGCATTTTGTCCATTCTACTTCCAAGATTTCGGATCATCCTTACTATCATTATTCTGAATTCTTTTTCAGGTAGATTGCCTATTTCCTCTTCATTTGTTAGGTCTGGTGGGTTTTTATCTTGCTCCTTCATCTGCTGTGTGTTTTTCTGTCTTCTCATTTTGCTTATCTTACTGTGTTTGGGGTCTCCTTTTTGCAGGCTGCAGGTTCGTAGTTCCCGTTGTTTTTGATGTCTGTCTCCAGTGGCTAAGGTTGTTTCAGTGGGTTGTGTAGGCTTCCTGGTGGAGGGGACTAGTGCCTGTGTTGTGCTGGATGAGGCTGGATCTTGTCTCTCTAGTGGGCAGGTTCACGTCTGGTGGTGTGTTTTGGGGTGTCTGTGGCCTTATTATGATTTTAGGCAGCCTCTCTGCTAATGGGTGGGGTTGTGTTCCTGTTTTGCTAGTTGTTTGGCATAGGTTGTCCAGCACTGTGGCTTGCTGGTCGTTGAGTGAAGCTGGGTGCTGGTGTTAAGATGGAGGTCTCTGGGAGATTTCCGCTGTTTAATATTATGTGGAGCTGGGAGGTCTCTTGTTGACCAGTGACCTGAAGTTGGCTCTCCTACCTCAGAGGCAGAGCCCTGACTCCTGGCTGGAGCACCAAGAGCCTTTCATCCACACGGCTCAGAATAAAAGGGAGAAAAAGTAGAGAGAATTAGTAGAAGTATGAGGAAAGAAAGAAGGAAAGGAGGAAAGGAAGGAAGGAAGAAAGAAGCAAAGAAGGAAAGAAAGGAGGGAGGGAGGGAGGGAGGGAGGAAGGAAGGAAGGAAGGAGGGAAAGAAGGAAAAAAAGACAGAAAGAAAGATGATACAGTAAAAATAAAATAAAGTATAATATAGTTATTGAATTAAAAAATATTTAGAAAAAAAAAAGGGACGGATAGAACCTTAGGACAAATGTTGGAAGCAAAGCTATACAGAGAAAATCTTACACAGAAGCATACACATACACCTTCACAAAAAGAGGTAAAGGGGGAAAAATCATAAATCCTGCTCCCTGAGACCACCTCCTCAATTTGGGGTGATTCGTTGTCTAAAGGAGGGAGGGAAGGAAGGAAAGAAAGAACGAAGGTAAAGTATAATAAAGTTATTACAATTAAACTTAATTATTAAGAAAAAGAATTTTTTTAAAAAAAGTCATGGACGGATAGAGCCCTAGGACAAATGGTGGAAGCTAGAGTATACAGACTAGATGTCACACAGGAGCATACACGTACACCTTCACAAAAAGAGGAAAAGGGAAAAAAATCATAGATTTCGCTCCTAAATTCCACCTCTTCAATTTGGGATCATTCCTTGTCTATTCAGGTATTCCACAGATGCAGGGTATATCAAGTTGATTGTGGAGCTTTAATCCGCTGCTTCTGTGGCTGCTGGGAGAGATTTCCCTTTCTCTTCTTTGTTTTCACAGCTCACAGGAGCTCAGCTTTGGATTTGGCCCTGCCTCTGCGTGTAGGTCGCTGGAGGGCGTCTGTTTTTTCGCTCAGACAGGACGGGGTTAAAGGAGCCGCTGATTCGGGGCCTCCGGCTCACTCAGGCCGGGGGTTGGGGGATGGGGGAAGGAGGGGCACTGCGTGCGGGGCCGGCCTGCGGCGGCAGAGGCAGCGTGACGTTGCGGCAGAGGCCGGCGTGACGTTGCACCAGCCTGAGGCCCGCCGTGCGCTGTCCCGGGGAAGTTGTCCCTGGATCCCGGGAACCTGGCAGTGGCGGGCTGCACAGGCTCCGCGGAAGAGGGGTGTGGAGAGTGACCTGTGCTCGCACACAGGCCCCTTGGTGGCGGCAGCAGTAGCCTTAGCGTCTCCCGCCCGTCTCTGGGGTTTGCGCTTTCAGCCGCGGCTCGCGCCCGTCTCGGGGGCTCGCGCCCTCAGCCGCGGCTCGCGCCCGTCTCTGGGGTTTGCGCTTTCAGCCGCGGCTCGCGCCCGTCTCTGGGGTTTGCGCTTTCAGCCGCGGCTCGCGCCCGTCTGTGGGGTTTGCGCTTTCAGCCGCGGCTCGCGCCCGTCTCTGGGGTTCGCGCTTTTAGCCGCGGCTCGCGCCCGTCTCTGGAGTTCCTTTAAGCAGCGCTCTTAGACCCCTCTCCTCGCGCACCAGGAGACAAAGAGGGAAGAAAAAGTCTCTTGCCTCTTCGGCCGGTGCAGGCTTTTCCCCGAACTCCCTCCCGGCTAGTCGTGGTGCACTAACCCCTTCAGGCTATGTTCAAGCCGCCAACCCCAGTCCTCTCCCTGAGCTCCGTCCAAAACCAAAACCTTAGCCTCAGCTCGCAGCCCCGCCCGCCCCGGTGGGTGAGCAGCAAGCCTCTCGGGTTGGTGAGTGCTGGTCGGCACCGATCTTCTGTGCAGGAATCTCCCCGCTTTGCCCTCCGCACCCGTCGCTGTGCACTACTCCGCGGTCCCGAAACTCCCCCCTCTGCCTCCCGCAGTCTCCGCCCGCGGAGGGGCTTCCTAGTGTGTGGAAACTTTTCCTCCTTCACAGCTCCCTCCCACTGGTGCAGGTGCCGTCCTTATTCTTTTGTCTCTGTTTTTTCTTTTGCCCTACCCAGTTACGTGGGGAGTTTCTTGCCTTTTGGGAGGTCTGAGGTCTTCTGCCAGCCTTCAGTAGGAGTTCTGTAGGAGTTGTTCCACGTGTGGATGTATTTCTGGTGTATCCGTGGGGAGGAAGGCGATCTCCGCGTCTTACTCTTCCGCCATCTTCAAGGTCCCCCCCCGAGAGGGGAATTGAGTATTTTAAAGCAAACCCTAAAAATCTCATTGTGTGCAAATCTGAGACTCACTTTAAGTTATCTCTAAATCAATTCCAATTTTTGCAAGCAGTTCCTATGTATAGTAGATACTCAAATTATTTTTCCTCATTAATTCTAAGAAATGATTCAGAGACCTAGAGGAGGATGCAGTGAGCATACTCTGGGCTTTTTTGTGTTGTTCCCCCTCTGCCAGATGTTGGAAGAAGTGCCATTTGTGAAGTAGGTGGACCCAGAAGTGGTATGGACTGGCCATGTGCTGGATCTTCTTCTTAACACTGGTTTCTCCTTTGCCATCTTTCCCAATTTTCAGTAGGGATCTATTTCCTAGACGAGGGAGTATGTAGTGATAATAGGTTGAAGTTGCTTTGATGAAACTCATGAATTTTTCATGTAATTTAAATACAGTTTGGGCTATCAGGGACATGGTTCTAAGGAGTGCTCTCCTGCTAAGCCTAGGCATTGTGTCTTCAAAGTCTCGCCTCCTCCATGGAAATCTGAGGAAGGAAAATATGAAAAGAAGAAACCAACTTTGTTCTGCACTCCTGACTTTTATGGATCCATTTGCTCTCATGGCTCTAGAGTCAAGGCAGAGGAGAGAGGTATTTTACGCTCAGAACCTCAGCAACCTGAATTAGTGGCCTTTTCAAATGGCTCTGCACCTATAGGTTGATGGATGGAGTTGGGGCTTCATTTAGCCAGATCTGTTCATGTGTTTATTCCTCTCAGTGTCTCCCTATCAAAAGAAGGTACTTGGGAGTTTAGGGCCCGAACAGAAGTTAAAATGCACTGTAGACATTCAAAGCACTTGATTGACTGATTCATTTATTCATTTTGTGATTCTAGGCCCTGTTCAGCATTTTGGGGATACACAGTAAAAAAAAAAAAAAAAAGGCAGAGTCTCAATCTGCATGGAGTTTATGTCGTAATGGAGGAGATAGACAATATGTAAGCAAACAAATAGATAATAATAGTTGTGTTAAGCCATATGGAGCAAATGAAGATGGTGATGAGATAGCACCTGATTGGAGAACAGAGAGGTAGCAACTTTAGATTAGAGGCTATGTCAGGCAGGATTGGCAGGTCAGTGCTACATGAAGTGTGGCCTGGGAGCATCAACATCATCTAGAAACATTTCAGAAATCCACATTTCTAAAGATCTGTTAGAAATTTGATCTAAAGACGAAAGATATATTGAATTTTTATCTCTGGGGAAGGAGCTCTCCAGGTGATTCTTAGGCATCGAAGTTTTGAGAAACACTGTGCTAGATTATGCAGTGACCTCCAAAACCCACTTTCCTGTGGCATTCCCATCATGGGTCAGCAGAAGGCCCTACTCCTAGTCTTTCTGTGGCCCACGTGCCAGCAGCTACTACTGTCTTATAAAAACTGTTGGTTGTTTTGAGGAGCGTGAAAAAGCTCTGGAGGGTCTTGCAACTAGACACTCCAATCTGGAATTGACACATCATTCCTGTCCACAATCAACTGGCAAGCCCTGGGCCCATGGCTGTACCCGATCCCAAGAGACCCAGGAAGGACAGCCCTTGCATGTGCCTGGATAAGTGGTGCCTTATTTCTATATTATTACTAATGACTACAAAGGCTAATGCCAACAGCATCATTTCATACCTTTGAGTCATCAGGACTCCAGGTCCAACCATATCTGCTGTGGTCTCCTTTTGAGAAAGGTATGATTTAGGGAAGTGGTACTACATAGTAGAAAATGCTTGGACCTTGGTTCCAATCCCTGATGTGCCACTTGGGCAATTTATTTAAGCTACTTGACACTCAGTTTCTTTTTCATCTATAAATTGGGGGTTATAATACCTTCCTTTCAGGGCTATCACAAAGATAAAATGAGATAGGGGATCTAAGGAGCCTTTCTAGTACAATTAGTGGCATCTGTGTCTAATGGTAGACAAAAAAGATACTACTCTTTACGTCTAACAGTAGGCACAAAAGATACTAAACAGTGTTACTGATTTAGAGTGGAATAGATTCATTGAATCTGGGGAATTGAAAGAGATCTTAGAAGCCTCTTCTTAGTCCTTTATCCCATCCAGTGCAGAAATCGCCAGAAACTTCCTGGCAATTGGTTATATAATCATTCACTTTCAACTCTAGTGACAAAAATTCCTCCCTCTTTGAGAAAGCCCTTTTCAACCCAGAATTGTATTTTCAGAGGACCAGTTTATTGCTATGGTTCACTCATGCTTGAGGAAAAATGTGTTCCGTGGTCAAAGAAGTTTGTAAAGTTCTGGGTTTGACAAACCAGTGCAGTTTTTCTTTCTTGTATACAACTTCTTAGAACCCTTCATATTTTCATGAACATTGTGATTTTCTAGAAGAGTGCTATGTTATGCAGTATTTTCCAAGTAAGACTTAGGGAATAGTGTTTTGAGAAATATATTATGGCAAATATTGTTGTAAATATTAGACACCTATATTGAAGCAAATTCTGCTGCTTAAAAATTTGGAACTCTTCCTCCTATCTCTGTTCTCTGGAACAACAGAGGTAAATGTGCACTGCTTGCCACACAACAGATCCCATACAATCGATGTACGAATCAAAGACATGGTGTGACATAACGTAGACTACATCTGAAAGGTTGTTGCAATATACAAAGCCTTTTAATACCAGAGTCTTTGACCCCTGTTGTGCACAAATATTGATTATCCAAAAACCAGAAAATGGGACAAATAGCCCTTTCTGATAATTCTAATTTAAACACTGAGGAATGTGTTTATCTAAAGGACTAAAGGGAAATTGTATGTAATCCTTCTTCTTGAGTTCTTCTGATGCCTCTTATCACTTGGCCACCCCTCTGCAGCCAGTATTACTGTGACGTCTAGGATGAACCAGGCAGGAAAGTGAAGGAATTCACCAAGGCCACTGAGGGAGTCTATGTGTCAGATCCCAGAATAGAAGGCGAAGGCGTCTGGCTCCTGTGGTCTTGGCCTGTGAGCAGCCATATCTCCTAAGAGGTCATTTGATGCTGGGAGGGGAAAACGAACTGGCGACAGAATGAAAAGGATTCAATGATACACTTTCTCTCCTATGACATCTTCGTGATGAGATCTTCTGATGTCTCCGTATCCACATTAGTTATGTAATACAATGAGAAATTGCTTTTGTCATCAAAAGCTTAGGACAGACAATTACAGATCTAACTTGAGCATTTTATTTGAGTAGTGAATAATCCTTTCACACATACACACAAAAACACATATAGCTTATCTTTGTAAAAGCTTCAGTCCTGGCTGTGCCACTAATAAACTGTGCAGTTATGGACAGGACATTACCCTCTCCTGAATCAGCATCCTTATCCTTAAAGCAAGGGGGTTAAACCAAATTACCAGTTTTATTCCACCTCCACATTTCTATAACCACGTTACAGAATTTTCAATGAAGGGCATCCTTTCAGTTCACAAAACCAATTATGTAAGACATAATTTCATCCTTTTATTTAAATCCACTTAAATGTGACTCGGAGCTCTCATGTGTCCAAGATGAAGTTCAATCTCAGACATCACTGGCGTTAACACTTCCCACACAGAAATGTGGTTGTATTTCAGTGTCTTGTTCAGTGCCAGAATAGACCCTCAGTTCGTCAGCTGTAGGGCTAGACTGTTAGCATGAGTTGCCACTGTGCCCCCTGACCTTATGGCATGGTTCCCTGTGGTTTCAGGGTATCGTGCTTAAGGCATAGGTCCTTATGCCGAGGCTGGAAGCCTGTGTCTACAGTCCTTCTTCCCCGGTGAATCATGAAGCCATTTCTTTCTTGGCCACCTTCCAAGAAGCTACCATAGTGGATCTCTCTTGTCATGGGACCTCTAAACTTTTGTCTTTTTCAACAGTCCAAGAGATTAAAATTATTTTCTCTTTTCTAGTAATCCTGAAAGACATTTGTCTTTCCCCCACCATCTCCAGAGGTTTATCCAGAAGGTAAACAATCTCTGAAAAGAATTTTATATTTCACAAAGGATAGGAAGAGTTTTGTCTTCAAGTAGCTTCTGCTTTATATAAAAAATATTTCTGGTGGGATAAGGAAGGTGGGAGGGAGACGCAAGAGGGAGGGGATATGGGGATGTATGTATATGGATAGCCGATTCACTTTGTTATACAGCAGAAACTAACACATCATTATAAAGCAATTATACTCCAATAAATATGTTAAAAAAATATTTCTGAAGCAAGGAAATACTAAATGCCTGGCTATTTGCTTGAAACACAGGAAAGGAAAAACAGGGGGAGACAAACATATATTAACATTTTGATAAATTGTAGTGACCAGTTGCTAATACACACAAACTTGAGGATCTATGAGGGAGAAAAATAAACATTTTAAAATATTTTTTATTCCATATATAACATACTTTCAGCATAGAATATTTAAAATCAAGGTAGCGAAAATGAAATTGTATATTCAAAGCATTTATGATCCAACCTCTTGGAGAAAACTATTTTTAATATTTTGGTGTATATATTTTCACATTCTCTCTATGCATGAGTGCTATTACTATCATTATTATTAAAGCTGGCTAACATTTATTGTTTGTTTGCTAAGATAGAAGAGGCCTGAAGGAAATCTAATTCATGAATGATACAGAGACCAAGTCTTTGAATAATGAAAATTTTAAGTAGCCAATATTTATTGAGAATTTATCATATCTGTATATACCAAGCCTTATGCGAAATCCTTTAGGTGCATTTTTTTCATTTCATCTTTGTGTCAAAGCCATGAAGTTAGTTTTCATAGGAGATAGTGCTAGACATCTACCAAGTCTCTATTTCCCTCCCTTTCTTCCTAACAGAACTGCAGCTTTTTTAAGAATCCACCCTTCTCCTTTGCAATTTATGTCTCAGGGAAGCTGTCCTATCTCTAGCTTGAGGGATGGGCTTGATTGATGTAAGAATAATTCCATTACAGCAGGTAGTGATTTGTTCAGCCTGTGAGGATACTCAGTCCTGGACAATGAGACATGAAGAAGAGTAGGCTGGGAGTTTCTGGAAATGATTCTGTGATCCTAAACAAAGAAGCCCAAGAAGAGGCTGTTTCTTCCTTTTCTTTTAGACAGCTGAATATGATGTCATGTTTCTTATTGTTTAAACTATTTTGAGTTAGTGTTTCTGTTTCTTGAGGTTACAAGCATCCCAACTCATACAGTATGATTATTTCATTTCTACAAATGATGAAATTCAAGCTCAGAAGTTCAGCAATTGCCCAAGTCAGTAGGAAAGATTCCATCTTGGTTCCATCTGAGTTCAGAATCTCCACTCCTAAGCTTGAAATTTATTTTTACTTATAAGTCACTGATCTTTATTTTTCAGTGAACTTGCTGTTCATGCCTTTTGGAAAGGCACAGTTTAAGACCAGTGTATATTTTGTTTTCCATAATTTCAGATAAAATACTTGTGAAAAGCTTCTCACATAGTTCTTAAAATTCTTAAAGCTGTCACTTCTATTTGTAAATTAACCTCACCATTACTTTTTATTTTTGTTGTTATAACTCTAGGAGGTACTGTTTCAGTATTAACCCAACACATTTTAAAACATGATGAACTAGCTATAAGTTATTATTTGAAATAAGTCACCTGGCTGCACTGTGTTTTATTTGGATGTCTCAGCACTGGTGGCAATCTGAAAGAATAAAGAGATAATGTAAGTGAAAAGAAGTAGGCAGATTTAAGAGATATAAGGAAATGGTTTGACCAGGGTTTAATGATTGATTTGATCTGTACATAGCAGAAGAAGGAGTAAAAATGGCTCCTAGGGGACTGGTACGAATCATGGTGTAGATAACTGTGCTCCAACTGAAGACAGGACTAATTGGAAGAGCAGGTTGGGAGAATGAGGTGGGGAAAATATACAAATTAAAACATCAATATCCTGGTGGAGTCATTCAGTGGACAGGGGGGGCATATTACGTTTAGGTATTCAGGAGAGCAATCCAGGCTAGCCACAAAGATTTGTTAGTCCTCGGCATATATGAAGAACGATTGAATATAGAGGCATGGGAGACACCTTCCAGAAAGAGTGACAGGGAGGAGAGGAGCTGAAGCCTGGGAACAAAACCCCAGGGGATACCTAAGATATAGGCAGAGGAAGTGATTTCTGTGAAGAGAGCTGAGGTGAAGTACTGGGGAGGTATGTAGAGACCAGAAGGAGAGATGTCATGGAAGGCAAAGGAGTAGAAAAAAGAAAAGACAAAATCAACAGTATCTAATGCTGTGTCCTTTGATTTTTGGTCAGTGACTTTGGGTGACCCACTATCAGAGGAGTGATGGGGAGGAAAACCTGTTTGCAATGAATTGAAGAGGATGGTAGGGGATGAGTGTTGACATCTAAATGGAGAAAATAAATAGTCAGATGGGGGGTATGTATGATGTGTTTTAATAAAGGAGGGAGAGTCTGGATGATACTTACCTTTCTGAGGTGAAAATACTTGTTAAGAGAAAGTATTGAAGATACATACAAAGAGGGTAGTTGATAGAGGAAGGTCTCAGAAGAAGGGGATGGAAATGGGTTCCAGGGCCAAGGTGATGCATTTACCCAAAGGCTGCAGCTTCTTGCATTGGTACAGGAAAGCAGGAGGCAGAAAAGGTACATATTTTAGTGACTTAGTAGAGGGGAGGGGCAGGAAGCTGAGGGGGGTCTGTTTTCTCTAAGAAGTTTGAGGCAGGGTCTCTGATGAGAGGGAAGGGGGTTTTGCTGTTTGGGAACTTGAAAGATATGGAGAAGGTTGAAAACATCTCTTTGGAAAACTCTAAAGTTTTTGGCAGGTTGTCAGATCATACATGGCAAACTCGGTATTGGAGTTTGTATTTCTGTAAGTCTAGAACCACTGTTTTGTTGAATATACCATGTTGCCAGTGAGACGTTATGGAATTCTACGTTTACGTGGAACTATTGCTCGTTACAGGGGACCTATTTCTGAGGACTTGATCCTTCGCTCTGATTTTTCTGGCATAGCATTTATGAAGTGCTAATGGGAGCTTGTCTCAAATGTGCTGTGTGCACAGGGACTCCATATGTCCCCATGTGCTATGAAGATGACAGACTGGATGGGGAAACATTTTAAGATGGACTTTCCCAACACCAAGTAAACAGCCTCCCAAGGCATGGCTCTAAGTGTGTGTAAAGAGGATAGCAGAAAACAATAACAAAGATAAATCTTAAGCAAACCAGGGATCAGTGAGAAAATTTTAGCCCTACGAGAAGAGCAACGTCCAAGTGAAAATTTCAGAAACTGTCCAGGCCCTACCACAATATTGTGCTTTCTTTATAGATTTTAGGGTTGTGAAAATGCTTCTTCCATGCTGTACAATCCTCAGACCAGAGAGTGAGGAGGGGTTGAAAATTTTACTTACTGTATGAAAGTTTCCTGTTACTGCCCTGTTACTTATGGTCAGTCCCTTTCTTCTGGCTCCATAGTTATTTATTAGCAAATTTGAAAAAGTCCAGTGTAAACTCACAGGTCAGTGATAAATCCACACAGATTGGGTGATGAGAGTAAGCTGCTTGAGCTAGCTGACCTTTGAAGGAACAAAACTACAGGGGAAGCTTCACTGCCGTTTCCTGATAAGGTATATTAATTTGTCTAGTCCTATATTATTAGATCCACTCTCTTGTTATCCCAAAGAAGAGGGCTTGTTCTCATAAACTGGTTGGGTCCTTCTAACGTACATCAACAGGAGAGAAGCATCAGAGGAAGTTTGAGTGAGTTGGAATTAGAATAGATATTATAATTTGCTTTTTTGTAGGGGGTGGTCTAGACAGAGCATTTCACCAAGTCAGTATTTATCAGTGTACATAAACCTGGCTATTTTGAACATCCCAATTATGTGCTACATTAATATTTTATGTGCAACACACTATATTTCATAGTGTCACTAAAATTAAATCTGACTACTACAAACACTGGCAGCAAACCAAGTCGTGTAAAATGAGGTTATAGCATCATTCACTCAGATGTCTACCCCATTCTAATCATCTCTGGTTCAAAGCAGCAGAAGGCCGCATTTCTCCCAGTAATAATTTGATAACTTAGATAGTGTTTCAGACATGAAGGTTTGACCTTTCCTCAACATGGAGGTTAATATTCCCCTTGATTCAGGATTCCATCACTTAGGTAACGCTCTCTTCAGAGACTATAAGTGACATGATTAGCTGTGGGGGGAATGGGACATGCCAAGCCTCCTTTCAAGGACCTGCCGTACATCTTGGAGGAGCCACTCCAGTTCAGGCTGAGAACCGCAGCTCTAGAAATTAGTGGGATTGTGATATATTTGTAAGGTATTTTCTATATTAGTAAAATATTTCTATATTTCATATGTGTATATATGAATTTACCTATGACTGCTAAGAAGAAAAAACAATTAGCCAAATCGTAAATTATCCTTTTCTTCATGTTTTAATTCTGATCACCCAAATGCTTTGTAAGAGATTTAGCCTTACTGGCATTTTTTTGTGTCCAAAAATAAATGAAAATTTGTTTTCAATCTCACAAGTCTTGCTTTTCATATCTCGAAGCCAGCTGGGCCCACATGTTCAAATGTGGACAGCTCTGTTCTAGACTTTTATGTCACGAGCCATAGGCCAAAGGGACAATTCACAAAATATGAAATTGATCTGTTTCCTGGGAATGCTCTCTTAGGCATTGTTTTAATCTGTGGTACATGTTATATTTTAGCTGATCTTTATTGCTATTACTAAATATTTATTTAAAGAATTAAGGATTGAAAATTATTCCTTTCCCTTAGTTTCATTTGGATATGTTAAAGATACCACCTGGTGGTTATTTTTACTTAAGCAAGATGCAGGTATTTTTATTAAACTTTAAGTTAAAACATATTAAGTTTTAAATTAAAAATGATCCCAAACCTAAAGTACAGAAAATCATGTAATGGAGTCTTATGTACCCACCACTGAGATTCAACAGAAGATGACAAGTTTTAATATTGGCTTCAGAAAGGATATCTAGGATCTGAGCAGTATAATTAATGAGCTTGATCAATGAATGATGATAGCTTTGTTTCTTTTCAATTGTTATTCCTTTATTTCTTTTTGTTATTGAGCTGGCCAGTGTCTTCCGTATGATATTAAATAGAAATCTGCTTATTTTTTAAACATTTTTATTGGAGTATAATTGCTTTACAATGGTGTGTTAGTTTCTGCTTTATAACAAAGTGAATCAGCTATACATATACCCCCATATCCCCTCCCTCTTGCATCTCCCTCCCTCCCACCCTCCCTATCCCACCGCTATAGGTGGTCCACAAAGCACCGAGCTGATCTCCCTGTGCTATGCGGCTGCTTCCCACTAGCTATCTATTTTACGTTTGGTAGTGTATATATGTCCATGCCACTCTCTCGCTTTGTTACAGCTTACCCTTCCCCCTCCCTGTGTCCTCAAGTCCATTCTCTAGTAGGTCTGTGTCTTTATTCCTGTCTTACCCCTAGGTTCTTCATGACATTTTTTTCCCCTTAAATTCCATGTATATGTGTTAGCATACGGTATTTGTCTTTCTCTTTCTGACTTACTTCACTCTGTATGACGGACTCTAGGTCCATCCACCTCACTACAAATAACTCAATAGAAATCTGCTTTTAAAAGAATTAATTCAAATGTTTTACCATTAAGCTTGCTGTAGGATTTAAGGAGATTCATTTTACCAGATTAAGGATGTTTCCTCCTATTCCTAATGCTCTAAGTGGTCCCTCCTCCCCACTCCTCACCCCCAGGAAGAGCTGTTGAATTTTATCACATATTTTGTATTCCTCTAGAGATGGAGGTGTTACTCTGATGGTTTTTATTAACACTTTATCTTTTTAGAGCAGTTTTAGGTTCACAGAAAGTTTGAGGGGAAGATACAGAGATTTCTCCCATACCCCCTCCCCCCAAAACAGGCATAGCCTCTCCATTATCAGCATCCCCCACCAGAGGGTACATTTGTTACAAGTGATGAGCCTCTGCTGACAAATCATAATCACAGGCTTCCCTGGTGGCGCAGTGGTTGAGAGTCCGCCTGCCGATGCAGGGGACACGGGTTCGTGCCCCGGTCCGGGAAGATCCCACATGTCGTGGAGCGCCTGGGCCTGTGAGCCATGGCCGCTGAGCCTGCGCGTCCGGAGCCTGTGCTCCGCAACGGGAGAGGCCACAACAGTGAGAGGCCCGCGTACCGCAAAAAAAAACCAAACCAAAACATAATCACTCAAAGTCCATAGTTTACATTACAGTTCACTCTTGGTGTGGTAGATTCTATGGATTTGGACAAATATATAATGACCTATATCTATCGTTATGGCATCATACAGAGTGTTTTTTTTCACTGCCCTGAAAATCCTCTGTGCTCTATCTATTCATCCCTCTCTTCCTTCAGCCCCTGTCAAGCACTGACATTTCTACTGTCTCCATATTTTTGGAGAATTGTCATATAGTTGGAATTGTACAGTACGTAGCCTTTTCAGGTTGTCTTCTTTCACTTAGTCATATGCATTTAATGTTTCCTCCATGTCTTTTCCTGGCTTGATAGCTCATTTAGCACTGAATCATATTCCATTTCTGATGTACCACAGTTGATTTATCCATTCACCTACTGAAGGACATCTTGGTTGTTTCTTCCAAGTTTTGCCAGTCTGAGTAAAGCTGCTGTAAACAGTGGTGTGCAGATTTTCAGGCGGATGTAAGTTTTCAACTTCTTTAGGTAAATGCCAAGAAGCATGATTGCAGGATTGTATGGTAAAAGCATGTTTAGTTTAGTAAGAGCCCGCCAAACTGTCTTCTAAAGTGGTTGTACCATTTTGCATTCCTGTGAGCAAAGAATGAGAGTTCCTGTTGCTCCATATCCTTACCAATATTTGTTGTCAGTATTCTGGATTTTGGCCATTCTAGTAGGTGTGTAGTGGTATCCAGAAGATTTTAAGGACCTCATTGCTAGTCTAGTTGGTGTATGGGCTTGAATCACCTTTTAATCACTAAACTGTTTTGCTGTCCCTTTACCAGGTAGCCTGAATGCCTTTTACTGAAATTGTTAATCTTCACTGAGATGCTAAACTGATTTCTGTCACTCTTCAGTGTCAGAACAGACATTTTTGCATTTGAATCTTTACATATTTAATGGGTTGGAACTCAGAACATTCTCATCACTTTAAATCAGTTTTAGCCCCAGGGAACTAACTTAGCAAAGTAAAATAAAATGAAATAAATAAGTAAAATGTGTGAATACATGAGATACGTGGGTGGTGGGAAGAGCAGTATTTATACTCAAAGTAGTGCCTTTCAAAATTGATTTAGCAGCAAACTGTATCTTTAAACAAAATGTAACCAGAATGCCAGTGTGGAAAATGGATAAAACAGAGCATCTTGTATTGGTAGCTTCAGGGTGAGCAGGGTAGAATGGGGACCTGGTTTTGTTCCTAAGAGGCAGCCCCCTAATTTTTACCCTTCTTGCCTCTGAGAGGTCCCTCAGACTTCTAGGGATATCACAGAACATTGTCTATAAAGCACTTACCTAGACAATAACTCATATTTTGACAAATATTGTAGATTTCATATGTCCAAATAGGCTTTACTTTAAAAAGTTATCTTGGGAACTTGCGCATTTCTTTCAGTACATTTTTTATAGCGAAAAAGAATACAAACAAAAATGTAAGAAAAGAAAATAACTTAGCATTTCTATTTACACTAATAATAAATATTAATACTTAGACTTCTGTACCTCCATAAAGAAATCACCATGGAAGTTTATATTTTTATTCCAGTCATAGTAACATTGTTCAAAAAATGTCAGAATTACTCACTGAGTCCATTTATGAACCACTATAGAAAGCAAATATCAATTAATTAAGGTAGTAACCTGTTTTGAGGACAAATGGAATTATCTTCACTGGCTGGATCTTTGACTGTTTCCAAAAATCAAAGCCAACATCAAAAGGCTGAAGTTTTGCCATTACAGCTATTCAAAGCAAAAGGAATTGCAAATGCCAAGTGTAGCTCCAAAAGAAAAGTTCCTAATGTGATATGACTATGAACAATCACAGCATCATTAGAATAAATGCGAAACCTCCTTTATGGTGATTGCCTTAAAGAATTCATAGTTCCTGTGGCTGAGTTGTGGAAGTGTCATGCCTGGTAGAGCCCGAACAGAATATAGGGTACAGAAGATGGAGAGCAAGCAAGAAGAGGATTTCTTGGTTGGGTGAAGCTGGTGAATCTTGTTACAACCTAAAGGGCAAAAAAGGTCAAGCGTGGCCACTGGGAGTTAGTGGCTAAGTCTGAGAAATAAAATCAGTGTATGGGCTTAAGTGGAGAAAGGAATCTGACGGACAGGTGCAAAAGAGAGCAAATTAACAATTTTTATAAATCATGATTTTTAAATCATTGAAAGGAATTTAATGAAGGGCTAGGAGTGTGGTTGACCTAAGAAGGTAGCTTTGGTACAGTAGAAACCATTCCAGATTTGCGTTAGAAGTCATGGATTCCTTTCCATCCTCTACCACGTATCAATGGTATGACCTTGGGAAAGTCACTTGACCCCATCTGTGTTCATATATTATTTTGCCCATATCTCTGTCGCAGCTCTTATTACATAATACGCCATTTATGCATTTGTCTTCCTTCTTAAGCTCTGGGTATTTCAAGACAGCCTTCTTAACTTACTCATCTTTGCATTTCCTAGTGCCTGGAAGAGAGACTGGCACAAAACAGGTGATCAGTCATTGTTTGTTGAAATAAAATGCAGAGTTGTGACTATTGAAGTGAAAAAAGCTCTTTGTGAAGTGCAGAGGACTGTAGAGGTGTAGACCATTTTTTACTAAAAATAAAAATCTGAGAACTGATTCGTAACATAGGAAATGAAGAATTCAGTAAAAGATATGGCTCCACTTTATATCTTAATCCTTTCAAGTTCAAGAGGGTTGAGATAGTAAAGTGTTTTCGGATGTGTGAGTGTAGGCAGAGGTTGGCATTAATTCTAAACAATAGAAGTGACTGCATTTTGGGCTTCCCTGGTGGCACAGTGGTTAAGAATCTGCCTGCCAATGGAGGGGACAAGGGTTCGAGCCCTGGTCCGGGAAGATCCCACAAGCCGTGGAGCAACTAAGCCTGTGCGCCACAGCTACTGAAGCCTGTGCTTCACAACAAGAGAAGCTACTGCAATGAGAAGCCCTTGCACCGCAGCGAAGAGCAGCTCCCGCTCGCTGCAACTAGAGAAAGCCCGCACCCAGCGACGAAGACACGACGTAGCCATAAATAGATAGATAGATAGATAGATAGATAGATGGATAGATAGATAGACTGCAGTTTGACTGGACTCTTCAGGGATCATGTTCACATGTTCATGAATATCACAGGTTGTTCAACTTGCCACTCACCTGGTAGTAGAATTTTGCTATGAAAGGACTAGATTTAACCTAATTCTTCCTTGGTCACTTCCGTAGGCTTTTTGTCTTCATTCCTTTGTGCTCTCATGGAGAGGGGACTGGTGTTTTCCCCTGGCTTGAGGTTAATTTGAGCCACAACTCGGCATTGAAGAGAGAGTCTCGTCGCATACTTTGTGTGGCACCAGGTCGCCATCGGAGGGCTTGCGTTTCATGTTTCGTCAGGCATCCTACAGTGCAGTTGTCTGTACGCAGGCGGAACTAAGATCCACCCCTGCCTGAGCTGGCCTGGAGACTTGCCCATGGTGCCAGCCTTCTCTAGGAAACACAGGAAATGCCTCATGATGCTACAGACCTCGAGGAGAATAGCTTTGACAGGTAGTAGGTCCCCTAAACTCAGACTTGGAGCTTCTTCTGGGATGACTCCAGTGCAGATGAGATGAAAGGAAAACAAAACATTAACAACCATTTTGACAACCCTCCAACTCTCGAATTTAATTGCAGCCAGCTTTCCAGGAAGGATGCTGAGCTACAGAGTTCAGTATCTTATCAGGTTAGGCCATCTCATTTGATAAGTCCCTCCCCATTTATTATTCTCCCATTCCATCCTTGAAGAGCAATTGTTCCCAAGCATAACTCCAGCTGATTATCCGGAGGTGTCAGGCATGATTAATACCCTACCTTACATCATGCATCATCTTTCTTTTCCCCTTAGGGCCCCAAGAGCAATGTCCTTTTCTGCTCCTTGCTGCCACAACAAATAAGTTCCCCTGTATTGTATGTACAGAAAGACATATTTCCTGGTGTCTGTGCTCTGCACATCTTAGCAGATTGGATGGCAGTAGTTAGGATCGTCATAAATTCGATGCTGGCATGATATGTCTAGGGTGCTGCCAGAGGTCAGACTCATGGAACTGCCATAAATGGCTCCCCGAGAAATGACAACCAGAAGTAGTACGAAGGTTCTGCTCACCCCTCCCATCCCAATCTCAGCAAATAACAAAAGGGAATCCAGAAAGTCTGAGCATTGTTATGTGAGCTGAGAGCTGTCATCATAACCCACGTGTGGTGTGTGTGCCGAGTTTAAAGCCTTGTGGTGTCAGAAGAGCATGCGTTTCAGTCGAGCATCAGAAGACTCGGCCTCAAGAACCTCCTCTTTTCTCCTTCAGGTTTACACCGAGTCAGATGAGGAACCTCTTTGAGCTTCAGTTTCTTCATCTTTAAATGGGGTTAATAATCCATAACTTGCCGTACATGAGGATTAAACCCCATATTATATACGAAAGTGGTTTGTAACCTGCCAAGTGCCATAGAGACATGAGGAGTTAGTGTCTTCTGCTCTGTGCTGGAAATTGAGGTACTGCTCCCTTCTTGGTCTCCATGTCAAAGTGTGTAGGTTCACCTGGCTGCTTCTGCTGTCCTCTTGCTCATCTAGCTTTGCTCTGCTGCTTTTCCCTGACGTCTGATTTTGGCATGACCCCTGGCTCTGGATGGACACCTCCCTACTGCTGTGTTTGGCTTCTGTGTGTGCCCTGAGCCCCAGTGCTCTGCCTGCTTTGCCCTCTAGTGTGTTTTTGGCCTCCATCCTGTGTTCACTCATTCCGGCTACTGCCCTGACTCTTCCTCTTCTGCCAGGGGTCTATAGTTCCACCTGACAAAGTGTTTCAAGAGCTTTGTCAGGTTGTTATATATGGGATTCACAATGCACTTAATCTTTAATCCAAGTGGAATCTGATTTTGTTCATGTAGAGGTTAGGAAGCTAGATTTTTGTCTTCCAGGTGGGATTCTGTAAGTTGTAAGTAAGCATTCTTGCATTGGAGAAGACATACAATAATTAAAAGCTCAATAGTAGCCTGAAACTAAATGAGCTTTAGCAAAACTGACTTTGGAAGTGGGCCAGCGAGGAAAGAGAGTAAAAAGCAAAAGCCTCTTAAAGGCTTCATGTTACTGTGTGTACTTATGGTTAATTTTTATTTTGATAGAATCGTAGAGTCACATCCCCAGCATACTGAGAATTGAGAATTCCCGGACTAGTGTGCAGAACATAGCCCTGTGGGGAGAAGCAGCCCTGTACACACCAGATCTTCCTCACTCCCCACCTTGCCTTGTCCTGCTCTGCAAGGGGTTTCACACACACACATGTGTGGGCACTCCGTCCTGCATGGCTAAGCTCTCTCTGCATCCACCCCTATTCCACAGCTTGGGCCCAAGGATGTGCCTGTTGCCTTTGTCTGCAAGACAGATAAGGGAAAGTCCAGAGCAGGTGGAGGTTGTTTGGTCAGGAGATACTGGGTTCATGGTCTTGAAGGGGTCAGGTCAAAGACTCCGGGTAGGCATGTGCCCCCAACCATAGGAGGCATTCAAGAGTGGGCTCTTGAATGTATGAGTCCCAGGGCAGGGGCCTTTGTCGTGCTATAAGTGCTGGACTCCAAGCGCAAGGACTTAAAATGTCTTCTTTTTATTAGAACTCACAAAAGATTTAAAGAGGATTTTGGCCTCCCTCCCCATGCCCCAGGCCAGGATACCTAGAGTCCCAAGTGGGGACATAGGAGACAAGATTCCATCATTGGCTCAGAGAACACATCAGCTGGCTTTTCTGTCTGTGCTTTCCTTATTGGTGAAATGGGAGTAGTTTCCTCTCCCAGGGACATTTAAAAAAGATAAATGTTGAGTTTCAAGAATCTGAAGGACTATACCCTGAGTTGATGAATGTGAGGGAATGACACGAACGTCTTTCCTCCTCTCCCAGAAAGTTGAGTTCCAGGACCACCTGCCTTTGGGTCTGGAAATTCTGCAGGTCTCCCAGCAGGAAAGCTGGTTACTCTTGAGAGTCTGGATGCTAGTGCCAACTGTCACGTTCTTCCTCCCATGACTTAAGTGCTGAGGGCTTATTTTTCCCCAGTGCACTTTCAATCTCTCTGTTTTTCCGTTCAGGTGCACCCCAGCTGGCCAGGTGGCTTTGCACTGGGGATGCAGAGGGTGCTGCCAGCTGCCTGGCTTCTCTTAAAAGTGCACAGGCGAGGGCAAATGGGGCTCTAGAAACAGACCAGGAACATCTGACTCGGGCCCTAGTAATCATCTCTCCTTAATGGCAGAGAAGAGCGTGTGCCTTTCTTGGGAGGAAGGAGGAAAATCACAGATGTGAAAGTGATGAGAGGAGAAAATGATCTGGTTCATTTGGGAGGCTGAGCCGAGTTTTCCTCCCTTCCTTATTTGATCCTCCTGAGTTTATCCCTTCCCTGCAAATAAGCACCTTGAGGCAATTAAAAATGCTGAGTTCTCCAGTGCTATCATAGTGATTTGGTCTTCACTGGAGGAAATTAGCTCTGAGACAACAGTCAACAGCCTGTCGTCCTTCGAGGTGGCTCGGGAAATACAAACCTCACAAGTATTTAGAGCCTTTCTGCTGACTAACTGCCTTCGAATGGAAGGCTTTGCCCATTGTCTTTGCTTTCTAAAAATGCCAGAAATAATTGGGACCATGACAGGATTAACTGTAGAGTCAACGTCACCCCTTTCACTGGAGGTGGAAATACAAATGAATGCCTTAAAGTGCTAACATTTTCGCCTCCTGAGGGTTACATTTAAAGAGCATTTTTCAAATAACTGTGTATCTCCCTCAAATCACTAAAACAAGAGGTAAACCAAAACAGGCCAGCAGCTACCAAGAGGGGACAATTTTCCCCGCAGCTGAGGCACTATTTGCCGAATTACAGCCTAGGAGTGATTTTTATAGCCAAGTTATAAATGGCTGCAAATCGGGAGGTTTTGATGGAAATGCGGACTGACTTTTAGCAGTATTGATGCTTGTGAGTGCTGCTGTGAAAAAAATGTCCTCCTTCTGCCATCAGACTCCCCAAGCTCTTTAATTCTTGTAAATAATGTGCTCGCATCAAATCTTGCACTGAAGCTGGTCAGTGAAGCAGCCATGGGGATATGATTAAGGAATAAAAATTCCCATTCTGGGTCAGGAAACACGGCCATGGGTTTGAATTCTGATCAGTCAAGTGGCGTGCGTGTGAACACACACACACACACACACACACACACACACATACACATCATACACATACACATACACACACCCACTTCTAATGACACAATTATCTCTGATCAGAAGTGAAATGGTTAATTGCTTCCCCTTCCTCCAATCCCCCAACTAAGGATAAGTGAGAGCAGGAATGAGGCTCTCCCTGACCTCTATGCCTGTGCATCCTCTTGGCAAAATGTCTTGATGTGGAAAATAGCAGCGCCCTTCAGCCCTCAAGTGATTTCTTTCATTTCACGGTATCAGTGATGAGAGACACCCAATGTTTTTTTTTTTTTTTTAACATCTTTATTGGAGTATAATTGCTTTACTATGGTGTGTTAGTTTCTGCTTTATAACAAAGTGAATCAGCTATACATATACATACAATCCCCATATCTCCTCCCTCTTGCATCTCCCTCCCACCCTCCCTACCCCACCCCTCTAGGTGGTCACAAAGCACAGAGATGATCTCCCTGTGCTATGCGGCGGCTTCCCACTAGCTATCTATTTTACATTTGGTAGTGTATATATGTTAGTGCCGCTCTCTCACTTCGTCCAAGCTTCTCCTTCCCCCTCCCCATGTTCTGGCACCAGGTTGTGGTACAGACTCAGAAGTTTTGCCTCTTAGTCAACTATTTGATTGCTGTGAATTAAGCAGAGATAGTCACCATTACCTCTGAGGGACATAATTCTAGCCTACCTCACATGAAACCAAGGTCTCTTCCTTTAGAGAACTCATAAAAAATTGAGGCTTTTGTCATCGCTTTCAATCGCAGATTGCTCTCAAATCTTAGTTCACACACATTAATCACTTTACACCCCACCCCCCCAAATAAAGCATATGTTCCAATCTATTAAGTTCTTTGCACATCTGAACCACCAAAAAGAGGTCAAATAATATAGTTTGGCACATTTTCCACTTACCATTGGGATTTTGTAGATAGAAAAAAAGTTGACAACTGCCCTTGAAAACACAAGAATATGGAGGTTTTTTTTGCCTTGACAGGTTTCTTTTTCTCCCCCCATTTTAGTCTCACAAATCAGGCAGTCTCTGTATTCTATGAAATGTAAAGTTTAGTTGGATGACTTTTCATAAACTTCATTTTTAACACATTTTCCTCCTCTTTGTATTTTTATAATATATGCAAAATGCCAGGCTCCTCAAAAGAACTTCACAGGTCATTTTCCTGCCATAATAGTTGAATCAGACGCAAACGCACTTCATGGTTTAAATGCGGTGACAGAAGTAGCCTGACAGCAGAAATATGTACTGGACAGTAACTTCCACAGAAGCCTTGAGATTTTCACATGAGTAGAGATTATGGCTTTGGAAGTCACTTTTTTTTTTGAAAATCAGCTCTGTGTAAATATGGACGAAGAGCATTTATTGGTTCTGTACTGTCAAGTGCCCTTGACCTAGTGACATTATTGATTTTCCACCATTGTCTTCATATGCATTGGTCCAAGAGGATGGAACCATAATAGCTGCCTCCCCTGATAATTAATTTTGATCCGCTTGATGTGATGAGCCTTACAGATGCCCTTGGAAGAATGACTTCCAGGTCAGTGCATGCACGTGTGTGTGCACACTCAACGTCATATATTTTCAAACGAAAAGTTAGGTTACCTGGTCTGATGAAAGATTTGGCTTCTCCTTGGTGAGTCTCCTGATAGGAAAAGAGTTGCACCAAACAGTAAAATTCTTTTTAGTTATGAACATAAAGAGATACCTTTATTTAAAAGGATAAAATTAAATGAAATTGCGACAGTTGTGCAAAATTTGAAAGGCATATTGTCTCATTGGTAGTGAAATGATCAGTTAAAATCTCTTTCTCTTGCTCAATATTGAAAACTTCATGTTGTTTTTTTAAAAATAAACTACCAAAATATAAATATAAATTTCCTCACATAGTTATATTGGTTTTTAAAGATTAGTACATAAAGAAGTTACTGGATGAGTGTCTTAGTTCAGTCTGTATAGCAGAATGCCATAGGCTGGGGAGCTTAAACAACAGGGATTTATTTCTCACAATTCTGGAGGCTAGAAAGTTTGCGATCAGGGTGCCAGCATGGTTGAATTATGATGAGGGAAGCTCTTCCTGATTAACAGATGGTAGTCTTCTTGCTGTATCCTCACATGGTAGAGTGAGGGGGGGCTCTGGCTTCTGTCTCTTCTTATAAGGGAACTAATCCCATTCATGAGGGCTCCACCCTCATGACCTAATTATCTCCCAAAGATTCACCTCCAAATACCATCACATTGGTATTACTGGGGATTAGGGCTTCAACATATGAATTGTGGGGCAGGGGCAAGTGGCACAAATATTCAGTCCCTAACAATGAGCAAAAACATTCCCATTATTGACTCTCCTTGGAAGAATGTGGAAGATTTGGGCTAAGAAAACTTAATTTAGTTAGCCCCTACTTCATTGACCTTGCATTGTTATTTGCTGTTTTAAACTGCCATTATTTAATAGGAAAGAAAAAAAAAAGTAGTTGTCTATCATTGGATGAAATACCCATTTCATCGCAGGGAATAAATGAAGATTAATTACTGTAAGTATTGTGTTTCGTGGATCAAAGCAGCATATCAACAAGTATGCATTTTCTAGTGTTCCATTTCCTTGTTATAATTAACATGTTTTGGTTGTTTTGCTATGCTTAATAGTAGTATTTGAATCATATCGAAAGGCCTCCTTCTAAATACAAAGAATATAATAAGTACCTTTGGGATTTTTTTATTCATGACAGTCAAAATAAGGAACCCATTGCCATTTTAGGTTTTGAAACTTCCATCAATGCGACTTTAATTTTTCATTCTGTTCCACTTTTCCTTGCTGTCTTTCTTTCTTATCTTGAATAAATGTAAAAATACAGAAAAGCTTAGAGAACAGTAACAAGCATTTTGTATCAGGCCGTTTTGCTGTGTAACATACCAGCTCAAAATTTGGTTGCTTATGTCATTAATCATTTCTCAGGAGTGCAGGGGCTACATGGGAAGCTCATGCATGGGTGGTGTTAAAAGATAAATTGAGGCATATTAAATTTTTTAAGAGTTTATTTTAGCAAAAATTGATTTGAATTGGGCAGCTTCCGATCTAGCAGATAGAAAGGAGCTCTGAGGAGCTGAACAAGATGAAAGACCTCAGTAGCAGAAGGGAACAGGAACAAGGAAGTTCTACTAGACAAAAAAGCAGGTTGGTTATATAAGGTTAGTTTTTTTTAGGAGGTGGCAGGGATCTATCAGGCCACTTAACTAACTAGCGCTGATCAGGCAATTCCTGATTGACTAGTTTACCATTCCATTTCTGGGAGAACTGAAACTGTAATTAAGTCTTGGTTTGATGACATGGGGCTTAGCATAAGCAACTCTATTTGGGGTCTATTGTTCTGTTCTTACAGTGGTCAGCTGGTTTATCAGCTTGGTAAGGGGCAGGGGTTGGTTGGTCTATGATGGCCACAGCTGGGCTGACTCACCTGCGCTCCACGTGGCCTGTCATCCTCCAATAAGCTATTTCAGGGCTGTTCTCATGGTGAGCACAGGCGTCTGAAAGAAAGAAAGCAGAAGAAGTGTGCAAGATCTCCTAAAACCTAGTCTCAAAACTGGCACACCAGACCCATTGCTTTCTGTTGACCAAACCAAGTCACCAGGCCAGCCCAATTCAAGGAGTGGAGAAACAGACTCTGCCTCTTGATGGGAGGGGCTATGAAGTGGTAGTTTAAATGGTGTGGATATAGGGAGAACTTTAATTGGGGCTATCAATGCAATTAACCTACTATATGCATTATTCCAGACCTCCTAGGACTGATACTTATTAATATGTGTCATATTAAAATCTTAATTCTCAGTTAAAATATTAAGGTATTAAGGATAAATGTGAACAAATTTTGGGTCATTTTGCAGGTCCCATTCATTTCCCCCATGGAGCAATCACTATCATGAATTTGGTGTGTGCTCACTTCATCTTTAAAAATACTTTTGTGTATGCACGTACGTAAAACACACATATACGCTCCCACACACAGATACTGGTGGTTTTTAAATGTATGCAAATTTTTGACATCCCTCCTTTCAAGATGTAATGTTTCATAGCCCTTACATTTGAATAAAGGCTGTCTGTAGTAACTCGCTGATGACAATTAAAATAAAGTGGAAGGGACACTGCATGACTTCCAAATCAGGGTCATCAAAGAGGATGCCGTTGCTACCTGGCTTTCTCCCTACTGGGACATACACCTTGACAGCTCTGAGCTGATGGGTGGGAAGTTCAGCCAAAGAATAATGGCTCCCCAAATACGCCCATGTCTTTATCCCCAGAACTTGTGAATGTTACCATACATGGCAAAAGAGACTTGGCAAATGTGATTAAGTTAAGGATCAGGATTTAGGGGAGATTATCCTTGGTAATCTGGGTGGGCCCAGTGTAATCACAATGGTTCTCATAAGCAAGAGGCAGCAGAAGTCAAAGGAGGAAATGTGATGATGGAAACAAGAGGTTGGAGTAATGTGAGGAGGTGTCGCGAGCCAACAAGTGTAGGTGGCCTTAACTAGCTAGAAAAGACAAGGAAATGAACCTCCAGAAGGAATCATCACTGCCGTCACCTTAAGTGAAGCATGTTGTGACTTGTGACCTATGTCAGACTTCTGAATTACAGAACTCTAAGATAATAAATTTGTGTTGTTTAAGCCAAAAACAAAACAAAACAAAACAAAAAAGACTATTAGCTGAAGCCACCAGGCTGAGCTGGAGAGCCCACATTGAGAGCCCACATAGGGTTAGAGAGATGTCCCCAAGGAGTCCCAGCTCTTTCGGCCCCCAGGTGGCAGACAGGTGAGTGATGGAGTCTTCAGATGATTAGAGCCTCCAGCCTTTGAGCCACCCCAGCTGATGCTGAGTGGAGTGGGAATGAGATGTCCCCATCAAGGCCTGCCCAACTGTGGCTTCATCTTGTCTTAAGAGAGTGTGATGCAGTTGATGGTAGGCATGCTGTTCTCCTGTCAGGGCTTTTCAGAATTTATAGATGCCTCAGGGCCCCAAGTTGTGTATGTGCTTGTCTGTCTATCACAAAATATGAAGCTTCTTCTGGGGTTGCCTTTGTGGGGTTTTGGAAGCTGCAGTAGAATGCAAATGCAAAGACCCAACTTTCCATTAACCAGCTTTGTTTCTTTTATATTGTGATCACATTTGGCAAATATCTCTGTCCCAAGGAAATGATTACTGAGTCACATCATAATTACAACATTACTTACTATCTCCTTCCTCAGAATAAAATTTTCTCAGGGAGATTTTTGTCTTACTACTTTTACATCCCACTGTACAGGGTAGGCACTTAAAGAAGCATCTGTTGAAGAAAATAACATACCTTCTCTGGGTCTTTGTGCCCTGAAGAATTGGGGAATTAGAATCCATTAGCTGTAAATCCTTCTGTGATTCCATAACACCTGTGTAGCTATAATTATGTTTAAAGTGGCTAAGTGCCATGCTTCTGCTACTTTTCAAATGCCAAGGGGATGCCCATCTCATGTGATAAAACATAGAAAGAATATGGTATCTTCACAGTGAGAGAGACTTTGAGAGGTATTGATGGGGTCATATTACAAGATACCTTCTGTCTGACTGCAGTACACATGTTGTGCCCAGTGGTGGAAACAGCTGCCCAGAGTAATGAGGCAGGTATAGCATGTATTTTATAGAGCTGTATTGAAGAAAAGGCAATCCACTGAATTTCCATATTATGCACAACCGTGTATTAGTTACAAACATTAGTGGCTCAGCCATAGTACTAAAGCAGATAAAGAGTCTACATTTAAATACTGAACTTTTGATAATTAAAGACCAATACTGATAATTTCCCTAGCAATGAGTATAACCCCTAATACAAGGAAGCCATTATTCCAGGGCAGAGTACTTGACATAGATGATGCTGAACCTGGATGATGTTTCTAGGCAATCTGGATCTCATTAGAACTGCCTAAAGAGGTTTTCTAATTTCCTGGTGAAAAGGGATTGTTGTTAACATCAGACCTAAACTTATTTATTTGTACTGTATACACACACACACACACACACACACACACAGGCACAAACTACAGTACATATCTGTGCTATTTTAGCCCATGCATGCTATTCATTCCCTATTGTGAACTCAGTTCAGATGGGCTCACTTGAAAATTGAAGTCAAGATTCTGGTGTTCAAAAAATGTACTGCCTCAGACCTTTGGTGGAAACTATGGGCCAGTTGATTCTGTGCATTTGTTTGTATCAATCAAAAACAACAACAACAAAAAATATTCTGGTGTTCAAAGAATAGAGAGCCCAGAAATAAACCCACACGCCTATGGTCAGTTATTCTTTGACAAAGGAGGCAAGATATACAATGGAGAGAACATAGTCTCTTCAGCAAGTGGTGTTGGGAAAGCTGGACAAACACATGTAAATCAATGAAGTTAGAACAATCCCTCACACCATACATAAAAATCAACTCAAAATGGCTTAAAGATTTAAATATAAGACATGATACCATAAAAATCCTAAAGGAGAATATAGGCAAAGCATTCTTTGATACAAATCATACCAATGTTTTCTTAGGTCAGTCTCCCAGGGCAATAGAAAAAGCAAAACTAAATAAAGAGATGGGACCTAATCAGACTGATAAGCTTTTGCACAACAAAGGAAACCATAAACAAAACAAAAAGACAACCTACGGAATGGGAGAAAATATTTGCAAAAGATGGGAAAAACAGGGCTCAATTTCCAAAATATACAAACAGCTCATACAACTCAATAACAAAAAACCAAACAACCCAATTGAAAAAAGGGCAGAAGACCTAAATAGACATTTTTCCAAAGAAGACATACAGATGACCAATAGGCACGTGAAAAGATATTCAACATCGCTAATTGTTAGAGAAATGAAAATCAAAACTGCAAGGATTATCACCTCACACCAGACACAATGGTCATCATTAAAAAGTCTAAAAATAACCAATGCTGGAGTGGGTGTGGAGAAAAGGGAACCCTCCTACACTGTTGGTGGGAATGTAAATCGGTGCAGCTACTATGGAGAACAGTATGGAGGTTCCTCAAAAAACTAAGTTGCTGTTATGTTCCACTCCTGGGCATGCATCTGGAGAAAAACATAATTCAAAAATATACATGTGCCCCTGTGTTCATAGCAACACTATTTACAATAGCTAAGACATGGAAGCAACTTTTTTTTTTTAACATCTTTAATGGAGTATAATTGCTTTACAATGGTCTGTTAGTTTCTGCTTTATAAAAAAGTGAATCAGTTATACATATACACATGTTCCCATATCTCTTCCCTCTTGCGTCTCCCTCCCTCCTACCCTCCCTCCCTATCCCACCCCTCTAGGTGGTCACAAAGCACCGAGCTGATCTCCCTGTGCTATGCAGCTGCTTCCCACTAGCTATCTATTTTACATTGGGTAGTGTATATATGTCCATGCCACTCTCTCACTTTGTCCCAGCTTACCCTTCCCCCTCCCGGTATGCTCAAGTTCATTCTCTAGTAGGACTGTGTCTTTATTCCCGTCTTGCCCTTAGGTTCTTCATGACCTTGTTTTTTTTTTTTTTAAGATTACATATATATGTGTTACCATATGGTATTTGCTTTTCTCTTTCTGACTTACTTCACTCTGTATGACAGACTCTAGGTCCATCCACCTCACTACAAATAACTCAATTTCGTTTCTTTTTATGGCTGAGTAATATTCCATTGTATATATGTGCCACATCTTTATCCATTCATCTGTTGATGGACACTTAGGTTGCTTCCATGTCCTGGCTATTGTAAATAGTGCTGCAATGAACGTTTTGGTACAAGACTCTTTTTTTTCTTTTTTTTTGTGGTACACGGGCCTCTCACTGTTGTGGCCTCTCCCATTGCAGAGTATAGGCTCTGGACGTGCAGGCTCAGCAGCCATGGCTCACGGGCCCAGCCACTCTGCGGCATGTGGGATCTTCTTGGACTGGGGCACGAACCCGTGTCCCCTGCATCGGCAGGTGGACTCTCAACCACTGTGCCACCAGGGAAGCCCATGACACATTTTGAATTATGGTTTTCTCAGGGTATATGCCCAGTAGTGAGATTGCTGGGTTGTATGGTACTTCTATTTTTAGTTTTTTAAGGAAATTCCATACTGTTCTCCATAGTGGCTGTATCAATTTACATTCCCACCAACAGTGCAAGAGGGTTCCCTTTTCTCCATACCCTCTCCAGCATTTACTGTTTGTAGATTTTTTTGATGATGGCCATTGGGACTGGTGTGAGATGATATCTCATTGTAGTTTTGATTTGCATTTCTCTAATGATTAATGATGTTGAGCATTCTTTCATGTGTTTGTTGGCAATCTGTTTATCTTTTTGGAGAAATGTCTATTTAGGTCTACTGCCCATTTTTGGATTGGGTTGTTTGTTCTTTTGATATTGAGCTGAATGAGTTTCTTGTATGTTTTGGAGATTAATGCTTTGTCAGTTGCTTCATTTGCAAATATTTTCTCCCATTCTGAGGGTTGTCTTTTCGTCTTGTTTGTTTCCTTTGCTGCGCAAAAGCTTTTAAGTTTCATTAGGTCCCATTTGTTTATTTTTGTTTTTATTTCCATTTCTCTAGGAAATGGGTCAAAAAGGATCTTGCTGTGATTTATGTCATAGAGTGTTCTGCCTATGTTTTCCTCTAAGAGTTTGATGGTGTCTGGCCTTACATTTTGGTCTTTAATCCATTTTGAGTTTATTTTTGTGTATGGTGTTAGGGAGTGTTCTAATTTCATTCTTTTACATGTAGCTGTCCAGTTTTCCCAGCACCACTTATTGAAGAGGGTGTCTTTTCTCCACTGTATATTCTTGCCTCCTTTATCGAAGATAAGGTGACCATATGTGCGTGGGTTTATCTCTGGGCTTTCTATCCTGTTCCGTTGATCTATATTTCTGTTTTTGTGCCAGTACCATACTGTCTTGATTACTGTAGCTTTGTAGTATAGTCTGAAGTCAGGGAGCCTGATTCCTCCAGCTTCGTTTTTCTTTCTCAAGATTGCTTTGGCTATTCGGGGTCTTTTGTGTTTCCATACAAATTGTGAAATTTTTTGTTTTAGTTTGGTGAAAAATGCCAGTGGTAGTTTGATAGGGATTGCATTGAATCTGTAGATTGCTTTGGGTAGTAGAGTCATTTTCACAATGTTGATTCTTCCCATCCAAGAAGATGGTATATCTCTCCATCTATTTGTATCATCTTTAATTTCTTTCATCAGTGTCTTATAATTTTCTGCATACAGGTCTTTTGTTTCCTTAGGTAGGTTTAGTCCTAGATATTTTATTCTTTTTGTTGCAGTGGTAAATGGGAGTGTTTCCTTAATTTCTCTTTCAGATTTTTCATCATTAGTGTATAGGAATGCAAGAGATTTCTGTGCATTAATTTTGTATCCTGAGACTTTACCACATTCATAGATTAGCTCTAGTAGTTTTCTGGTGGCATCTTTAGGATTCTCTATGTTTAGTATCATGTCATCTGTAAACAGTGACAGTTTTACTTCTTCTTTTCCAACTTGTATTCCTTTTATTTCTTTTTCTTCTCTGATTGCCGTGGCTAGGACTTCCAAAATTATGTTGAATAATAGTGGTGAGAGTGGACATCCTTGTCTTGCTTCTTATCTTAGAGGAAATGCTTTCCGTTTTTCACCATTGAGAATGATGTTTTCTGTGTGTTTGTCATCTATGGCCTTTATTATCTTGAGGTAGGTTCCCTCTATGCCCACTTTCTGGAGAGTTTTTATCGTAAATGGGTGTTGAATTTTGTCAAAAGCTTTTTCTGCATCTGTCGAGATGATCATATGCTTTTTCTTCTTCAGTTTGTTAATATGGTGTATCATATTGATTGATTTGCGTATATTGAAGAATCCTTGCATCCCTGGGATAAATCCCACTTGAACATGGTGTATGATCCTTTTAATGTGTTGTTGGATTCTGTTTGCTAGTATTTTGTTGAGGATTTTTGCATCTATATTCATCAGTGATATTGGTCTGTAATTTTCTTTTTTGTGGTATCTTTGTTGGGTTTTGGTATCAGGGTGATGGTGGCCTCATAGAATGAGTTTGGGAGTGTTCCTTCCTGTGAAATTTTTGGAAGAGTTTGAGAAGGATGGGTGCTAGGTCCTCTCTAAATGTTTGATAGAATTTCCCTGTGCAGCCATCTGGTCCTGGACTTTTGTTTGTTGGAAGATTTTTAATCACAGTTTCAATTTCATTACTCTTAATGTCTGTTCATATTTTCTATTTCTTCCTGGTTCAGTCTTGGAAGGTTATACCTTTCTAAGAATTTGTCCATTTCTTCCAGGTTGTCCATTTTATTGGCATAGAGTTGCTTGTAGTAGTCTCTTAGGATACTTTGTATTTCTGCAGTGTCAGTTGTGATTTCTCCTTTTTCATTTCTATTTTTATTGATTTGAGTCCTCTTCCTCTTTTTCTTGATGAGTCTGGCTAATGGTTTATCAATTTTGTTTATCACCTCAAAGAGTCAGCTTTTAGTTTTATTGATCTTTGCTATTGTTTTCTTTATTTCATTTATTTCTGCTCTGATCTTTATGATTTCTTTCTTTCTGCTAACTTTGGGGGTATTTTGTTCTTCTTTCTCTAATTGCTTTAGGTGTAAGGTTAGCTTAGGTTTATTTGAGATGTTTCTTGTTTCTTAAGGTAGGATTGTATTGCTATAAACTTCCCTCTTAGTACTGCTTTTGCTGCATCTCATAGGTTTTGGTTCGTCGTGTTTTCATTGTCATTTGTTTCTAGGTATTATTTGATTTCCTCTTTCATTTCTTAAGTGATCTCTTGGTTATTAAGTAGTGTATTGTTTAGCCTACTTGTGTTTGTATTTTTTACAGATATTTTCCTGTAATTGAATATCTAGTCTCATAGCGTTGTGGTCGGAAAAGTAACTTGATACGATTTCAGTTTTCTTAAATTTTCCAAGGCATGATTAGTGAACCAGTGTATGATCTGTTCTGGAGAATGTTCCAAGAGCACTTGAGAAGAATGAATATTATGTTGTTTTTGGATGGAATGTCCTATATATATCAATTAAGTCCATTTTGTTTAATGTATCATTTAAAGCTTGTGTTTCCTCATTTATTTTCAGTTTGGATGATCTGTCCATTGGTGAAAGTGGGATGTTAAAGTCCACTACTATGATTGTGTTACTGTCGATTTTCCCTTTTATGGCTGTTAGTATTTGCCTTATGTATTGAGGTGCTCCTATGTTGGGTGCATAAATATTTACAATTGTTATACCTTCTTCTTGGGTTGATCCCAAGACCATTGATTGTTATGTAGTGTCCTTCTTTGTCTCTTGTACTGGTCTTTGTTTTAAAGTCTATTTTGTCTGATATGAAAATTGCTACTCCAGCTTTCTTTTGATTTCCATTTGCATGGAATATCTTTTCCCATCCCCTCACTTTCAGTCTGTATGTGTCCCTAGGTCTGAGGTGGGTCTCTTTTAGACAGCATATATATGGGTCTTGTTTTTCTATCCATTCAACCAGCCTGTATCTTTTGGTTGGAGCATTTAACCATTTACATTTAAGTTAATTATCGATATGTATGTTCCTATTACCATTTTCATCATTGATTTGGGTTTGTTATTGTAGGTCTTTTCCTTCTCTTGTGTTTCCTGACTAGAGAAGTTCCTTTTGCATTTTGTTATAAAGCTGTTTTGGTGGTGCTGAATTCTCTTAGCTTTTGCTTGTCTGTAAAGCTTTTAATTTCTCCATCAAATCTGAATGAGATACTTGCTGGGTAGAGTAATCTTGGTTGTAGGATTTTCTCTTTCATCACTTTAAATATGTCATGCCACTCCCTTCTGGCTTGCAGAGTTTCTGCTGAAAGATCAGCTGTTAACCTTATGGGGATTCCCTTATGTGTTACTTGTTGTTTTGCCCTTGCTGCTTTTAATATTTGTTCTTTGTATTTAATTTTTGATAGTGATTAGTATGTGTCTTGGCATGTTTCTCCTTGGATTTATCCTTTATGGGACTCTCTGTGCTTCTTGGACTTGATTAACTATTTCCTTTCCAATATTAGGGAAGTTTTCAACTATAACCTCTTCTAATATTTTCTCAGTCCCTTTTTCTCTTCTTCTTCTGGGACCCCTATAATTCGAGTGTTGGTGTGTTTAATGTTGTCTCAGAGGTCTCTGAGACTGTCCCCAATTCTTTTCATTCTTTTTTCTTTATTCTGCTCTGCAGTAGTTATTTCCCCTATTTTATCTTCCAGGTCACTTATCCGTTCTTTTGCCTCAGTTATTCTGCTACTGATCCTTTCTAGAGAGATTTTAATTTCATTTATTGTGTTGTTCATCTCTGTTTGTTTGCTCTTTAGTTCTTCTAGGTCCCTGTTAAACGTTTCTTGTATTTTCTCCATTCTATTTCCAAGATTTTGGATCATCTTTCCTATCATTTTTCTGAAATCTTTTTCAGGTAGACTGCCTATTTCCTCTTCATTGGTTAGGTCTGGTGGGTTTTTTTTACCTTGCTCCTTCATCTCCTGTGTGTTTCTCTGTCTTCTCATTTTGCTTATTTTACTGTGTTTGGGGTTTCCTTTTTGCAGGCTGCAGGTTTGTAGTTCCCGTTGTTTTTGGTGTCTGTCCCCAGTGGCTAAGGTTGGTTCAGTGGGTTGTGTAGGCTTCCTGGTGGAGGGCACTTGTGCCTGTGTTCTGATGGATGAGGCTGGATCTTGTCTTTCTGGTGGGCAGGTCTACGTCTGGTGGTGTGTTTTGGGGTGTCTGTGGCTTTATTATGATTTTAGGCAGCCTCTGTGCTAATGGATGGGGTTGTCTTCCTGTCTTGCTAGTTGTTTGGCATAGGGTGTCCTGCATTGTAGCTTGCTGGTCGTTGACCAGAGCTGGGTCTTGGTGTTGAGATGGAGATCTCTGGGAGGTTTTTGCTGTTTGATATTACGTGGAGCTGGGAGGTCTCTTGTGGACCAGTGTCCTGAACTTGGCTCTCCCACCTCAGAGTCACAGCCTTGACGCCTGGCTGGAGCACCAAGAGCCTGTCATCCACATGGCTCAGAATAAAAGGGAGAAAAAAAAGAAAGAAAGAAGAAGATAAAATAAAATAATAAAAATAAAAAATAATTATTAAAAATTTTTTAAGTAATTAAAAAAAAAAGGAAGAAGAGAGCAACCAAACCAAAGAACAAATCCACGAATGATAACAAGTGCTAGAAACTATACTAAAACGAAACAAAACAGAACAAAATGGACAGACAGAACCCTAGGACAAATGGTAAAAGCAAAGCTATACAGACAAAAATCACACACAGAAACATACACACTCACAAAAAGTGAAAAAGGGAAAAATATATATATATCGTTGCTCCCAAAGTTCACCTCCTCAATTTGGGATGATTCGTTGTCTATTAAGGTATTCCACAGATTCAGGGTACATCAAGTTGATTGTGGAGATTTAATTCGCTGCTCCTGAGGCTGCTGGGAGAGATTTCCCTTTCTCTTCTTTGTTTGCCCAGCTCCCGGGGTTCAGCTTTGGATTTGGCCCCGCCTCTGCGTGCAGGTCGCCGGAGGGCATCTGTTCTTTGCTCAGACAGGACGGGATTAAAGTAGCAGCTGATTCGTGGGCTCTGGCTCACTCAGGCCGGGGGGAGGGAGGGTACGGATGTGGGGCGACCCTGCAGCGGCAGAGGCCAGCGGGACGTTGCACCAGCCTGAGGCGCGCCGTGTGTTCTCTCGGGGAAGTTGTCCCTCGACCACGGGACGCTGGCAGTGGCAGGCTGCAGAGGCTCCCCAGAAGGGAGGTGTGGATAGTGACCTGTGCTCGCACACAGGATTCTTGGTGGCGGCAGCAGCAGCCTTATGGTCTCCCGCCCGTCTCTGGGGTCCGCGCTTTTAGCCGCGGCTCGCGCCCGTCTCTGGAGCTCCTTTAAGCAGCGCTCTTAATCCCCTCTCCTCGTGCACCTGGAAACAAAGAGGGAAGAAAAAGTCTCTTGCCTCTTCGGCAGGTCCAGACTTTTCCTGGACTCCCTCCCGGCTAGCTGTGGCGCACTAGCCCCCTTCAGGCTGTGTTCATGCTGCCAACCCCAGCCCTCTCCCTGCGCTCCGACCAAAGCCCGAGCCTTAGCTCGCAGCCCTGCCTGCCTGGTGGGTGAGCAGACAAGCCTCTGTGGCTGGTGAGTGCTGGTCGGCACCGATCCTCTGTGCGGGAATCTCTCCGCTTTGCCCTCCGCACCCCTGTTGCTGCGCTCCCCTCCGTGGCTCCGAAGCTTCCCCCCATCCGCCACCCACAGTCCCTGCCTGCGAAGGGCCTTCCTAGTGTGTGGAAACTTTTCCTCCTTCACAGCTCTCTCCCACTGGTGCAGGTCCTGTCCCTGTACTTTGTTTTTCCTTTTGCCCTACCCAGGTACGTGGGGAGTTTCTTGTCTTTTGGGAGGTCTGAGGTCTTCTGCCAGCGTTCAGAAGTTGTTCTGTAGGAGTTGTTCCACATGTAGATGTATTTCTGATGTATTTGTGGGGAGGAAGGTGATCTCCACGTCTTACTCTTCCGCCATCTTGAAGCTCCCTCACTATCTCGGAAGCAACATAAATGTCCATCACACACACAGACACCCACACTCACACACAGTGGAAAATTACTCAGCCATAAAAAGGATCAAATAATGCCATTTACAGCAACATAGATGGACCTACAGATTATACTAAGTGAAGTAAGTCAGAAAGAGAAAGACAAATACCGTATGATGTCACTTATATGTGGCGTCTAAAATATGATACAAATGAACATATTTACAAAACAGAAACAGACTCACAGACATAGAAAACAAACTCATGTTTGCCTAAGGGGAAAGGGGGTTGGGGGGATAAATTAGGAGTTTGGGATTAGAAGATACACACTAATATATAGAAAATAGATAAACAACAAGGTCCTACTGTATAGCACAGAGAACTGCGTTCAATTACCTGTAATACACCGTAATGGAAGAGAGTATGGGGAAAAAAAAGATTCTGGTATTCAAGAACACTCCTGTCTGTACCGCACGTTTCACTTTGTTACTCAGTTTTGTTTAGAGGAAATGTGCATGGGGAATGGGGTTTCAGATATTCCAATAAGCTCAGTAAAACGAGAGTTTTAGTAGGAGGCTGAAATGGAAAACAGTTAAAAATAAGCGAAAAATAAGATTACAGTTGGAGAAAAGTGCCATATATGATCAGTTGCCAGTGAGATTAGAACTGTGAAGAGGTGCAGCGTAATTTGAAATTAGGTGCAAGGAGGATGAATATATTTTATGAGGCACAGGTGCCAAATGAGAGTTTGTAATAGGTCTAGTGAGGATGTTTGTAGAGCTGGTTCTAAGTCTTGAATTTACATTATGGTGAATCTAACCCAAATGCTGATCTTCAGAAAGAGTGACATCATTGTTGAACAAACGTGTGCTAGTCCTGAGCAATGAAATATATTTTTAAATGTCTACTTTCTTTTTCCTTTTATTTGAACAGTAGGAAAATTGAAATTGTTACAGTGCACTTCCATTTTTGGAGAAATGTACAAGATTTTACCTTAACTTACTTAACCTAAGAATCAATCCAAACTCTGTCTCCATGAAAAACTCGCTGTCGCCTTTTGACCTGGAGCAAAACAGTCGTTAACACAAGATTTTTTTTGCGAACGCAGACGATGTAATTTCTAGAAACCACCACTAGGTGTCTCTTATCAGTAGTTTTGTCTATGGAAGGGGCTCCAGTCATTTCTATTACATTTCAGTTTAGTAATGGTCATCATGAGAAATTTGCCCACTGTGTAGTGCAGACAGTCAAAGCCCATTTAATATATTTCTAAAACAGATCAGTTGATCTTAATTTAAACCCCAACTTTTCAGGTAATGAGTTTCTAATAGTGATTGCTGTGCACATGGGTGTGTAGCAAATAGAATATTAAGTTCAACAATTGAGCTCATTTCTCTTGAAGTCTACCAAAATTACAATGAAAAACAAAAAATTCTTAAAGTAGAAGTTGACAATCCAGCCATGGAAATGAACATTTCCTTCATTAGACTGGCAAATGTGAGACATTTCCTAGAGAGCCCGTCTAGGGGTTTCATTATATATGAGGTTAATGTTTAATATCTGGAGTCTGCAGGGCCTTTCTAACAGGAAAAAATACAAAAGTTACTTCTGTGTGGAAAAGTTTTATAAAGAGATTTCTTGAGAAGATAAAATGAAGCAGCTTACTGAAAAGTTAATCCTGAAATGTTCAGTTTGTGCCCCTCTACTTCTTAGAGGTGACAATTTACCACTGCAGACTTTCCAGGACTATTGTCTTGTTATCCTGCCCACCCGTTGTTTTTTTTTTTTTTTTTTTGCGGTACGCGGGCCTCTCACTGCTGTGGCCTCTCCTGTTGCGGAGCACAGGCTCCGGACGCACAGGCTCAGCGGCCATGGCGCACGGGCCCAGCCGCTTCGCGGCATGTGGGATCTTCCCAGACCGGGGCACGAACCCGTGTCCCCTGCATCGGCAGGCGGACCCTCAACCACTGCACCACCAGGGAAGCCCCTGCCTACCCTTTTGATATTGTTTCATTTATTGCCGAAGTGTTCATCTGGTGCTGGGCATACATTGCCTTGTGAATACCTCCTCTCCCCAACCAGCTGGTGCTCTGAGGGCATATTACATCTTACACTCTCTGATCTCTCACATACTATCTAACCTGGAGTCAGCCTCATCCTAAATCAACACAGAAGGTTCCCAGTTGTCTCAGTATGGCAGTGAATCTTCTGGAGAAATGTGCTGTAGCTCATGACAGCTTTTGTACTTGTACTTCCACAGTCCCTGACAAGCACAGTGCACATAGTAGGTGTCATATTATTGTTGAATGAATAAATGAAGCACAAGGATGATAGAATAAGAAACACATATCCTAAGTGTGTGTGTGTGTGTGTGTGTGTGTGGTGTATTTAAAAAGGAGTATTTATTGAGTGCTTCACGCAAACCAGGCAGTGCATTGCACAACAGACTTAAGGTTCACCCTAAGTCCAGCTGAACTCAAACCATCATGGAAGAATTGGAGTTTGAGCTGTGCAGATTTCATGGGATTGATATAAACAGGGTCATGGAATGGGGTTCTTCGTCAATGGGCTTTTGAGCTGAGCAAAGGAGGAAAGAATTTTGAAAGCTCTGTTTTGGAATATGCTAAGTGAAAAATTACACCACCAGAAATGCATTAATTATTTGATCATTCTGTCTTAGGTTGGGTTCCATAGAAAACAGACTCTAAGATATTTGTTTGCAGAAGCTTATTGGGGACACCTTCAGGATCAGCACTTGTGAGTGAAAGAAATTGGATTGGGCACAGGGAGAAGTTGAACTGAGAGGCAGACTCAACAAAGACTTCAGCCAATCCCACAAGGAGCTCTGGAGCCAGAGTGGCTCTGCAGATTTACATCCCCTTGAGTTAAGGGGACTGGCCTTGGTATCCCCACGTCCACCTGTGATTGAATATAGGCTATCCGAGGGAGGGGAGTGACCTTGAATGTGGTGGCTTTCTTCAGTTAAGGACAGTTCTCAGAAGGTGACCCAGCTGGGAGCCATCAGGGGCCAAGAGCTCTGGGAACAGGGAAGGGGTAAACTTGGTGTGTGTCAGAGTATCCACTAAATGTCCCTTCCTTTGTTTTCTCCCACCAAAGAAAATAAAATCCTCAGCTCATCCATGGAGAAGTGAAATAAGGTTTGATAATCAGATTAGCTATTATGTCAAGGCTTTTAGGGGACTATTTTCTGACCTTGAATGTTTTGACTGCAAACCATGCTTGAGCCCCAGTGCTCCAGGGTAGAGGAGGGAAAAAATTCAAGGAAGTAGGTTTTGATAGTTCCGGTTTAGAACAGCTGACAAAATTGCAGGTTTAGTCTTTAGGGTCGAGAGGCCAGCAGTCCAAGTTGCAGAGTCTAAGAGGGACAAGACTTGATTTGGAGCCCAGACGGTTGTAGAGGTGATGGGGATGGGAATGGTGCAAATGGATGATTTGGAGGAGAGGTCATGTCTGCATATGTTTCAGATAGTGACAGTACAACAAGAAAAGCATAAGGAAATCTATGGTTTTAGTGTATTCAGCAAGTTTACAGTAACCAGACAGTTGGGGGCACAGGACACAATGGTCAGGCTTTGAGGCAACCTACTAACAGGCAGCCAGATGGGGTCCATTCAAGAGTCTTAAGGAAGATGTCATAGCCTGTTCAGGCTGCCATAACAAAATACCATGGGCTGGGTGGATAAAGAACAGAAATTAATTTTCTTGCAGTTCTGAAGGCTGGAATGTCCAATATCAGTGTTTTGCTGATTCATTTCATGGTAAGAGCTCTCCTTCTGGCTTGCAGATGACTTCCTTCTTGCTGTGTCCTCACCTGATGTAGAGAGAGAGTGAGTGATCTGATGTCTCTTCTGATAAGGACACTAATCCTATCAGATTAGGGCCCCACTCATATGACCTCATTTAACTTCAGTGACTTCCTTAGAGGCTGCATCTCCAAATACAGTCATGCTGGGGGGGCGGGGTTAGGGCTGCCGTACATGAATTTTGGGGAAGTAAGCGTTTAGTCCAAAACAGAACTAACATTCCTGTGGAGATATGACATCAGACACCATAGCAGAAACAGTTGTCCCTACTGAACAACTGGACAGACATTGGGAATAGGTTGAAGCTCTGTGGTCACCCAGGAGTGCCAGGATACCCCAGCCCCCGTGCAAAGAGGGCATTAACTGCTTAAATCAGCAAGGCTAATTCCAGACCCTAATAGCCATACACCTCAAATCTCTGTAGGGGTTGGCTCAGAAGAGTGGATGAGGCTGAGGTTTTGAAGGAATAAACCTCATAGATAACACTGAATGAATAACCGCTCTAGTTTGGGCTTGGTTCACAACAAAAGGTTTAGCTTCAGAAATAGTACTGTTCTTGGAAACTAATTTCCTGTAATGATTTGGGTTTTCTATCAGTTACTATTTCCTTTGGAGAGTGAAGCCTGCTGTTTTGTGAGAGTAATACCTTCACAAAATTTCAGTGCTTTTTTGGGGCAAGGTTATAGCTAAACATTTACTTCCAACAGAGTTGTATAGGTCAGTGCTGTTGTTTTCTTTTTTTTTGCTATTGTTTTCTTAATGACATTTTTTCTCCTTATGACAAAAGTAGAATATATGTTTATTGTAGAAAATTATCTGTAATCTCACCATCCAGAGATGTTAACATTTTTCTTGTCTCTTTCATTTTGTGTGTGTGTGTGTGTGTGTGTGTGTGTGTGTGTGTGTGTTTTGAGAACAAGATGGGATCATGCTGTATGTACAAAATGAATATCCTAAGTATTTTTCTATTTTAAAAATATACTACTGTAGCACTATGTTAAAAGGCTGCACAGTATTGTTTTAAACAGATTTACTGTAATTTACTTAATCAGTTCCTTATTTTTTTTTGACATTTAAGTTTTTTCCAATTTACATTGTTATGAAAAGTGTTTTGCTGAACGTTCTTGGAGTATATCTTTGCACGCATTCTTGGTTATTTCTTTATGATAAACTCATACAAGTAAAAGTGTTAGGTCAAGTGGCATGAAGAAATGTTTGTTCATTATTTTCAAACATCCGTGCCCAAAGATTCTAGCAGTTTGTACTTCCAATTACAATATCATTGTCTTGAGCATAATATATATTTTTAAACAATCAACAGAATTTATTGTTGAAGAAAATATTCCGACTATCAAGACAATATAAATATGCATTCAAAACATTTGAGTTGTTTTAGTTTATGTTTAGTTTGCATTATGAGTAGTAAAGGAAATAATTTCCACAAGTCTATAACTACTGTATAAAGACATTGAGAACATGTTTTCATATTAATATTTTTTCTAATGTTATGGTTTTTTCATTCAAATTTATTAAAACATCTTTCATATAAAGATATCAATTTTGTAATATTTGAAAATTTTCCTTCGTGTCATGGGTTTAGAAGTTCACACACGACTAAAAACACAGCCACTTGTTGAGCATAATATTTTTAATACCAGTATGACAGATGAAAAATAGCATACCACTGTTTAATAGTCATTTCTCTGATTATTAGTGAGGTTTAACATTTTTAAATACATTTATTTCCTTGTTCATTTGTTACGGTGGGTTATTGCTAATTTCTTATTGATTTGTAAAAGCCCCATATATATTTTAATTCTTTTGTCACCTCTGCTGTAAATATTGCTGTTAGTTCTTTGTCTTCAGTCTTGTTCATAATTTAGTTGGTTTTGTTTTATATCTATTTAATTGTTGTGCACAGAAGTCACAGTTATATATATATATATATATATATATATATGCGCCATTGGCGCTTTGCTTAGGAAGCCTTCTTTCGGTTCATATTTCTGACATGAGTTTCAAAACACAAGCACATTATCATTTATCGTTTGTATTTCTATGGTCATCTCAATAGTAATTTGTGAGAGGGTAAGAAAGTGTTTCAGTAAAGATGTTCAGGTGGCCATCTTGAAGCAGGGGTCAGTTCAGAGTTCCAATAGAGCACTTTAAATGTTTGGATCTTTCTCTTTTAGATCAGAAGAGTTAATTAAATTTAATTAGACATGATAGGAAAAGGAGTTTAGGTTACCTTCACACTGCCTGGGATTGTCCTCTACTCACATCAATGTTTGTTGGCCTTTGGTGCAGACCAGGAGCTGATGAGAGGGCCTAAGTGGGAGGCAGATGGGAGCCAGACAGATACGTAGGTACACTGGCGCAGGAGCCAGCACAGCGAAGCAACGATAGCTCTAAATAACTGTCACTTTGCCGCTCGTATTCATTCTTCAAGGTCCAGAGTAAGATTTATATTCCAACTTTTCCGTCCCAGACTGATTGCCTGATTCTCCAAATAGCCGAGGATATTAGTATATTCATTACTCTCTATCCAGTTTAGTTCTTTTCATATAGTCTCTAATATACAGTTTTGTACTCTCTAGTTTTTATACTGCCTAATGTAAAGCTTAAAATATGAGTTTAGCTTTCTTTAGAAGACTTTAAGATTCCTGATATAATTTAGTCATAACCCAGGCCGTATCAGTCTATAGAAATACTTACTCATTTGTTGGTTGAGCACAGAGATTCACACAATATGAAATAAAACACATAGTGACTACTAACTTGTACCTAATGAAGTATAGTTGGATTTCAAGGGATTGTTTGGTTTAAAAATACACATTAAATCTTTCAATCGTTTATCTCTTTTACAAAAGGTATGTATTTAGCAGTACATATTAAGGTATATTCTTTTCCCCGTAATACTTAAAGTCAGTAAGATCTTGGGCTCAAGTCAAAGAAACTCGGTTTGAATCCTGACCCTGCCATTTACCAGCTGTGTGAGCATGGGCTTCAGTTTCTGCATCTGGAAAATGGGGGTAATATATTACCTTCCTCAAGAAGTTGAATTAAGGCACGATCCAGTTCAATCTGAATTTCCCTGAAGTGCATCACAAGGAGGTGATGTAATTCTTTAGACAGAACTGCAAGATTTAAATTCCCTCCAACTCAAGCCATAGTTGTTAGGGTAGTAGGAAACCAAAACCCAAATCATAACCCAGCAACTAGAAACTCCCCCAGTTCAGTCTTTGCTAGAGCTGTTTTGTTTTCAGAAACAAACTCACAGTTGAGTTGTTGGTTTTTACTCCAACTCAATTTGTACACATTATTAAAAATGGAATGAGTGAGCCTGTGGCACATCTGGAAAGAGGAAATAGGCCAAATTCCAATTCATTATGCCTAACCTCCCCATGAAGTTTTCCGGTGGGTGCAGCAATGTTGTTTTTGACTATTAACGTTGAGCCATATGTGCCATGCTCATGGGTGGCTGTTAAGCAGCTGTCATTTCCAGTCCCCAGGGTGGGCAGAGACACAGTTATTATATGTATTTGGGGCAAAATTCCCCTCTTCCTGGCCCCATGGCAGGTTTTGACTCCAATATTCCATTCTCCTGATGTGTGGGTAATCTCTCATTGACATCTGGAGGCCTTGTGCCAGGGAAGCAGAATATTAGCGATGAAATTCTCCACATGGATCTGAAAGAAGGCTTTTTGCCTGCAATTTGGGAAGTTATTGTGACGCTCTTTGGGATCCTTCTGGATAAAGAGCCTTCCATAAACCTCACTTATTATGATGATGACTGCTGGCAGAATTGAAGTTACACATGGGCGTCGGGAGGACAATCTATTCTCTTTGTGCACACATAAACCTCTGTTTATCTATACAAATATCTTTGCAAAGAGCAAAGCTGAAATGTCTTCTCTCCAGCTGGGGTGCGTTTCTGTTGTTGCCGCACAGAAAATTGGGTCACCGTCCAGCTTTGCATCCGGCACCTGCTCCGCCACATAATGGGGAAACGAGTGCTTCTATAGTGATGATGGCAGTGTGCGGCCAACCTGGGCCAGGGATCGCCATGGACAGCTAATAAGGAGTCCAGGAGAGCCCATCATTCAGATTTTGCTGCCTTGTTGTTCTTGGCTGGGAGGAAAGACCTTTCCAAAAGGAAAATTGTTCTTTTAACTCCTACGTTTGAACTCTTCCTGTGCTTTCTGAGGAGAGTGATTTGAAAAGGTTAGATTTTGCTAGCGTGTGCCAATTTGGAGAAGAAAATGTCTCTAATGCACAGGAATACTGGGAACTGTAGATTTTTCTGGAGACTAAGTGGGGTGGTCTGAGACTAATTAAAAAGGATTTGGTGGTTGAATAAACAGAGTTGGGGTAATGGAGTGAGCAACAGATACAGAGTCAGAGCTCAGATCTTAAATCCACCATCCACTTGCTGTGGAGCTTTGCCTCAGTTTCGTCATCTGTGCGAGAGAGGGTTAGTGCAGGTGACATGAGCAGAGTGCCTGGCATATAGTGGGTAGTCATTACACACTCATTGACTCCAAAAAGTAACTGTGTGAGGAAGGGCTTGCATCTGTCAGGCAAGGTGAAGTTTCTCTTGGTAACGTGCAAGTCCTAAATCTCAGTGGCTTAAAGAGCAAAGTTTTATATCTGTCATATTTCATGTCCACTGAGGTCAGCTGTCCTGCTGACATGGTCATAGTCTACATGATCTTCAGTGCAGAGTCTAGGTCCACTCATGACAATGGAAATGAAAGCTCTGGAAGGATTTGTGGCTGCAGTTAAATGATCTGGCCTGGAAAAGATGCATGTCTTTTCTGCTTAGAACTCACTGGCCAAAACTAGTCACATGGATCCTTCTGATCACTAATGATCCAGTGGGTAAATCCTAATTTTTCTCCAAACAAGCAAACCCAGAATATTTCGCAAGTAGCACTAATGACTTCTGCAGTGTCTCCCCAGGAGGCTCTGACAGCATATATCTATTCTACATATCAAAGTGCTGCTGTATGTTTTCTTGCCTCTTCATTGTAATATATAATCATTTTCTTTCGTTGAATTTTTAATATCACTGACTTGTTTTCTCTTTATTTTATTTTCTTCCAAATGGAACACAAGAAGAAAACTTTATATTTTCTTAGGATGGACCAAAAAGGCTTTATTTGACTTTACTGTGGACAATGATAGGAAGGCAATGCTGCCTAGTTTCACCTTTCTTTCTGGTCTTGGGAAGTTGTGGAGGAGGACAGAGTATGAGAAGTTGAGAGAGGGAGGGTGTGAGCAACCATTTGAGAATTTCATGGAGGGACATTTATCTGGCAAGGTAAAATCCAGTTGGGGGTAATTATTCTGCAATAATTGTAGAACTTAAGCTGGTTATAAAGCTATGCTAAGAGAGGGAAAAGCTGGCTTTATATATGGTCTGCTTGAGAAAAACCAGAGAGATTTATGAATTTTTGTATTGATATTTTTTCCCTTTTGGGAATCTTTATTTCTCTTGGCTATTGAATGTATGCTAATGTATCTGTGTTCCTTTAACAATTTGAAGAAGGGACTGAAGGAGTCTGAGGATGTATTGGTATAGCAGATACTGTTAATTGTCTCCCAATATCCATTTTCCCTTCTAACTTTTCATAAGAGAATTTTCACCACCCTATCCTGGCAGAGCTAGAGACTAAAGCCTCCTCTAGCCTGATGGATGCAGGGTCTCCTCCACAAAGTTATTTTTTGGATATAATTAACATTTAATAACTACCAATCATTCCAAGTGTATCTTGCAACCATGTGTGATGGCCATGTGTTAAGGTTTAGCTGGTGGGATATGGGCAGAAGCAATGGGCTCAACTTCTAGGTCATCTTGTTAGTAAGGAAGTTGTTTAACTCCTACTTTCTTTTCTGTCTTGCTGGTTTGGAGAAGACTTGCTGGAGTCATCACTTTGAACCCAAGGATAGAAGCCACATACTGAGGATGACTCTCAGTACTTTGGACTGACCGCCAACCTCTAAACTATGATATGAGAAAGAAGTCTTCTATGTTGATTAAGCCATTGTATTTTGGGCTGTGCTCTTTATTATAGGAGTTTAGCTTCCACCATACCTAACAAATTTCCCCTTTCCCAGCTCAGTTTTATTTTCAGCATCATATTTAGATTGATTTAATCTCTTCTTTACCATTTCATCTTCTCTTATATTGGAAGGCATGGGGGGTGACTGGTTCCTTGCTGATTGTGAAATTTAGGATGATACTTAACTTACACTTTGTGTGTGTGTGTGTGTGTGTGTGTGTGTGTGTGTCTGAATTTTTATCTTCCCAAATTAATCAGGCAACTGTGAACACGGGGTTTTTGAGTTCCAGGTTGTACCTAGGACTTGTTCTTCCAAACCAGTAATCTAGCTTGTATCATCAGCTCTATTTTATCCATCCAGGCAAGTTATTTTACCTAGTACACAACCAAACCCTGTGTGATCCACATTCAGAAATGCAGTAAAAAGACTCCCAGGGCTTAATGGCCTTGTGTGTTATGAGAAAAATTCTGGAGTCATATTTAGGTATGAAAATAAGCCCAGTCGGCCTTTGCACAGTCCTATTTTCTTCATTTGGTTCCACTTCATAGTTGAATAAAAGCCTGGAGTGAAGGTCTGCGATTTTAGAAAATGTGACTCTGGCACATTCTCAAGGCAGATGGACTTTTTCTAAGGAGCTGATGCCCTGTGGGGTGGGTAGGTTTGCATAGTAAAGAGATAAATCAACTGTAGCTAGGACAAGGTGGAGAGACAGCAGGGATTCTTTGGGGGAGGCTGGGGTTTTTGCCTTTCCACTTGGAAATGTGATGGTTTATTTAGTGTCTTGAAATGGAATAAAAATTAGTGGGCTGTTTCTCTACATTCCCTTGCCAAACTCGCTTCCTAATGGGTAAAACAGACATAATCCATACCTCACTCCCCCTACCCTCCCCACCACACACAGCATTTGTTTGTTTTCTTGATATAATGATGGAAAATTCAGCCAGCCACCTTGCTCTTTCCACAGAAGGTCAGGCTGGGCTCTTGTTGACAGCTGTTTAGAGGAAACCAACTGAATCATAGAACTGAATGCATTCTTTGTTTTGGCATCTTGGAGACCAAAAGCATATTATTGTTAGCATGTTTTGCTCAGCATTTAAGCAGGCTTCAAGCAGAATTAGTGATAGTAATAAGTGGTCTGTCTAAATAATATAGTGAAAATCAGAATGCTGGGTTTTTAATTGTTTTTTGATAAAAAAGAAGGCTGTTTAGAGGATAAAAATACTAAAATGCTTTCCTGTAGAATTTTGTCTCACTCTTTTGTATCTTTGTATTCTTATACCCAAGCAAGTTACTGTACGTTACATCTCAAAATAAAATACCATTATTATAGCATGTATTTATAAAAGGGGTCCACTCTGCAGACTAAAATTCCTGTCAAAAAATTCTCATCCAAGATATTGTTTTATTAAATGACTGAAATACAGTTTTAGAGCTGGGGCTAGAAGTCAGTGATTCTAAGAATACACATTTTAATTGATTTATTCTATGATCATTAATCATATTCATAAAATACTACATTTTCATCTTTTGCTCTGTTACTATTAGAAAGTCACAACTCCTATTTGTTCAGATTTTGTAGTCACTTAAATAAATTACAGTGCAAATAAACTTTAGTCATGACATGCTATCTTCATGACAAATTTGCTTGAATTTTGTTCGCCTGTGTAAAAATCTGTTTCCAATGCTGAAATAATGATGGAAGTAACTCATTGGAATTACTAGGATTGTGTAAAGGAAGAATGTGTTCACTCCGGCAGCTCTGGGCAACTCAGAATCTTCACACATCGTCTTAACTTACAGAATTGGAAAAATAGAGTAATGGGCTGGGGAACTCCACAGGAATGAGTTGTATTGAAACAATGAATGTAAATAATAAGTCTTGTCAGATTAATGTAACGTCTTGCTATGATCTAACAGAAAACCTTGTGACTTAAAAAGAATAAAGGGCAGTGAGGTTGGTATAATTGAATCTAACTTCAACTCATATAATTCGATCATGAAAAATTCTTGGCCAGCTTCTACATCTAATGGTGATGGAGAGTTTCTTGAAACATCAAACTTTAATTTTGTCTGTACTTCACCAAACCTTCAGGATTAGGAGTATTACACTCAGATGCCTGTTGGGTTCAGTTAGATAATTGGATAGCTGAACCAGAACGTGTAAGACTCTAGGAAGTGGCAGTGACAGTGGAGAATTCATGTCCAGCTGATGATTGCCATGTGCAGATCTGGGTTGGGTGAAGAGATTGTCTAGTTTTCAAGAGAAATTGGAAATCTGGGTTTTATGTAAAATCTGATTTTTAAATGTTGGTGAGAGGTTTTAAATACTGTGGGCTAGCTAGCTAGCTGTCTAAACTTCTTTTAACTTGGGGACCACAAATTTGAAATTTCTGAACTGGATAGTTACAGTGAAAACTAATCATACTGATTTTTTTTTTTAAACGTCTTTCATTGGAGTGGAAATATCTTCATGATTGTCTCAGTGCAGACCTAGTTTGGGGATATATACATGAGATAGTGTCTTAGAATCAGTGAATTTGATCCATTTATTTGTAATTCTCATATTTGGGAATAGGGTGCTGAATAAGCTCCTTGATAACCTTGACTTACGTGGGTGTAGTAAGCAACTCGGACTTTGCCATAATAACTGTGAAAATTTGGCTGAAAGGAGCAAGTTAAAGTTCCAGTGCTGAAGAACTGCTCACCTAGAAATAAAAAAAGGAACACACACCTATAACATAAACATAAAATAACTGATGGATATAAAGACAATGGCCAGAAATATCCTTGAGGTCATAATGACTTGGAAGTTAAATGTCATCTTTTATAAGTTGTATGACCCAGGGAAGGTTAGGGTATAGGAAGAGGTCAGAAAATGTCTTTATCTTCACCATATATGCTGTTAATACTTGAAAGTTTATGAAGCACTTGTACCATATAGCTAATCCATTTGATGTAGCCAGCATGTTTTTCTAATAGGCTCATCTAAGGTTCAATACCACTTCAAGGAGGTAAATATAAAAAATAAAAAGAGGGTCTTATCCAAGTAAGAGAGGGATAAAAGACACAAGGAAGGACTTACCGAAGAACAAGGACTCTAGGGCCAGAATGCCGAGGCTTGGATTCTGGCTCCACCATTTAACCAGCTCTGTATACTTGGGGCAAGTTGCCCTCTCTGTGCCTAAATTTCCTAATTTGTTAAAATGGGATAATGAGAGGATCCTCAGAAGCACAAACTGATTGGTATATAATTATTTGGTATTACTATTAATGTTATAACTAGAAAAATTTAGCGGAAAGGCAAAAAGGAATAAAAAAGTGGTTGTTACTGTGTATTATGTTTATGGCCCTCATTTTAAGTACTCTATAGGCTGATCTGCTTATTCCTCACAGTAAGCTTATGTGTTAGATGTGATTATCTTTATTTCACGGATCCAAGACTGAGGCTTAATGAAGTTAAGTATAGTAGAAACTCTTTTAAACAACTTCCATGTAACTACCTTTCTAGATTAATCTGAACTCTAAATTCCATCTGTAGAGCTCACGTGGGTGCCCATGACTTCTGAATGTCTATGACTACAAGGATGCTCTGGTCACCACTGCTCCCACCAACAGGGTTGTGGACCTCCCAAGAGTCATCTGTGTGTGTTTCCCACACTATTTATATGTCGTCTTGTAATCAGGCCTGACCCTAACATTGACAGGATCATGCACAAGAATACAAAGGGAGGTCCATATCCCTTGGATCTAAATATTTAAAGGTATAACTTAAACTAATAAACTCTTAAAGTATGTTCTATTCCCCTTACTTGGTAAAATAAATCTTCATAATGATCTGGAAATCTAAATTCCAATTTCCAGTTCTCGAAATCTTTGATATTCCAAAACATGGTGGTGCAAAGAGGTCCCACTCTCGCCACCTTGCCCTAAAGCCTTCTTGCCCTGAAGCCTTCTGAAGCCCTGAAGGCTTCAACCTCAAATCTGTCCCACATTGTAAGGGGTCTTAGGTAGTATATGAACAACTTAAACCATGCTTCCAAACTTTGTTCACACCTAAATTTTTTTCATGATATCTGGCCAGGGAATTTCCTGGCTTCGTACCTGGAACATGGTTTGGGAAGCGGGATGTGTTCACTGGGCGGGCATGGCACCTTGGCTCCATTGAGAGGAGAATGTGAACTTCTAAAGCCTGGGCCCAAAACGGGGGTCCCTGTTCCTGTGTCTGGAGGAGGTATTGATTGTGATTGTCAGTCAATTAAAGGTTATGCAAAATAATGAATTGTTAGCATGCAAATAACATGATTATTTCTATGAAACTTATGTTGGAAACTTCAGTTTCCATCTGAGTAGCTAAAACATCATTATTATATCAGATGTAGGCAAAATTTATGGAAATTTTGGAAGAGAAATAAAAATGTAGAAATTTCCTGCATTCAGCTTGATTACCAGATGTTAAGTTCTTTATCAAATTTAGGAATTGAGAATTGTATGTGATGCATTAGGGGTATGAGTTATGCAAGAAAATCAATGAGGAGCTCCAATCTGTGGACTCTTATTCCAAAAAACAGCCATGTTCTATGATAAAGAATGAAAATGGAATTTACATTTATTTATTTAAAATAAGATGGAAGAAAACATTTAAAATATAATTTCAAAATATATTTCCTGGGCTTCCCTGATGGCGCAGTGGCTGAGAGTCTGCCTGCCGATGCAGGGGACACGGGTTCGTGCCCCAGTCCAGGAAGATCCCACGTGCCGTGCAGCGGTTGGGCCCGTGAGCCATGGCCGCTGAGCCTGCGCGTCCGGAACCTGTGCAACAGGAGAGGCCACAACAGTGAGAGGCCCGCGTACCGCAAAACAAACAAACATACAAACCTCAAGAGCAGTTGGTTGTGTGGTTGGAGTGCAAGGTTCTTCTCACTAGAGTGGAGGGAGCTTTTAGGAATGCTTGAGTGTGACATACTTGCAGTGATGCAAGGGAGAAAATCAAGGGGTTATCTTGCTCCTTTAAGTTATTATCACCACTGATCTTTTAAAAAATAACTTGTGAAGTATGAGGTAGTATCTTTAGAACAGATTATAAAGAATGGAATACTTCCTTTCTTTCCTTTTACTTCTTCTGTGGCAGACCTCCTGAAATGTCAGTGATAACAATTCTGAAAGAGGCAGCTCTTTCTGTGCTGCCTGTAACATTTGGAAATCTGAATATTTCCAAGTCAACAGGCAGCTTTACGACAGGACCAGTGCTGTTGCTTGTCTAAAGCACTAGCTTGCTCAGTCTCTTACTAGGGACTTAAAACTTCCTATCAGGGCTTCCCTGGTGGCGCCGTGGTTGAGAGTCCGCCTGCCGATGCAGGGGACACGGGTTCGAGCCCCGATCTGGGAGGATCCCACATGCCGCGGAGTGGCTGGGCTCGTGAGCCATGGCTGCTGAGCCTGCGCGTCCCAAGCCTGTGCTCTGCAACGGGAGGGGCCACAACAGTGAGAGGCCTGTGTACCGCAAAAACAAACAAACAAACCAACAAAAAACTTCCTATAACCTCCACATGTGCTTCTCAAACTCTGTGTGCATGTGAATCACTGGGAGATCTTGTTAAATGAACTTTCTGACTTAATAGGTATAAGATGGGGCCTTAGGTTGTGTATTTCTAACAAATTCCCAGTTGATGCCAATGCTACTGTTCTGAGGGCATTTGGAGTAGCAAGGACGTAGGCAATAGCTCTTATCTAAGAATGCAATGTTCACTTTGTGATTCTCAAATTAAGGTGAAGTGGTAGGAAAACTAGGTCTTAGAAATACAGCCTTTTTTATGGATAAGACAGAATCGATGAGAAAAAGGAAAACAACAATAGACACAAAACTACTAACTTCTAGCTTAGTCTCAGTAGCCAAAGCCAAGAGACAAATTCCGCTGCGGGTGAGAAGTGTTGTCTGCAGAAGTCTGGACTGGTGTAAGAGGGAGGCTGTCACAGAGCACAGCAAACACTTTGCACCTGTGATAGTTACAAGTAAATCCCAGGCCAGACTTCTTAGCAACTGCTAAGTGGATTCCACTTGCTCCCCTGATCCCATCCTTCCAAAGCTGATAATGAAATCATAGCGTTGAACACAAACCAGAGTGAACCACCATAAAATTAATAGATGATCTCACCCATGAAGGGTAAACATAAATGTATTCTGTGCCTTGGAGAAAAGCCCATTGAGGCCTATGTCCCTTCTAGTCTAGCTACAAAGGGAAAACTCTGTAGTCAGGGCATAGTGGTTGATCTGTCTTTCCTGGAACATGATGACTTGGGTCAAGATGTAATACATAAGGGCATGTAGCCACAAACCAGGATTGGGATGTGGGATTTTTCCAACCTCTTCTTTTTGCTCAGCCAAATCATTCAGTGTGTGACTGGGCCAGTGCCTGTTTAGTAATACAAAAATCTTACACACTACCATGTCCTGGATCATGGTGCCAAGCGAGCAATTTGGGGAAGAAGAAGGTCAGTTATAGGAAAGATGGCAGGGAAACCAGGACAGGCAAAATTCCTGTTTCTCATTAAAGAGTACTTGAGAGAAAGTATAGAGAGAAAGTCAGATGACAATTTTGCCACAAGAGAAAGTGAAATTAGGAGAATCAAAATTAGGTACAATGGTACTTGCTTTGGTAGAGTGAGTGTTAAAATAAACTCTGTATTCCAGTGACATTTAATAAAGTTGACCAAATTTCTTGGCCCCTGCTAGGATAAGTAAGTCCTCAGAAATCCTGCAAGCTACACATACTTATGTTTTCCACACTTTAAAAAAAAAAATGTAGCCTAGAGGTTAGGAGCACAGAGCCAGACCCTCTAGGTTCAAATCCTATTTCTCCCACTTACAAACTGGGAAACCTTGGGCACATTTCCTAATTTTTTGTACGCCAGTCTCCTCATTTGTAAGACAGGAATAACAGTGGCCTTCTCCCAATAAGATTGTTATGAAGGGCCAGTGGGAGAGGATTACAAAAGTGCTTAAAGCAATGCCAGGTACTGGGTAAGTACAATTCGGGTTAGCTATTATTACTGTTGTTGTTTTTGTTATTATTTTCATCATCTTGATGATAAAGCATGCAGATCATCATTCTTCCAGAAACAATCTGACAAGCAAGGTCAGGTAAAATGAAGAGCAACTTGAAAATGATTTCCGATAGTTCCGTTAATTGTGACATGGAGGAGACTGTTCTTCAGGGGAGCTGTTGCTTATTTTGATTGGCTCTTAAGTTAATATACTGTTTATTTTTTCAGTTCAACAATTGAATAACGATGGTGAGCCAGAATTAATTAGACGGCGATGTCTAAAGTATGATTTTTGTTTCTGAAAAGCTGTTATTCTAGAGGGGATAGAGAACAGTTACCACTCTTTCCAGAGTTCTCTGTAGCATTCATTGTGTTATGGCTTCAGCAACTGCACCTCTTTTTGCTGATTTCTGTCAGTTGGAATTTTCCATTGGTTTGTTTTAACATTTCATTTAAAAGAGATGTCTAGACCAAGGCCCTGCATAGGATGACTACCAGTAAATTATCGGGGGGATAGTTTGGGAACACAGAAGGTCCAAACATGTACTGTTCTTTTTGTCCTGGGACTGCCACATTCTGATTGCCACTGTGTGTGTGCCCAGAGTCTGAGAAATGCTGTCCTTGGACACTGGGCCAGAAAGAAAAATCTGAGGTGAGAGACATGGCTGCTCTGGTGTTTATTTACTGGGGGCTATATGCTTTTAATTCTGGCTTTAAATTCCACAGCTAGAAATGCAGTCTGTGGGCCAGGGACAGGTGAATTTCCAGAAGTGATCTCAGAAGGTTGACTTTAGAAGCCCTGAAGATCGGGATTAAAGGGGGACCTTTTAAATAAACCCAGTGCCCACAATGGCTTTATTACCACATTCCTTCTTCACACTGTAGATTACACGAAGGCCTAGAGACTCACTTCAGAAATAGCCACAATTTACTAGCTGTACTGGGCCTCAGATGAATAGTTTCTTGTAAAAGCAGTGGCGGCTTTATCCTAGCAGAGCACAAATAAATCAGCTCTTATTATTTCACATTCATTTAATCCTGGGACATGAGTCAGTGGACCTTTCTGCCTCCTAATAAACAGCAGCAGCAGCAGTTTTTCTTTATGAGAGCAGTTGTTCATCCTAAATTAGAGGCAGCATTAGGCGGAGGCAGAAACTTTTGCTGGATGATTTAAAGATATATAATCTGAGACCATAATAGTGTATGAAAATGGTACCCCTGTGTATAAACAGAGCAGGGCCATAATTTTGCTGTACGTGGGTTACTTTAGAACACGTGGCTTCTTTTATCTCTCTTTTTTTGAGAGTTTCCTTTGTTGCAGGTGATGTTGTTATCCTGTCTCTCTTGACAGGACTTGAGTGTCCTTTAATCTCAGTTGGGAGCTGGGTAGGCACTGAAGTTTCATCCTCCTGTTTCTGTTTACCCGGAAGGAACTCAACCAATTTCCACGCTGGTAGAGGAGGATGCAAGTGAGGTGTGTCACCTGGCTATTTCAGTTTGAACTGTTGCTCAAATCAAAATCATAACCCAAACCCAAATAAAACTTTTTTAATACCAGTTAAGCTGGGGTCACAGCGTTTTCTGTTGTAATGTCATCATGTATGTGGAGAAAACTACTGGACTCACATTGTTACTGATGATGTGGTTTAGTGAGATACTTTCAAATAAGCCTTCAACATATATAAATTGGCCTTACTTCATGCGTGTGGGGGGGCGTGTTTCTAAATAGAGACAACTGTGTTTTTCTTCACCCACAGCATAAATATGACCTCAGTAAACTGTGGGCTGATTCCATGCAGGATGCTGTTTCATAACCTCCATCAGAAAAAAATACATCAGGAAGCAATCAGCTTAATAAAAATACATGTGGAATCACTTGCTGTTCACAAACAAATGGAAAATCAAATGTGAATTTGTTCACTCCTGTGTGTAGTGTGCAAATCACTTTTACTATATTGATTGAGTTTATAGGCTAATACAGTGCTCTTCACAGATCAGCAAGCATTAATTGAATACCCACTATGTGCACTCCACGCCAGTGGAATTTTATGTTGATCTGCTTTTTTGAAATGCATTTCTTGTGGTGGGGAGAAGAGGGAAAATAGTCCAGGCCACTGGATTGAGAAATATAAGCAGTGGAACTAATATAAAATTAATGAAGTACATTTTTCCATTATGGATGTGAAATACAGTTATCATAACTAGGTGTCATTGATTTGACCAGTAATTCTCACCCATTCACTTAATGAAAATGAATGTATTTTGATACAAGTGCAAATAATAAAGATAGAAACCAGAAACTGAGAAATATTACACATAAATAAGCATTAAGGAGTTGCAGATAGATAGCACTGAAGTTGACTTGTTTTTTTGTAGCTAAAATAACTTTAGTTTTTCAATACAATGTGTATATAGTCAAAATATTCTGTTTGCCTACAAGGATACATCAATACCCATGATCCTTTTTCTAAGGAGAATTACAATGGTTTGACAAAAAATACACTAGAGAATTTAAGCAAAATCCGCATAGAAATCAGGGTAGACGTTCATGGATCCTGACTTTTCTATAGTGTGTTGCTCCTGTGTGGGTGAAGGGTTCCTTTCCTATTCAAACTTCTGGCTACAGGTGGTAGCCGAATTCCAGCTCATCTTTGTGCAATGCATCCTGCTGTTTCCTAGGGTGGACCAGATGGTCCACAGAGGATGTGTAAGCACAAAGCCATTGTAGCATTGTCATTTCTCACTGTAGAGAAATGACACCACGTGGTCAGTTCCTTATCTTCATGTGGCAAGACCAGCACATTATTAAACAATGATTTTAGAAATAGATGATCAGCTTTTTGAGCACAGCAAAACAGAGCTCATACAATATTTGTTTTTAGTTTCTAGTTATATGTCAGCACAATTTAAATGTGGCAATGCTGGGTAATATCTGTTTTTCTAATAGCGTTGTCAAAGCCTAAAGTAACACTCAGCAAGTAGTAGATGTACACAGCACTGTCAATTGACCAGTTTCTAAGACCAGTTTCTTCCACTTTTTGTTCACTATTCTCATACACCAACTTATTTATAATATTTATAATGTAAATTTTTTTGGAACTAAGAAATGAAATAGCAACGTCTTCAGTTCATGTTTGTCTCAGGAAAGTAAGGCAGAATTGACAATTATTTGGATAATTTTGGCAAAAGGCTTAGAATATGCATACAATTCACGACACTGTTAGGCTGAACAAGCTGAATTTTGGGGGTACAATCATGAGACAGCTTGATTTTTGACTCTCACTGCTCTTTAAAAATGTATTCAGTGTGGAAAGTTCCTTTCCTGCCCTGGGTGAAAATCCAGCAGTCTCATGACTTTTCTCATTACTCTTAAGTTATTAAAAATCCAGTCCATATAATAATTAAAATTCCAAACGTGCTTTAAAGTTACTTTTGTCCCAGTCCTACCTAGGGCTTTATCATTTCCCTACTCTTCTTCCCCCAGCTTGCTTCCTGTGGTTTCTGATCCCTTTGAGCTTAAGGGGCCGAAAGGAGGACTTAAGGAACACCAGAAAGTTCATAACTTAACTGATACTCTCAGGCAGTCCAGGTTGCTTCACCTTCTCAGGCAGTTATGAAAAACTTTTTCACATGGGTGTATTGGGAAACATGCTCCTTCCAGTTGTTGGAATGTTATTGCTGTTTTATTGATCTCTCTCTCTTGTGTCTGGTTCCTTCCAAAGACCTTAGAAATCCTTTGGCTTCCGTCTTCTGAGATTGCTTTTAAGCAGCCTTCTCCACACTGAGTTGAAAACAACCCAACACAACTTCATCCCATTCATGGTCCCCATATAATCCATGAGAATGTCTTATGGTTTTGTCGCCTGTAGACTGCCAGTAGACTCTAAAAATCAGGCTGTTCCCTAATTCAGTATTCAGTCGCTGAGTTCACCTCTCACAACACCAGTCAAGCTCTCTACGTGATCCTGACAATTTTTATACCCTCATTATGCGCGAGGGATTAAAGAATCATCCAAGTTCCCCAGTCTATAGTCTATGCAAGCCCCCCAGCCTCACCCCAGCCTCACAACTCCTCTTGGCATCTGCTGTTGTTTGTACACCTTGTATAAAAATAAGGCAGGAAGAAACTTCAACATTCTGTTATACTGAGTTGCACCTTTTCAAAGAATGAAATTGATTCAAATGGTTGTGCTATTTCTTCGGTATTCTTAGTCTCCACCTGACCTTAGTCAACACTGGAGATTTTATAGTTAATTTTGAATCTGTGTATCTACTGTGTGCTTTGGGTGCAAAGAACGAGAGGTAATAATGAGTGCTTTTTCTTGCTTGTGCCAGTTTTCTTTCAAGCAGATATTACCCAGCAATGCCACATTTAAATTGTGCTGACATATAACTAGACACTAGAAACAAATATTGTATGAGCTCTGTTTTGTGGGTTAATTGTGTGTTTTCACTTTCATTTTGGAGTCTGTATAACTTCAGCTATGAATCTGCATGAGTCTTCTAATGAAAATTATGGCTTTCATACGTGTCTGTAGTTGTGGGGTAGGGAAGAGAGAATGTAGAGGAGGAAGAGAGAGAGAGAAATTGGTAGAAGGGAAAACAAGCCCTTTTTCTTTGAGTACCTAACTATAATTCTCAACGCTTTATGTCTCTGGACTAGAACCTATATTCTTTGCAAAGGCAAATGTTTTCCTACTGAATTTTAAAATCTGGATAGGTTTAGAGATGATCGTGTGGAACCTCTTGATTTTACAGTTTACATTGTATAATGGGTTTGGAAAAGTTCATCTCTTTCAGTTGTAAAATTCTCAATTCTATAAAGCTGAATTTACATTTTAGGTGATTTTTTTCATCCCAGGTCACATAGCTGAATAGTGGCAGAGATGGAGCTAGAACTCAATTGCAATATGTCAAGCTTTTCCTTTGTTGGAGCTAAAACTGGAAAGAGATTTTCCAATGTTTATTTCAGGATCTTCTATTTCCATAGGATCTAAACAAAAATGCATTGGCCATTAGGGATTTTCATACTACTTATGTCATCCATGCTTGTTACAGCTTTCCATGGTGAGGGAGTGTGCGCAGCTGAGTGATGGTGACAGATATACAGGTAGTACAGGTAATTACACTGACAGTTTTCCTAAAATATTGCAATGACTTCTCCCATGACTATTCTCAAGGGTACATTCAAAAGCAAAACAAAAACTTCACTAGCAAGTGCAGTTTATGAAGAATTGATGAGAAATATTTGCTTATGCAACTTAATTGTACTTACCTATCAGACTCCAATATAAATTAGTTCTTTTACTATTTCTCAGATAGTTCTAGGACATTAGATGACTTGAATTCTGTATCACTGTTATCTTTGCAGTGTAAAAAACTATCCTAAAATTTAGTAGCATTAAGCAATAACCAATTTGCTATGTTTCTGGATTCTCTGAGTCAGAAATTTTGAAAGGGCTCAGTGGGAGTGGCTTGTCTCTACGCCATGATGTCCAGAGTGTCAGCTGGGGTGACTTGACTGGCTGGCTGACCTGAACACATGGCTTCTTCACACAAGTGTGAAGTGTCTGGGTTGAGATAACTGAAGGAAGGGATCAGATATGATTATTGATTAGAGGCCCAATTCAAGCTCTCCAGCATGGTGGTCTAAGAGTAATCAGACTCTTTATATAGTGACTCAGGGCTCAAAGAACAAGAGAGCAAGGTGGAAGTTGCATGGCCTTGTGTGACCTAGCCTTGAAAGTCACATATTGTCATGTCTTCCACACCTTATGGATTTAAGCAATCACAAGTCCACCTAGACTCAAGAGAATGGGATATAGTCCATAGCTCTTGATGGAGGAGCATCAAAGGATTTGTGACCATATTTTAAAGACAACATATCCCAGTTACCTGACTTTATTTTTCTAATTGTTGTCATACTTTTACATTTTAAATTTTTCAAGAGATTATTATTGATTAAAAAAATAAGTATTTGTCCAGTGCAGCACTATTTACAATAGCCAGGACATGGAAACAACCTAAGTGCCCATCAGCAGATGAATGGATAAAGAAGATGTGGTACATATGTACAATGGAATATTAGTCAGCCATAAAAAGGAATGAAAGTGGGTCATTTGTAGAGATGTGGATGGACCTAGAGTCTGTCATACAGAGTGAAGTAAGTCAGAAAGAGAAAAAGAAATATTGTATATTAACACATATATGTGGAATCTAGAAAAATGGCACAGATGAACCTATTTGCAGGGCAGGAACAGAGATGCAGACATAGAGAATGGACATGTGGACACAGTGGGGGAAGGGGAGGGCGGGACAAATTGGGAGATTAGGATTGACATGTATACACTACCATGTGTAAAACAGATAGCTAGTGGGAACCTGCCGTATAGCACAGGGAGCTCAGCTTGGTGCTATGTGATGACCTAGATGGGTGGTGGGGTGGGAGGGAGGTCTAAGAGGGAGGGGAAATATGTATACATATAGCTGATTCACTTTGTTGTACAACAGAAACTAACACAACATTGTAAAGTAACTATACTCCAATAAGAAAAAAAAAGTATTTGGATTCATCTACATATATACCCCATTGCACTTTATTTCTTCCTGCGTCTCTATTTCTGTCTGAGATAATTTCCCTTCCACTAGAACAACTCCTTCTATATTTCCTTTAGTGTGAATCTTCTGGTTTCCATTTGTCTAGAAATGACTTTATTCCTCTTTTACCTTTGAGAATTTTTCTTCCTGAGTTTAGAACCCTAGGTTGGCATTGTAAAGATATTTTTATTTTTGCATCCATTGAAAAACTTAATCAACTATCAGACTTCTTATTTTTATAATGATAATGTATTCTTTCTGTGGTTTTTTTGTCTTTAGTTTCTAGCTGTTTGTGATGAGCCTAGACATGGTGTTCTTTGTATTTATCCAGCTATCATTTCTTAAATATGTGATTTGATGTCTTTCATCAGTTTTAGAAAATACTCAATTTTTATCTCTTCAAATTTTGTTTCTGTCCTATTCTCTGTCTCCTTTGCTTTTGGGACTCTAATTATACACATGTTAGACTTTTAACACAGTGTCACACACATACTCTTTTATGTACTCTCCATTCTTTTGACTCTCAATGCTTTAGTCTGGATATTTCCTACTCGAAAGTTTCAGTTAACTAATTCTCTCTTCTGCTGGGTCCAATCTGCTTTTCAAGCTATCTTTTGTGTTCTCCTTAATTTCAATTATTGTATTTTTAAATTATGGAATTCCATTTAATTCTTTTTTATGGATTCTGGTTTTCTGGTGATAATTTCCATTTTGCCATTTTTTCCTTTGACAATTAAAATTGTTTTCACATCTGTATCTGATAATTCCAATATATGGGTTACTTGTAAGTCCATTTCTGTGTTTCCCTCTGTTTATTCTGTATCTGTCTGTACCAGTAAATTGTTTTAATTGAATGCCTGGCACTGATTATGAAAAATATGAATGGTCTGGATGTTTCTTCCTCCAAGCAGAATTTATTCTCTTCTTTAAGCCATAGAAAGGCAGATCATCTCAGTCCAAGCAGGGACTGAGCTGACTTGAGGCTGATTTTCAGTCTTTGTAAGGCTCAGTCTATTTCTAGTTTGCCATCACCTCCGTGGTATAGCTCTCCAGGCTTCCTGACTGAGACTGTGTCCTGTTCTCTTAGTAGGTCTTGGACTTCCTTTTTCTTTTTATCCCTAATACCATAAGACTGCCTCAAACTCAACAGTGTTTTTCAGCTGATTTCTTCTTGGGGTCTTAGTGTTTTGCTCTGTGCAGCTTATTAGGCAAATATATCAAAGGGAAAACTGAGTATCCAGCTCAGATTTTTGCATCTGCCTTCTTTACAAAATCTTGGCCACTCAAGTCCTTCCTACATTGATAGTTTTGAACTCCACCTTTTGCCTCTTTGCTCTATGAGATGGCATAAGACTCAGCTGGCTTCTCAGCATCTTTACTGTCCCAGGAATGAACAGATACCCCTCAAAAGAAAAATGATATGCAGAAAGTTTGACTTTGCTCAGTGAATTTCTTCTTTCCTCAGGATCTGATTCCACAAGTTCTGGCACTAGGCAGCTCTATCATGCCTTCAAACAGATGTTTAAAAAATTAAAAATCTCCACATTTCAGTAGGATCATTGGTCTGCTACAAGCTATTTCATTGTAGCTAGGATTAGAGATCTAGCTTATTCAGCAAAAGAGAAATTGTATAGAAACAACTTATAAAGTAAATTTAATGTTGTAACCATTTCTTCTAAGTGATTTGAAACTATTTTTAAGATCTCATTGTAGATTAAATGGTACTCTTTCTGTTTATTTGCCTGGCTGATAAACATTTTTTAAAGTTAATATTTTAAAGTCTTGAAATAATTGTAAATTCACTTGCAGTTGAAAGAAATAATACAGGGTGATCCCATTGTATACTTTACTTGGTTCCCCCCAGTGGTTACATCTTGCAAAACCATAGTACACTATAACAGTCAAAATATTGACATGATATGGGTCAAGAAACAGAACATTTCCATCGCCATAAGGATCCCTCGTGTTGCCATTTTATAGCCACACCCATTTCCCTCCTGCCTTCATCCCCTCCTTAAACTCTGGCAACTACCAATCTTTTCTCCATTTTTATTGTTTTGTCATTTCAAGAAACCATGTAACCGTTTGGAATTTCTTTTCACTTAGCATAATGCTCTGGAAATTCATTAAGGGTGTTGCTCATATCAATAATCTGTTCCTTTTGATTGCTGAGTAGGATTATGTAGTATGGATATACCACATTTGTTTAACCACTCACCCATGGAAAGACAATAATTTTTAGCTATTATGAATAAAGCTGCCATGAGCATTTGTATAAAGTTTTTGTGTCAATCTTGGTCTTCATTTCTCTGGGATAAATGCCCAAGAGTGCAACTGATGGTTTGTATGGTAGCTGCATAGTTTTATAAGAAGCTGTAAACAGTTTTACAGGGTGGCGGTACCATTTTACATTTCCACTAGCAATTTATGTGTGATCCAGTTTCTCCTCATCCATTGCTAGCATTTGGTGTTGTCACAATATTTTAGGTTAGCCATTCTGATAGATGTGTAGTGGTATCTCATTTTAGTTTTAATTTGCACTTTCCTAATGGGTAATCACATGAACATCTTTTCATATGCTTATTTTCCATCTGTATATCATCTTTGTTCATGTATTTGCCCATTTTCTAACTGTAATTTTTTTTACTGTTGCATTTTGAGAGTGTTTATTCTAGATACTAGGCTTTTGTGAAGGATGTGGTTGGCAAAAATACTTTCTCCCATTCTGTAATTTGTCTTTTTATCCTCTTCCCAGGGTCTTTCAGAGAGCAAAAGTTTTTAATTTTGATAAAGCATGTTTATTAAATTTTCCTTTTACGCTTTTGGTGTAAAGTCCTAGAACTCTTTGCCTAGCACTATATCGTGAACATTTTCTCCTAATTTTTTAAAATTTTACAGTTTTACATTTAAGCCCATGATTCATTTTGAGCTAATTTTTTATAAGGTGTGAGACTTCTGTTTAGGTTCATTTTTTTTGCCTATGGTTGTCCAATTGCTCTAGTACTGTTTGCTGAAAACATGACCTTTCCTCCACTGCATTGTTTTTGCACCTTTGTCAAAATCAGTGGAGCATATTTGTGTGGGTCTATATCTGGGTTTTCTGTTGTTTTCCATCAATCCTTGTGTCTGTACCTCTGCCAGTACCGCACAGTCTTCATCATGGTGGTAATATAATAATTCTTGAAATTAGGTAGACTGATTCGTCCCACTTTATTATTCTTTTTCAAAATTGTTTCAGCTATTTCAGTTTCTTTGCCTTTCCACATAAATTTTAGAATAATATTGTTCTAAATTAACACATACTCTCACACACACACACACACACACACACACACACACAGTCTTCTGCTGGGGTTTTAATAGACATTGTTTAAACCAGTGAAGTCATCCCTTGGTATCCATGGAAGATTGGTTCTGGGACTTCCACTGATACCAAAATCTGTGGATGCTCAAGTCCTTTATATAAAATTATGTATTATTTGCATATAACTCATGCACATCCTCTTGTATACTTTAAGTAATCTCTAGATTACTTATAATACCTAATACAATATAAATGCTATGTAAATTGTTGAAAATTCCATTTTGAGGAGAATTGACCATCTTTACCATGTTGATTTTTCCAGTTGATGAACATACTATATCTCTCCATTTGTTTAAATCTTTTGACTTATTTCATCCGTATTGTGTAGTTTTTAGCATATAAGTCCTCTTCATGTTTTATTAGATTTACATCTAAGTATTTTATTTTTGTGAGTGATTGTAAATTGTATTGCATTTTTAATTTCAGTCTTCACATTTTCATTTTTAGTATATATGAATACATTGATATATTTATGTTTATCTTGTATTCTGTGACCTTGCTGAATCCACTTATTAATAATACGAGTTTCTTTCTTTCTTTGTTTTTTGTTTTAAGATTCCCTGGGATTTTCTACCTGGACAATCATGTTATCCACAAATAAGCACAGTTTTACTATTTACTTTACAATCTTCATGTCATTTATTTTCTTTTTTTGCCTTATTTCACTGGCTAAAACTTCCAGTGGTATCTTACATAAACCTTGCTCTTGACTTTAGAGGCAAATCATTCAGCCCTTCACCATTAAGTATGTTAGCTGTAGGTTTTTGTAGCTGGTCTTTAATCAAATTGAAAAAATCCTCTTTTATTCTTATTTTTCTGAGGTTTTTATCTTACTAATTTTTGTCAAGGGCTTTTTCTGTTGATTTTCTGGCTTTTTCTGATTATGATCATGTGACTTTTTTTGTTGTTAACTGGTTGTGGTGGATTACATTGATTGGTTTTGAATATTGAACCAACTTTGCATTCCTGCATTCACTAGGTCATGGTGTATAATTCTTATGTATTGTTGAATTCTATTTGTTAATACTTTGTTAAGAATTCTTGCATCTGTATTAATGAGGGATATTGGCCTATAGTTTATTTTTTGTACTGTTTTTGATATCAGAATATTTTTAGCTTCATAAAATGAATTGGGAAGTGTTCTCTCCTCATAATTTGAAGAAGATATGTTGTATAATGGTGTTAATTCTTCTTTAAATGTCTGGTAGAATTCTCTAGTGAAAACATCTGGGCTTGGAGATTTTTTGGGGGGGGGAGTTTAAAAATTCTGAATTATTAAGTTCTTAATAGTCACAGGGCCATTCACGTTATTTATTTCATATTAGGTGAGTTGTAACAGATCATATTTTGTGAAGGATCAGTCAATCTCATCTAATTTATCAAATTTATGTATGTGGATGTGTTAGTGGCATTTTTTATTGCCTTCTTGATGCCTGCAAGATCTGTAGTGATATCCCACCTCATTCTTGATATTGTTCATTTATGTCTCCTCTTTTTTTTTCTTTGTCAGTCTTGCTAGAGGCTTGTCAATTTTACTGATATTTTTTTCCAAGAGCCAGCTATTTGTTTCATTAATTTTCTCTACTGTTTTTCTGTCTTAAATATCTTTAATTTCTGTTCTTAAAGTTACTATTTCCTTTCCTGTTCGTTTTGGGTTTATTTTATTCTTCTTTGTCTAGGTTATTAAGGAGAGAGTTTAGATTATTGATTTGAGACTTTCCTTCTTTTCTAAAGCATACGTTTACTGTTATACATCTTCCTTTCAGCACTGTTTTAGTTGTGCCCCGCAAAGTTTGATATGTTGCATTTTAATTTAGTTCAATGTATTTTTAAATTTCTCTTGAGAATTCTCCTTTGGACCTATGAATTATTTAGAAAAATGTTGTTTACTTTCTGAGTGTTCAGAGATTTTCTTCTTATGTGTTTGTTCTTGATTTCAGCCTTGATTCCATTGTGATCAAAGAACACACTATATGTGATTTAAAGTTTTAAAAATTTGTCACTGCTTGTTTTATGGCCCAGGACATGTTCTATCTTGGTGCATGCTCCACGTGCACTTGAAAAAATGTGTATTCTGTTGTCTTGGGGTGCAGGGTTCTATAAATGTCAATTAGATCCTATTGGTTGATGGTATTGTTGAGTTCCTTTATATCTTTGCTGATTTTCTATCTAGGTCCTCTACCAATTTTTGAGAGAGGCTTATTGAAATCTCCAACTATAGTTATTGTATTTTTCTACTTCTTTCAGTTCATTAGATTTTACTTCACTTCACTTCATTTTACTTTACTTCATATTGTACCTTTGTTGTTTGGTGCATATACATTTAGCATTGCTTTGTTTTCTTGGTAGACTGATGCTTTTATCATTATATAATGTTCCTCTCTATGTCTGGTAATTTTTCTTACTGAAAAGTCTACTTTATCTGATATTACTATAGTCACTCATGCTTTCCTTTGATTAATGTATGCATGATATATCTTTTTCTGACCTTCTACTTTCATCTTGAATATATCATTATATTTAAAGTGAGTTTCTTATAGACAACATAAAATGGTCATATTTTTTAATCCACTCTGCCAATCTCTGTCTTTTAATTGCTGTATATAAACCTTTTACATTTAATGTAACTATTTATATGTTGAGTGGCTTTTATTTATCTCTTGTTTTCCTTTTGTTTTCTTTTTTTGCTCTTTACTTTTTCCTGCATTCCTGTGGTTTGCTTAATCATGTTTTTAGAATTTCATTTTGATTTATCTATAGTGTGTTTGAGTGTACTTTTTTGTACAGTTTCTCAGTGGCTGCTCTAGGCAGTACATTATATATTAATAACTTATCCCAGTCTTCTGGTGTCATCATTTTACCAGTTAGAGTGAAATATAAAAATCTTACCTCCTTTATATCTCTTTACTCCTTTACCTCATTTTTTCCTTTTATAATATTTCTTCACCCTTTTTTATCTCATAGCCATTCTTTTAGGTTGGGTCTGTTGATGACAAATTCTCTTACTTTTCCTTCATCTGAGAATGTCTTGACTGTCTATTTCTAAAGAATATTTTTGCTAGGTATGAGGTTCTGGGTTGACAGTTCCATTCTTTTAGTACTTAAAAAATACTTTACCATTTCCTTCTGGCCTCTGTGATTTTGGATATTATTCAAAAAATTGTTTCCCCTGTATGTAAGGTGTCAGTTTTCTTTGGCTGCTTTCAAGACTTTTTTCTCTGTCTTTAATTTTCAGAAGTTTAATTACTATGTCTTGGCATGGCTTTCTTTAGATTTATCATGCTTGGGTTTGGTCAGCTTCTTGAATCTGTAGGTTTATGTCTCTTGCCAAATAAGGGGAGTTTTCAGCCATTATTTCTTTGAGTAGTTTTTCAGCCTTGCCCTCTTTTTTCCTCTCCTGTGACTTGATCATGAATGTTAGATACTTTGCTGTAGTCTCACAGGTCCCTGAGGCTCTGCTCGCTTTTTTCCAGTATATTTTCTCTGTTGTTCAAATTGGGTAATTTCTCTTTTTCTACCTTCCAGTTCAGCAATTCTTTCTTCTGTCCCCTCCTTTCTGCTCTTCAGCTCCTCTGCTGAGATTTTTATCTTGGTTATTGTATTTTTTAGTTTCAAAATTTCCATTTGGTAAATTTATACCTTTTATTTCTTTGCTAATACTTTCTGTTTCTTTGTAGAGGCTTTCTATTTTTTTCTTTCTTATTTCCTTTTAATTACTTGTTAAAGATTTTTTGTCATGGCTTTAAAATCTTTGATGATTCTGCCATCTCTGTATTCTCAGTGTTGGAATCCATTGATTGTTTTTTCATTCAATTTGAGCTCTTTTTGGTACTTGATATGACCAGAGATTTTTCATTGAAATGGAGACATTTTCATATTACATTATAAGATTTTGCATCTTACTTAAGCCTTCTGTTTTAGCTAGTTTTATCTGACATTGATTTGACAGGGGAAATAAGGGCAACATTTTGTTACTTCTAGGTAGAGACAGAAGTTCAATTTCTCCACTCAGTCATCCCTTACATAGAGGAGGGGCCTCCTTGCTTCAGCTAAGTAGAAGTGGGTGTTCTTTCTCCCATATGATTTTCTATTGATCGCTGGTGGGGGCTGGTTTCACTACTGTTGGAAGATGGGGAAAGTCCTAGCTCTCTAGGGGGCCTTCTCTGATACCACCCCAGTAGGGAAGTGGACAGGTGTCTTGTTGCCGACAGATGGAGGTGGAAGTCCACGATCCCCATGTGGTCTCCACTGACACTGTGGTGGTGGGGGGAAGGGATTGTTACCAGCTGGCAGGGATGAAAGTCCTGACTCCGTTCTTACCTTCTTTGAACGTACCCTGGTACAGGTGTTGGGACACCTTGTTACAATCTCATGAGGATGGGAGTCTAGCTTCTCATTTGGACTTTGCTGCTGTGGGTAGGAATGGCACCACAATTTTTTCTGCGTTTGGCTAATATAGAATTATTATTGTCTGCATATTTTCTGTCTTGTTAGGATGTTCCTTTTCTGGTCTTTTGGCTAGAGACAGCAGGTTTTCGTTGAGGCTTTTTTGTCTTCTCTTTTTGGCATTTCTGGGTTGTTGCCTTCTTTGGCTCCAAGTGTAGATACACGAGGCAAAAAGAAAACCCAGGGAACTCACTACCTTGTTGTTACATGGGCACTGAGATTCCTAGTGAGTCTTCTTCTCTCCAACTTTGAGTCTTCCTATGTTTGTTTTATGTATAATGTCCAGTGTTTTTCAATGTACTTAGTGGGAAACACAGGGAAAACTATACCTATTGCATCTTCCTGCATGTGGACAGTCCTAAAACTCTGGCAAATATTTTCCTTTCACCTTCCTGTTCAATATAGAACTTTGAACTTAAGTTTTGGACGTGATTTTTTTAATGACTATACCTCTTTTGCTTTGAAGGCACAATGTTTTCAGATGGCAGAATAAGGCTTGACTGGACTGGTAAGATGAGTCTTCTGAAGTACCCCCTTCAACTTACAGATTCCTTAAAATATCTCTGGATTGAAAACTATTGATGGATGCAGGCTTCGATGTAGTTAAACCAATGTCATGGCTAATCTAACAGTCTGGAATTAGATCTTGAGATGTGTTCTAAGATAATTTTCATCAGCGTATTTGTTGTATTGGATTAAAAATCATGGGATCTTTATGTTTTGAGGAAACTTAGCAGTTGGCTAGCTGGATTTACCATTTACTTCACACCCTTGGCAGATGAAAGATTCATGTATTTCTTAAGCGCTTCCAGTGATTCCTTAGGCCGTCATATGGAGTAACCAAGGGCATGTAGGGAAGCATGTAGGCCAGAGTGGTAAGGGGGGAATGGATACAAACTGAACAGGGATAAAGAATATAAAGTGATAATCTCTTTACTATTTTACTATTAATTTATTTGTATGTTATAAGATGATTTGTTGGCTACAGGGCTGAGTATATTGTAACTCTATTCCTCAATGTTGCCCACCTTCTTCTTCACATTTTTTAACGCCCCTAGTTGAAAGTAATGGAACAGCAATTTTATTACATTCAAACAGCTTCATGCTATATGATTAATTATATGACTTACTGGGGGATAATTCTTGCCAAGAGTAAGGTGATAGAAGAGCTAAGCATTTTAATGTAATAGCATGCAGTATTAAGTAGTCTTATTTGTTTACATGCATTATGGTGATAAAAATGGCATACTAGAATTATTATATTTAAACCACTATTAAAAAATCTTTGGCAAGTGTTAAAAAATATCCTGTGTACCTTCCTCTGAATTGAGGGGTGCCACTGGATCTGTTCAGCTAGTTTAGATTAAAATTTAGCTACTGAATCCTAAGACATAAATACTGCTCTGTCTTCTTGACTTCAATACCTCAGATGTGGAAATCTGCAATTAAGGCTCACTCACATGAGAGCTCTGCCAGGCTAATCAGTGGACTTTTCTCACTTCTTCTCATAATATATTTTAGGATGGGTAGGCTTATCTAAGTGACTCAAAGATGGAACTAGGCACAAATGTTATTAATATTACATGAAATTAAATCATTGTTAATGTGGCCATACTGCAGGGTTCCCTGGAGGACAATTCCAGTTGACAACTGTTGTCCTGGCTTAATTATTAATAGTTTCTCTATCACTATCAAAGTGTCCTGGTTTAGACAATAAATTATGTGGTCACCTAGTTATTATGCTTTGTATTTGTTGTCTATTTTTGTCTTTGCTAGCTATAGATTTCATAAAAAACACCTAACATTTAGATAATGAGACTTAGCTTCTGATCATTCTAGAACTGATATACACCGTGAGATGCAAAAAAAAATCCACTTTGATTGCTTGACTGGTATGTGAAATGGGGAAATAGAATTTTGTAAAACACATTTATATCGGAGGAGTCGCTAGAATCTATTTCTCCCACTGCCTAAATGATGAAAAGGGGGACTGGATAATATCAGAATTTATTTACAACAGAGATCCTTAACTTTCTTTCTTTCTTTTTTTTTTGGTATCGTGGATACCTTTACAGTCTAGAGAACCCACAGAGCCCTTTTCAGAATAATATTGTAAATACATACAGTAGAATACATAGAATTTCAAAGGAAATCAATTACTCTATTGAAATACCAATGTGTGATAAAGTAATATGTGTCCTTCTTTATGAATGTATTAAGTGATAAGATCTAATAGCAGGTTTAATAACAGCTATAATTTCAAAAGAGCAACAAACAAAAGTGATGATTTGTGATATCTGTGACAACTGTAATGTGATGTGATTATACCTGTGATTTTTCTTGGTGACACAGTCACAGATTCTGTCAGTGCTCTATGGTCTATATTCAGAATGGACTGAAATGTTAAATTACAGCTGGAGGATAGCAAAAATGAAGAAGTAATACTTTTCCATCCAAAATCTCAGACCTCCTGAATCATATCAAAAGACCTCTTAGCTGGGGGAGGGGGTGTCCATGGACCCTAGGTTAAGTACTCCTGCCCTAAAATAATATTCACTAAATTGGAGGAAGGTTGGGCTTCCCTGGTGGCGCAGTGGTTGAGAGTCCGCCTGCCGATGCAGGGGACACGGGTTTGTGCCCCAGTCCGGGAAGATCCAACATGCCGCGGAGCGGCTGGGCCCGTGAGCTACGGCCGCTGAGCCTGCGTGTCCGGAGCCTGTGCTCTGCAACAGGAGAGGCCACAAGAGTGAGAGGCCCGCGTATCGGAAAAAAAAAAAAAAAAATTGGAGGAAGGTAGATTATTTTCACACTTCTTATGTGCTGAGGCAGTAAAACCGTCCAAACAAGGTAGAAACATGCTTCTGGTAGAGTAAATAAAATCAGGTACTGTTACTGAAAAACTTCTGCTTATTTGCATTCACATTTACAAGTTTATGCTTTTCTGTCGCATACACTGCAGATATGTAAAAGGTCCTTCATTTTTTTTTTTTTTTAAAACTATTTTATTGGGATTGGGATGAACAACATTCCATTCTTTTAACATCAGTACATTCACAGAGAAGGTCAAGGGTTTATTAAATCCTCACATACTTTTTTTTTTTTTTTTTTTTTTGCGGTACGCAAACCTCTCACTGTTGTGGCCTCTCCCACTGCGGAGCACAGGCTCTGGACGCGCAGGCTCAGCGGCCATGGCTCACGGGCCCAGCCGCTCCACGGCATGTGGGATCTTCCCGGACCGGGGCACGAACCCGTGTCCCCTGCATCGGCAGGCGGACTCTCAACCACTGCGCCACCAGGGAAGCCCGGTCCTTCATTTTTATACAAGCTATGATGGCAACACCTTTTCATTTTACTCCATGATGTTGTTCTCTCCATTCAAATATCACTGGATTTGAAAGCTTGAGAAACTCTCTACATTCAGATAGTAACAGATTACAGCATGCAGCCAATCATTCTGCTTATTTATTGGATCAGAGGATCATAGGTGTGTGTTTGTAATCTCACATGCATTTTTCCCTTTCTCAGGGTTAGGGTTATGCCCAAAGTAAATACTAGCCATACTGCTCAGCGCTGAGGTAAGTTCTTAAGGTATAGGACGACCAGAAGTAACAAGGATGGATACCATGTTACTAAAGAAAGCATTGGTCCATGTTGAATGGGGGTTAAAAAGGTATGGCAAGGAGTCTGGAGGGATGCAATTGTAGGGTGGAAAGTGAAGTCTAAGGCAGGAATCTGGTGACAGGCTCCAAGTTGGGTAACAAATGCAGCTGGAGGTGTGTAGGGCTCATCATGATTGGGTCCTGAACACAATGGTGCCAGGATCCACTGTGGAGAACAGTGCCATTTCAAGGTAGATGTGTGCAATCCCTTCTTATCACTTTTCTGTATTCCCAGCCTTTGTCATCAGGCCCATGTTCTTGCCCTTGTATCTGGAATGTATTCCATAACAGGACAGCTGATTTGGGGTGGGGAATCAACAAACTAAGAGAAACATCACCTGGCTTTCTTCCCATTTGTCTTCTGCTTTCCTGACCTGTTTCTGGGTTTGGTCATAAGCTTGATCCTCTTCTAGACAGAGAAGTGCACGGGGAGAAATCTGGTTGAGGCATGACCTCTACAATCATGTATCATTTCAGATGAATCACCTTCCCTAACACTCCAACATAAAAGCAATCCCGTTGTTTCTTTTGGCTTGACCCTGAGGTCAGGACACACCTCCGAATATTCTGTATGTCGCAGTCCCCTCCCTGTTCCCAAACTAAGCTGAATTCCCAGAGAAGAAAGAAAGTCAGTCATTTGGGGCCTCAGGATGTGGAAGCATGAGCATATGAGCGTAGGTCAGAACATGAGAGCTGGTACAGAAGGCCCACCAGCAAATCATGTTTATGACCCATCTCTATCATGCTATCCAGGTCCTCTTTAAGTTTTTCTACAGGGTGTTATTTGATTGTTTTTTCCTCTACCACATGTATCAAAGACAGGAGTGAGGATCAAAAAATTGTTAATGTAAGGTGTTTCTGCCATAAATAAAAAAGGCAGAAGAGTTATTTTGCATGTTCCATTGTGAGGGCAGACTTTGCTTCCAGCAGCAGGGGCGGGAAGAGCGTGGAGAGGGGCTGTAGGTATCACAAGATTGGAACGTGTCAGCGGGGCAGCTGAGGGGGGGGCAGTCAGTGTCCACCTTTCTCTTCCCTTAGGCTTGGGGACAGTGTGGGAAGAAGAAAGGAGAAGCAGAATGGCGAAGTGGGCAGCTAGGAAGCAAAATGGAGGGAGGTGGAAGGAAAGCAGTTCCCAGTGGCCGACAGATGTCAGTTCATCATTGTTGATTTTGGACTGAAACCCTCTTTCCAGCCAAGCAGGCAGGCAGAGGTGAATTTATCAGATGTGATTTTTATCAGAACCCACTGCACGAGGCGGCCAGAGCAGTCACCGCGGGACCCCAGTGCTTGTGATTGGCTCTGACACATCTGGCCGAAAGGGCTCTTATTCCAAGAATGATCTTCTTTTTTCGACGGTATTGAGCTGGGACTGATTTTGATAGCCAGTTTCAGTCAAGAATCATAAAGTTATTGCACATTTAAAACCATCGGTATGAGAATCATTCTCTCCCTCTTTTCTCTCTCTCATCATTTCACAGGGCTGCAAGGTTACAGAAAGGTCTAATCAATTGTCAAACTCTTTTATCACTGAGAAGGTGGTAAAGAAAAAAAGAAATCTAACTGCCCTACTGTAGGGGGTTCTTCGACTATACGGCACCCTTTTCCACACACAATGCCGCCGTGATTAATGTCCTCCCACCTCAGACCTTGTTAAAACCTGTTCTCTCAAGCAGCCTGGTGGAGCACAGTTAAGAGTGGGGCCGAGGTTGCATAAATCAACGTGTTCTCACAGCCCCCAGGATATCCATTATAGATGCCAGCTGGATGGCTGGAAGATAGAGAAAAATGAATATTGTATCCTGTGGCCTTTTGCCTCTAATGACCACTTTTCAACATTTTTGAAGGCGTGATTAAATTTTGATAACCGGGGAAGTCACTCTGAGCAGGCTGAAATAGAGATAAATTGATGGAGGGTATGACATCTCAGTGGAAAGCAGGCAACTAATTAGTGTGGGAAGCGCACTCTGAAAGAGAAGTAAAAGGGAGACAGGTTTAATCAGAGGAGCTGCTGAGGTACAGGAATAGTTGGGATAATTGCGGCCTAGGTAGAAATCACAGGCTCAGTGAGCGGTTCTTCTGTCCTCTTGATTGGCAGCCGCTGACCTAGTGGCCGGCACCCTTGAACCTTTACAACGGGAACAGCCTTGTCAAAGCAATTTGCTTGCAGCTCTCCGTGACCAGTTATTTCAGCCGCCGGAGCTGGGACACCTGATCTGAAAGGGCACCCTGCTCCCCCGGCTGGCTGGGAGCTGGGCAGAGCAGCCTGTCGTTTGCGATGACTTGACTTTTGAAGCTGTGGCCCTTTCTCAGCCCCGGTCCTCCCTGTGGCCCACTCACACTTAGGTGAGCTCCCAGGACAGCTTCTGCCAAGACACAGTGTCAGGGCAATTTGGCCATTCCTTTGGGGAGCGGGGGAGGCGGGGCAAGAGGGGATGCATGGCAGTTAGGGGGAAAGGTAGTGTCAAGGCAGGCAGAGGAGAAGCCCCCAGAGGATTGGCCCCTGGAAGAACGGCTTTCTCTGGTTGCCTGCTTTTTCACGCCCCAAGGCAGGCTAAGCAAAGCTGGAGTGTAGGGGTCTCCACCTTCTCTTCTGGGCGGGCCTGTGGGGGGAGCTTAGAAGCCTCCCGGTTGAGCCCCTTCGCCTCCCTTTCACGATGGGCTGGAAGGTGCCGCCCAAGCAGACAGGCCTTCACTGTGCTTTGTTCCAGTGACCCTGTAGGATTTTGTTTATTGCTAGCAGGGAGTTTGCTGATTTAAACTTGTGTTGAGGAGGATCATCTTTTTTTTTTTTTTCCTTGCCTTCAAACCTGCGTTAGCACCTAAGACATTATTTTTTCCCTTTGTTACGGTGTTTTGGGGAAAGAAGACTGGATGGGAGGAACCAAGGTTGCAGCAGAGAGATGGATGAGAGGCAGCCAGGGGACTGGTGTACAGGCTCTGTTCTTTAAAGTCATGAATTAGTGTTTCTCCCTCCTTCCCTCCCCCCTCCCCTCTCCTCCCCTCCCCCTCCCCTCCCCTCCCCTCCCCCTCCCCTCCCCTCCCCTCCCCCTCCCCTCCCCTCCCCTCCCCCTCCTCCTTTTCTTTCTCTCTCTTCTCCTCCTTCCGTCTTTCTCTCTGTCTTCCTCTTCTTGGCTAAGAGCTTACTAGTTTCTCTTTTTAAATGCATGTCACCTGGATCTGGAAAAATGCCCCAAGCCAGGAGAGTTAATGTGATGTCTGTTCGTAGTGGCAGCTTATGGTTTCAAAGAAGCCTACAGTTAGAGTTGTCTTTTTTCTTTTTTTAATATGGCATTTTTTCCCCCCACTTAAAAATGAGGCCTGGTTATTAGAGGACCTAATTACATTCTTTGAATGTACTGATCCTTCTATATTTGCCATGCGGCTTGGCCAGTGGGAGCCTCTACGGCTTGTACCACATGTGGCCGCCTGCTTGGTGAAAACGGACATGGCATCAAATTGTTGCCCATTGCCCTGAGCTATTTAGAGCACGGAATGTTAGATGGAGAGGCTGCTCCATTCTAACTTAGGGGATCCTCTCTCTCAGTCTCATTCTCCTCAGAGACTGGCTGCTCCAAGTGAAGACTGGGGAATATTCTCCAGGTAGCTGGCCTAAGGGTTCCTCAGGAAACTGGAAACTTAGGAGTCTTATGTTCCTGTACCCAAAAATGACACCTGGCTTCAGGAGTCCCAGTCCCTAGGAGATGGGTACCTGTCATTTTCAGCATAGTGCTCCCATTGCTTACATAACAACGTGGTAATTTACTCTTCCTTTTTCATATCTTCGTTGGGAAGTGCCATACAGAATGACAGGGACAACCCAAAAGATGACGATATCTGGACTGTAGGCTCTCCCAACTCCCAGACAGATAATTACAATGCCCCATAATAAATAAGCCAGAAATGCTGGGACAGACAGAAGAAGGAGTCTGAATTCTGCTTCAGGAGCTGAGGAATTCTTCATAGAACATGGTGTCCCTGAAGGATGAGGAGGAGTTTAGCAGTTGAAGATGGAATGGAAGGGAATTCTCGGCAGCAGGGAGTATGTGCAAATTCCTGGAAGGGCACTGTGTGTTCAGAGAGCACTGGGCTGTGGCCAGGGCATCGTGAGGAACATCACCAGTGAGGCAGGTGACAGCTGGGTTGCCAGAGGTCTCGGATGAGCTCAAGGCCATGTCTGTATCCATTTTACCACCAAAGCTCGTGTAATATGGGGCACACAGTAGGTGCTCAATAAGTGTCTATTTAATGAATGAGCGGAAGAACTAATGAATGAGGAACCCGGATGTTAAGAGGGAAACTTGGGATGAGATTTTTTAAAACAAGGAATGTAACCGGTGGATAATGTGGAGGATGGTCCGCCTTGGGGTGAGTGCTAAAGGCAAGTAGTCCAGGTGAAATAGACAAAGAAAAAGGAAGACAGGAAGGCTGAAGCAAAAACATACCAGGAATGCAATGGAGGGCAAAGAGTCAAGAGACAGACATTTCTGGGATGAACTCATGGTGCTCAATGGATGTGGGGGGATAAGTGGAGTGAGAGACTCCTGAGAATGCCTCTCGAATGTGTGGCTTGGGTGAAGCGGAAATAGTATGGCACAACTAGAGGGCAGTTGTGAGAAAGAGCCAGAACTAAATAGGAATGAGCAGTTATACAGTCCGGACAATCATGCAGAGGGAAGGGAGGTGGGGAGAGTGCCACTAGGGCTTATTACCAGCATTTCCCCTAAATGCTCCATGTGGGCCTGTGGGTCTGTGTTCATCTCAGCGGGACATCTCTGCCTTACTGGTATATGCTCTGAAATTTTGATAAGTATATAACATTATTTTCCCTGAGTTTTAATACTGTTACTCTGATTTTTATTCTGTCATAAGAAAATGTTGCATTGAGTGGATTGTCATTGGATTATGTGGAGTGGGGTATAATTTTTTGAAAGTAATAGAAACATGAATAGCGTCAAATCAAGGCTGATACCAAAGAAAGTGATACATGTAACATTTATTTATGAAAAAAAATATTGCTTAGCATGTACAGGTATTTGTCTAAATGTTTTCAAGTATCAATTAAATAATTGTTTCTAATATCCCCCATGAAGAAGATATCATAATTGTGTGTGTTGTGCAGATGTGGAAACCGAGGAACAGAGAGGTTAAATTATTTCCACGATTGCCATTGTAGCATGAGCTAACACCTCTGTCAACATCATATAATTATCATTTCTTCTTTGTGGTGAGAATAATTAAGACCTGTTCTCTTAGCAAGTTTGATGTCTGTAATACAGTACTGTTGTCTATAACCACTATATCGTGCATTAGAGCTCCAGGATTTATTTATCTACAGTTGCAAATTGTACCCTTAAACAGCATCTCCCCAGTTCCTCCACCCCCGACCTATAGAGCTAACAAGTAGGAGAGGTCAGATTCAAACCCAAGACTCTCTCCATAGTCCCTGCACCTACCCACTCCTGCAGGCTGGCTTCTCTTGTTAAACTGTGTCCTGCGTGGTAACGGCCAATGCAGGAAGTGATGAGTGGTGGGCCTGAAGATTAACCACAAACAAGTGACGTCACAATTATAAATACTTTTATAAACGTGGAGATGATGTAAAACTTTAGAAAGTACTCATTGGTCGCAACTACTGCGGATCTGTTTAGTGTTATTTTCAGTCTTTCAGTCTGTTTACCTCTGCTGATGAAACGTTTAATGATTGGCAAATACAAAATGGCTGAGAACCCTTTGTCAAAACTTTCCATTGATTTTGTCCAGAGATAAAATCCCCGGGGTAGAGGATTTAGATCCAGGGGCCATGGAGTAGGGAGGATCTGTGAGACTGAGGGAGAACTCCAAAAATAGTTCAAGAACTGTTGTACTTTGTACGAGTGTTTGTTGCAGCTGTCTGGAGCCCCTGGTAGTGTCTGGAGCCCCTGGTAGTGAAGCAGAAGAGATTCAGGAGTGAGACCACCTGACTGCAAACTCTGCCCTCACTACTCACAGGTCATGAGACTTGAAAGATATATTACTTTACTGTTCTGTGTCTCAAGTTTCCTCAACTATGAAATAATGGTAAAAATGGTCCCTACCTTAGAGGGTTATTGAGAGGTTTGAGTTAATGCTTGCTCTTAATACGTGACTCCTTTCATTATTAGTGTGCAAATAGGACCCCAGAAACCCATCCACCTACCTCCTCTCCTCACAAATTTACCTCCTTTTTGTTTTGTGTCCCCATAGTGTCTATTTGAATTGTTAATCCAGCAAAGATAAGGTATTTATGGATGCAGATCTGTGATTTATTCCTCAAATGAGACGGCAGGTGTTAAGGAAGCGGGGCATTCAGATGGAGGCTTTCTCATGACATACTCCTTCCCAGCTAGGCTCCTTGTGTCCATAATTAAAACAAAAAAACAAATTAGAAAATGGTTGGTATATGAGGCATTTAAAAAGTGTCAGTGTGGCTTCAATCCTCTGATTTTTAGAACATCTATTGATATAAACCCTTTACTGTTTAAAAAACACCCATATGATCAACCTTAAGGACATTATGCTAAGTGAGATCAGTCAGCGAAAGACACATATTGTACGGTATCACTTAGATGTGGAATCTAAAAAAAGCTGAATTTGGAAAAACAGAGTAGAATGGTGGTTACCAGGGGCTGGGGGGTGGAGAACTGGGGAGATGATGTTTAAGGGTACAATTTGCAACTGTAGAAAAATAGATCCTGGAGATCTCATGCACAGCATAGTGATTATAAACAACAATACTGTATTATAGACATCAAGCTTGCTAAGAGAAAGATCTTAATTATTCCCACCATAAAAAAGAAATGATAATTATGTGATGCGATAGAGGTGTTCGCTAACGCTAAGTATCAATCATCTTGCAATATGTAAATGTATCAAATCAACATGGTGTGCACCTGAAATTTACAGTGTTACATGTCAATTATACCTCAATTAAAAAAAATAAAAAACATTGGCTCTTCTGATGATCATAACTCTATAGGTCAGTGTAATTTTATTCTATTTCTTTTTGTGCTTCACATGCAAAAATTAGTGTGGGTGATAACACACTCTCATCATCAGTCTATACACGGTGGCTTCTTCAGTACTCTTTGTTGTTAAATTGCCTGCCTATGGTAAAGTGCCCCAGTGACATGCCTAAAGCAGGGCAGTGGGAACTGTTTGGCCCCAATAGGAAGGAGTATTTTATCACTGGCATTGTTTAGAATTGCAAGGACATGGGGATTAATAAAAAGAAGACCTGACTTTTGGTCGGTGTTACTATTATTGTGAATTCCCTAAGGATGAGACACCCTGTGTTGCCTGAGCCTGGGCCCTACCCTTGGTGCACCACTATCATGTACAAATCATACGTATTCACTTGATTAACTTTTTATAAGTACACACCCTGACAGCCACAGTGTAAGTCAAGATGCAGAACATTTCTACCACCTTAGAAGTTTCCTTCACATCCTTCTCCATCAGTACTCATCCTCACTCCCAACTTAGAGGGAACCACTGTTCTGACTTTTATCAACATAGATTAGCCTTACGTGTTCTTAACTTTGCCTAAATGGAATCACACAGTACGTACTCTTTGGGGCAAGGCTTCTTTTTTTTTTCACTTTGTGCATGAAATTCATCCAAGTTGTTGGGTGTAGCGGCAGTGTATTCCGTTTTACTGCTGGCTGGCATCATTGATGTGACTATGTGACAATTTATTTATCCATTCAAATACTGGTGGACATTGGGTTGCTTCCGTTGTTTTGACTGCTATGAGTAAAGCATCTATGAAGGTACTTGTGAATGACATGCTCTCATTTTCTTTGAGAATCTACGTAGAGGCGAGGTTGTAGGAGCACCCCTCCGGCATGGGGCATAGCTTAGCTTAGTAGATATGTCACTCTGTTTTCCCAAGTGGTTGTGCCAGCATGGTCCACTTTTGTTTATCTAACTAATTAATTATTTTTAATAATTTAAAAAGTATCCATAAACCCATCATTGATTGAAATAAGTGTTATCTTCCCTACTTTACAAATGAAGAAACTGATTGGAGTAAGGTTTAATGCTCTTACGTATCACACAGCTAGAAAATAACATAAATGGGAGTGACGCCTGGGCCTTTTGAATTTACCCTCTCCCTGCTATAGCTTTATATAACAGCTCCTTTAAAGACATAGAGTTATCTGTAAGCAGAAAAGGCACTTGTAAAGCATTCACTGGGACAAAATCGGGAGAAAAAAAAAATCTCAAATTCTGGCCAGAAAAAAATAGGCGTTTCTCACTACTGCCAAAGAACTTGCTGGCAGAGAGCAAAGTGCCTGTCGGACATGGATGCTGGCATGATTCCTGGCACAACCTGCCTATACCTTGTTTGGCATCACAGATTCAAGGTTTTATGCGTCCGCGGGGCCAATGCATGGCATCCTTGCACAGGTCTACTTGTATTTGCCACTAAAGGTTTCTCTTCATTAAAAAAAGATAACCTACACCCTTGCTGAGCAAAGTGTGGCCCAGGGACCAGCAGCTAGGCATCAACAGGAACTTGTTAGAAATTCAGAATCTTGGGCCTCATCCCAGACCTTCAGATGCTGCTTTTCAACAAAACCCCCAGGTGATTCGTATGCTCATCCAATTTTGAGAAGCACTGATTTGTACAGTTGCGGATTAGAAGTCACTTCCTCCTGCTTTGGGGTTTTGGGGGATGCAGTTTTTCATCCCTCAGTCTTAGTTTCCCATTCTGAAAAATGGGGCTGACAATATGTACTTTGCAGGGTTGTAATAAGGACTAAAAGATAAAATAGAAGAAAAACAGCGATCACAATTCCAGATAAATGTCGGTGTTCAGCCAAGTGATAGCTGCTTTTCTTGGAGGTTTTCTCAAGCAAGGTGGGCCTGACTTTCTCAGTGGTAAAATGCGAGCCTTTAATTGTCCTAAATGCCCAGGGCCCAGCCCTCCTCTTACCTGCACCAGTGCTGCAAGAGAATCACGTGCTTGGAAAAGTCAGGACAGAGTTGGAGCTCTCCCTGGAAGTTACCCAAGCATGAGGGCCAGGCTCCAAGCCTCAGCTGATGTTCCTTGCTGACTGTTCTCTGAAAGCCACAGAGCTTAACTTAAAAAATGGAGAGCTGCAGCCATGGAATAAAAAGAGCCCAACACCTGCCAGGATAATAAGCAGGTTCTCCAGGGGAAGTTTGTTATACAATAGGACAGAGACATTCATGGGAGCAGAGGAGGGGAAGTGGGGTGGGAGATTTGACATGTCAGAGAGGCTGGTGTGTATAAATATTGCTCATAGGCAAATTAAGAATTTTTTAAAAACAGGCAAGAAAAGGTCTTCCCAGCTGAGCTGTCCTGAAAATTGAGATGTCCCTGAAGTAAAAGTTAGTGTATTTTTCCTGGTTGAATAGGAAAAATTATGTTTGATTGGACAAATGTCTTTAGCAATGATAATTACATGGGTACCTGAAACATTACCTGCCTGCCTGGTCATTTTCTGCAGGGTTAATATCAGTGGAACATATTAAAAAATACGAGTTTCATTTAATGACCTTTTTTCTCTTTTCCTGGTACCAGTTTTCACTGCGTGATTTCTGACTTTGGTGTCAGATTGTACAGGAAAGCAGTTTAGAAGGTATGGGTGATAAAAACAGGCCCAATCAATTTTTATAGGACCAGCAGCAGTGATGACTTAATTGCTACCTTGGTGAAAAGGCTGTGATCCTTATGCTAAATTATTTAAAAAATAGCTTTCAATGTATGTTTTCAGAATTCTGCTCAGTCTCTTGGCGTTTGAAATAGTACCAGCAGTTTGAGTGCAGAAAGGCTTACGAATGGAAAGCTCACAGCTAATTTGAAATACAGGATTTCAACAGCTCAGTGGAGCTGGGTTGCTGGTGAGGGTGGAACAGGCGACAGGAAATGCAGACTATGTACATAATGAGGGCAGTCAATCCAACTTGGTAGCCAGCAAGCTCTGTTGTGTTTTAAATGGAGTATTGTACCTCCTGTCTTGATGACATATTCAATTAAGTGATATCGTATTATTATTTCTCACCCTATGTGATTTAACAAAAACGTTATTGAAACTCAGAGAAATCATTCTAAACAAGCAAAAGAAAATTCTTTGATTGGGATTATAATGATGTCTTTCACAGTCTCTGACAGGTAAATTATGAACATTTGCAGCAAAACTTCGGAGCATAATGTTAATTTGAAATAAGTTCAGACTATCTGTGGGGCTTTTATTTTTATAAATGAAGGTCGATATTAACAGGGATGGAAGCTACTGCTTCTTCCTTTGAAAGGCAACGACTTTAGCGTTTATCTTATAGATAGTAATAATAAATACAAAGTGGTGAGGGTCAGTTTAGGGCACAGTGCTTCCCGGGAGGAGCCCCCTATGGACAGCCATCTCTCAGGGCTTTATGTCCCCAATGTTTTCAAGTTGAGGTGGATGGTTTTCACCTACTGTGTACATCACTTTCCAAGTATGACGTTTGCAACTGATAATATTTTCTAAGCTACTAATTTTCTAATGTTTCAGCCTAACCATAAAAAAAAAAGAGTTACATCAAATTATTGTTAGAAAGTTATATCAAATTACTGCTGGGCCAAACTTGGGAGGTTTTGAATTTCATTTTCTGGAAGAACAAAAAAAAGCCCCCAAATGTAAACAACAATATCAAAACTTGAAAACAGACATTGAAAATATTTTGTTAGGAACGAGATGGGCCAAAGGCAAGGTCTTAATATGCATCATTTCTTGTGTCTGCTTTACACAGCCCAGAAGCTCAGATTCCTCCCAAGAATTTTTTAATCTACAGACAATGCAAGCAAAATGTAGCTGTAGTGTCACTACAGCTGCTGCTCCCTGAAATGAGTCACTAAGAAAACTTAAAAGGTGGTTCATTGGAATCTTAACGATGATGCAGTAACTTTGAACACTGAGCAGTATAGGAGATGAATGAATGGATGCTACAGCCAATAGAACAGTGAACACATGCACTTTTGTAAAACATATAGGGTGCTATGAACTTCAAATAGAGTCACAGAATCATAAAGACATAAGGGCATTTGGTGTCATATAATCCAGCCCCTAATCTGTAGTCCTTCAACAGTTTTATTGTTTGACCTCTGCTTGAACACATGAAATAAAGGGAAAATTAGAAACCTCATTAGATCTTAAATACATTCAATTTTTAAGAAAATTTTAGCATTCAACCTATCTTTCCCTCTCTATTGATTTACTTTATGGTCATGGATCTCCCTCTGCGGCCACATGGAAACATACTGATCCCTTTGCTGGAGGACATAATTTCAAATATCTATAAAAACTTGCATATTGGGGGTGGGAGAAATGGGTGAAGGTGTTCAAAAGATACAAACTTCCAGTTATAAAATAAATGAGTCATGAGGATGTATTGGGCTGGCCCAAAAGTTCGTTCGGATTTTTCCATAAGATGTTACGGAAAATCCCGAACGAAATTTTTTGGCCAACCCAATAATATACAGCATGATGACTATAGTTAATAATACTGTATTGCATATTTGAAAGTTGCTAAGAGGGTACATCTTAAAAATTCTCATCACAAGAAAAAGAAATTTTGTTACTATATATGGTGATAGATGTTAGCTAGACTTATTGTGATCATTTTGCAATATATACAAAGATCAAATCATTATGTTGTATATCTGAAACTAATACAATGGCACATGTCAATTATACCTCAAAAAATCAGCTTATCAATCCTTGTTGAGATTTTGACTGGAAAAGCATTGAACTTATAGATGTATTTGAGGAAAATTTGCAATAGGAATATGTTATTACCATTTAGTCTGGAAATTGGTTGGAAAATGTAATAGAAATACAGTTGTGCCAGACCAGCGATGTTTTAGAATTCATTCCCTTTTTTGGGGGGGAAAAGATCTCATTCACAGTAACAATAAAAACTACAGGTTGTATAATCAGTTAAAGCCATGAAGAAGAAAGAGAGAAAGAACTTTAAACCATCATACAAAAACGAAAAACAAGAAACACAAACTTCTAGATTACTTCAAAGTGTTTCTCTCTCTGTTTCAAGCATTCATACAGTTATTTATTCATGCAATCACCCATGCAACATTTACTGGGTGCATACACATACAGTGTGTCACAGCTGTATTGGGCACAAGAAATCCAATATTAAGTGTACACAATAACATTAAAATGAACTCACAATGATTTATCACTTACCAATGTTATTGACACTTCATATGCGTTACGCCGTTTAGTTCTCACAATAACCTTATGAGAGAAGTACAAGTTTTCTCTGCATTTTACAGATACGAAAACTGAGGCTAGAAGGAGTTAAATATTTTCCCTCTAACTTAGATAGTGGTGAAACAGAAATCTGAACCAGTATTTCCTGGACCATATAATGCATGCTTTTAACTATTCACATCTTATTCCATAGCCTAAGTTGGGAGAGACACATACAAGAAATTACAATACAATTTGGTATGTACTATATAATGGAGATAATATAGGAAACATGGGAAGAGATGGTTTTAAGTCTGACTACAGGTTTCAAGAGCAGGTAATTCTTTGAAAGATGCACCCTTGAAGAATGAGTAGGACAGCCAGGGAGATGAGCAGATAATGCACAAAGTAGATGAGCATGAAAACTTAAGGTAGTGGCATATAGTAAATACTAATGGAGCATAAGATACAGGAAGTGGTGGCTGGACACATCAGGAAATCAGTAAGAAATGAGGGATTAGAATTTGGAGAGTTGCTAACATCAAAGATGCTAGAAAGCAATCCTTAGAAAATGGTGGGAAACCATTATTGGGAAGTTAATAATTAGACTTGCGTTTTCGAAAGTTATTTCTAGCAGCATTTTCAAAGTTAAATGAGGGAGGGCTAGGCTGGAGACGTGAAAAACAGTATGGGGGGATGTAGTACAAAGGAATACTCTCGAGGTCTCCTATAAACACTTTACCCATAGAAGAATATACTGCCCTCCCAGTGAGTTCAAAGAAGAACAGAGGAGAGCAGGGGGGACAAGATATCAGGTGTGTCTGCTTTGCATCAGGAACTGTTGACTTTGGGGCCTATATGTGCTTACCTCCCAAAGTATGCTTCTTAATTTCATGGGGCAAGGACATTTGTATCTAAATGAATGGTCTGCCTTTGTTGAGGGTTGGTGTGACTGGCCAACTTTGGCTGTTGTTCAGCAGCAATTAATGGATATTTTCTGCTTCATCAGAGGCTTGCTGTGCTGGCTACCCCTTGTGTATTATCAACTGCCCTTTTTATACCAATTAAGCCCCAAAGATAACAGAAGCAAACTAATATGTGATTCAATAGAATCTTTGCAATATTTAAAAGTTCTAATATTAAGGACTATATTGGGTTATTGAGCATTCAATTAAAGAGCCTCAAGTGTTTAATTTAGGATTTTCCATAGGACAGGTATTGTTTGTTAATTAGTTAATTAAGTAACAAATGATTATTGAAAACATGCATTAGGATTAAGCAAGCTGCAAGAGAGATAAAGATATCTCCAAGGCAATTAGCTCACTGTAATCTTAATGATAAATATGTAATTAGACTCTTATTCTAAAGAGATTGTTTGGAATGGTTTTCGCAAGCATTAAACAGGCATGCAACAAGATTATTTACTTACATAACAAGCAAAATATAATTCTAATTCTTATTTGGCATTAGGCATCAGCCAGTGTGTTCAAATGATACCTAATTTGCTAAAAGCAAAAGTTTACAAGTAATAGTACTTAAAAATATAATCCATTAAAAGCTTATATAACTAACAATTATATTACAACTAGATTTATCCCCAAGCCTGTTTATTTCACCTCCTGGGCAATTATCTGAGACTTTCAAATGTATTATGACTTAATAGCCAACATTTATACATTTATGTATGCAATACTTGAGGGGATTACTAGTGCATCACAAAATGAAAACCCTTCCCCCTTCCTGTAGCGTCAACTTGTCAAGAGAGAAATAGATTCCCTTCTCGGATGTCTAGAAACTACCACAGTTCCTGGCACATGGCACTCCATAAATGTCTACTAAATTGATTTGAATGAGTGGAATCAGGAAGTCTAGATGTTTCTTAAAGTATATCATTTGGTTTAATCCCCGTTTTGTTGAAATTCCCTGGCTGCCACCACTGCATATGCTATTCTTCTGTATATTTTTTCCTACATCCAGCATCCCAGTTCAGTAGGGCTAAGGAAATTGTATCTTCAAAGGACTAGCATGGATTGGGGATGTTGTGAGAATTACAATAATGATGATAATCATGATAAATACCAACACACATTTATTAAGTGCTTACTATTTCCCAGGCATGGAGAGAAGCTTTTATCATTGATTACCACAGTTTACACTGTCAGTAATCCTAATAGGTAGATCCTACTGTTATCTTTGTGTTTCAAATGGGGAAACTGAGGCTTAGAGCAGTTACATAATTTCCCCAAGATCACGCAGTTAATAAGTAGTGAAACCAGGATATAATCCCAGGTACCGTAGAGTCCATTTTTGCCTGAGATTGGGTTCTCTTGAAGCAAATCCTGGGATGGAGTTACTTGTGCAGCTGTTTTATGAAAGCACACTCTCAGGGGACTCTGCAAGGGAATGAGCCAAGCAAGGTAGGGTGGGGAAAGAAGCTAGGCAAAGATGTGAGTTCATTTCAAGTCTAGCCTCAGTCTGATTGCACAGGAAGCTCTGGAGTGTAAGTAACACCACCAATAGTCCCATCTTCAGGCATGGGGACAGAAATTTATATCCCTGAATTTGTCTCTCATGGGCTGTTGGCTGCTACTGGGGAAGGAGACATAAGCTCACAGGTATGTTCTAGTGGGAGCTCATTTTTGCAGAAGCCAGTACCCAGGACAAGTTTGTTTGTTACCTGTTGCAACTAACTCTCACAAAAGCAGTGGGATGCATGCCCTAACCAGCTGCAGAGCAAGCAGAAATGTCTATAGCAGAAGCTGCTTCCACAGTGGTTCTCTTGACTTCCAGGCTCCCATGGAGAACACAAGATTTTTGTCAAGCAGACTAGATTTTTATCCTGATCTGCCTTTTCCTAGCTTAGTGCCTTTGGGAAGTTTGCTTCAACATCCTGAGTCTCATTTTCACTATCTGTAGAGTAGGTGTCTTAATACTACTAGTCTCGTGGGATTGTTATGATGACTAACTTGAAAATGTATGTGAATACATTTTGTAAACTAAGGCAAAACATGAATGTTGTTTGTGGTGTTGTTTATTGCTGTGTCTGACTTCCCAGGCTCAGGGGCAGCTAGTGGATGGGAGCTATGGAAGCCCTGGTCTACATGACAAACAAGGAAATAAAAGGACGAAGATGAAACTGAACCTGTAGGGAAGATGGCTGACCACCTAGATAGACTCTTTAAAGATTTCTGCTGAATATTGATAAGCTTAATTAACATGCAAAGATTGAGGGTCAGAAAAATTAATCTACCCAAGTTCCACAGTGAGTAAATGGCACTCGAAACCTAATTTCACAGTATTTTTCAGTTATACCATATTTCTTTGATGCCTTCAATATTGGCAAACCCAAGTGATTTTTGCAAAGAGATCTCCTCCTACTATCTTGAATCCATGGATAATGTCCACTCTCCTATCTCAAGAAGTTCCCATCTGTAGCATCTTGTGCCTTGGCTCTTTCTCTTGAATACATGGCATCCATTTAAACTAATAATTACAAATTCCGAATAGAGCAGAGAGAAACAACTTCTGATTCCAGTTTGGCTCAGAATCAGCACTTACCCTGAGAGGCATTTGGAACCTTATCTGAACATTAAAAAGGCAACAAGTTCACCATAATATCATATTCTGTGGAAGTCAGCATGGAAAAGTGACTTCCTGCACAGTTCCGAAGCATTAGTGAAGGACCATAAAGCCGGTTGATATGGAAACTATGGTTTCAGTAGAAGGCCCATTATTTGTGAAGGAAAGAGATTTAATTTTTCAGGCAAGTCTAATTTTCCTCCTGAGAACATCTTTCAGGCAATACCCAAATAGCCATTAATTCAAAGGAACTGTCTTTGGAAGAAAAGCACTTAGAGAGTGATTAATTCTAACTGATAACAAATCCAAGCTCTCTCTCTGATAAATAGTCCAAGTACTCCCCACCCCCTCCTCTCTCAACATGTAATTATAATTAGACAAAAATACCGAGTGCATCCAATGTCTGCCAATGTCAACAGGGGTACCATTTATGTTTTCCCTATTTTCTTGTCTTTCCTCGTAAAGTGGGAAATATTCCTCTTAACAGAGCGGTCTCAATGGCCTTAATTGTGGTTTATGAACATTCCTTAACCAATCATTAATAAAGGGTAGAATAACTCTTAGACTATTTGCAACCACTCCTTGAGTAGGGTGAGTCCACTTATCCTTCTGAGATGGTGTGAAGGAGACATGGTAACTGAACAAAATTGAGCTTCTGTTAGGAAGAGGGAAGAGGAGAATAGATGATGGATAGATAACCAGCAAAGTATATAACAGAATAACAAAGACGATACTATATGTTGAAATAAATACTGTATCTTAATCCTCGTATTGACTGGTTAGAATATTTAGAAGAGGAAGAATATAAGTTCTGCAGTTAGCATCTTCAAGTCCCTAACACCAACCTATAGAGACCTTTTCTTCCCAATGAGAATGAATGCGTCCTCAAGCTTGAGGCCCTGAAAGCAACTGCAGAGCCACTTACTAGGAAATTTCCATATGGCATGATCGCCACCATGAGTTACTCTGAAAGTGTTATAAACACTTCTTTGGAAAAGGGAAGATATTAAACCTCTTGCCATAGCCTGATGAAGGAGCACAGGTTTTGGATTTAGGCAAATCGATACTTGAATTCCTGCCCAATAATTTTTATCACATTACATCATTTTATGCTTTAGCTCTAGTGAGTTCACTTATAAGATGGAGACCACAGTTTCTACCTTATAGATTTGTTTTGAAGATTCAGTGGGATAAAATATGAAAAAATACTTGGTGCAAAATGGGAGTTGATACCGTCAGTTCTCGCTTATTGTAGGCATGAGAATGGGCACAAGGTGGTGAGGGAATCACTGGCCAGTAAGTAAGAGAGATGCAACCCATCACTTACATAACCTAAGCTTTTTTGCGGGCCTCACTGGGTAGCACAAGGATTGGCAGAAGAAAACTGAGATTTGAAACAAACTTAGTTCTGTATCGATTTTGCTGTGAGATCTAGAAACAATCAGTTGACCTCAAGATTTCATCATGTCGGTCAGGACACTTACTTCCTGGCTTTATAAAAGAATATGTGAAGAAATTCCTAGGTGCTTTGAACTTTCACGTGTCTGTATATTGAAGAAAACATTATGTTGAAATATGTGACGATGATGAATGGATATTTGTAAGCATGTAGTTGTGCTTTGAAAAGTGATCTGTATTGTGAAATTTGATAGGCAGTGTGTTTGAATGTTATGGTGGGTGCTTGGAAGGGAGGGGGGCATGTGTGCTCAGGGATTAATGGCTGATGGACTCCTCTCAAGAGGTGACATAATCTTTCCTTCTACACCAGACCGTAAAAACCACATGACATCTGTTCATTGCAAGGCCACCATTCTAACAAAGCACTGGATCCCACATGTCTCAGAACTTGGTTTCCATTACACAAGCAGGCTTAATTATTTTAAAATTCACCTTTTTGAGGGATGTCATCCAGAGACTGTTGCCATGCTTGGGGTGATAGAATACTTGTTTTAGGTTCTTTAAGCCATGCTTAACTGATTCTCGAAGCCACACTTTTAGTTTGGCAGCTCCAAATAATCTTGCCTCACAAAGCCTTTTTAATAGCATTTGTGAAAAATCTCTTCTCTCCGAAAGTCAAAATGTTCTGCATAAATAGTAAAGCAAAATGGAGGCATGGGCTATTAAACAAACAGCAGCGGTAGACACCCATATTTCACAATATCGCTACTTGCTTAATAGGGTGCCAGCAATTTTTAAAAAATCTGAAGTCGTTCTCTATTTCCATTAACTTTTCAAATCTGAGCTTTTTCATGATGCTGGTTATGAACAGTAAAAGTAAATCAAGTGATACTACTAATGATTTTCAATTAAAAAACAACAACTAGAAAGTGAGCTGGTGTTTCAGTCCAGTTGTTTGAGGATATACATTCCCTTTTCATTAACACAAGACCTAGTTAAATAAATGAGTGTCATTTTATTCTTGAGCATACAGAAAGGTTTTCCCAAGACTCAAAAGATTCTAGGCTGGAATCTCTCAATGTTGATCACTTCTCCCTACCTCCTTGTTCCTTTATCCCTTTCCTCTTCTGCCCTCACCATCTTTCATTTTTTGTGTGTGATTTTTGGGCTTTGTGGGGAAAGGAAAGTTAGGTTAGGAAGAGGGAGGAAGTCAGGATCAGGCATTCCAGAGCAGCACAGGCTCAGAATCCAGGGATAAATAACATCCTCAGAAAGGAAAACTGAATATTCGTGGACCAGTGTCATCCTTCTGTGTGGAAGGGAGGAATATGGGCAGGGCAAACAGAGGGAAGAGCTCTCTAGAACCTACTTGAACTTGATTTTAGAGCTTCTTTGCTCTGACATCTACCTGATTCCTGAATTTCAATTGCAGGGAAAGGACTGCGGAGATGGTTTGAACTAAGACTTGATAGCCAATGACTATAGGCTCATTAAAGAAGAAGGGTTCCATTATATTATATAGCTATCCACTGCTTTTCAGGTTTGCTTTGTGCCACTTGGCTTTTATGAAGGACCTACATTAGTACCTGTTTATGCTAACAGAACTATTCGAAGATAATTTTTGCTTTTATAAAAAAAGGCAAAAAGTGAAAATAGTGTTCAGTGTTTGTTTTGCAGGGAGTCATTTTAGAGGCAGTGCACCCCACTCTGAATAGCGGGAGTGGCTCCGCCAAGCTCCTTCCCCAGAAACCACACTCAGCATCAAGCCACCATAGCTTTGACCTGTATCTGTGTACATCTGTGCTTTATCTCGATTTATTTCGTGCATCCATTAGCAAGATGTGTTTTAATAATGCTTCTTTGCTTTATGCCATTTCAACTTATCAAAGTTTTCGCAGGAAAGCTCTTATTTCAGATAGTGGAGGAAACCTGTAATACCAAGCCTAAAAAACTTAGAGACCTTTGTTGAGATTTCAGTGTTGAGCTTCCAGATTGTTGCATGTCTTGAAATACTCTCAACTGTATTTCTGATTATTGGATAAAATTTTATATAACTTATCTAATTACTATAAGATTATATATGAAAGAAGAATAGAAAGGTAGTTACCAAAATGATAATATGTGGTTTGTTTATTGGAAATAGAGAAAAATCTCTCCTCTCCTTCCTGTAGTTACTTAATGTTTAACAATTACATAATAATAATTCCTTTTATAATAAAAGAACCAAAAAAACAAATAAGTATGGATGTCTGAAGAACAAAGTCCAAAGCTGAGATGAGCCACATGTTAGCTCTACATGGATTAGTTGATGGGAAGGGGAGTCAAGGCTGGCAGAATAGCCAGGAACCATAAAAACTGTAGTAAGAACCCAGTGGAGGTTAAAACGGTACTAGGAGTTGTGTAATGCCCTCATCCTTTCTTCTTCCTTTCTCTAAAGAAATTGATGGTAGAAGCAAGGCAAGTAGAAATCTGGATTATTGTCTTGAGTTGCAGTAGGAATTCTCAGCCTGGCTTGGTGTTGGGTCACCTGAATGGAAAAGATACAAAGAGACTAAACCTAATACCTTAACAATCTTACTCCACTTAGGTCAGGATGACTCACACTTCTCAGGTGGTCCCTATCTTTAAAATGCCTCATTCCAGAATAATGACTTAATCCCAACTTTGTACCATTTTTGTTTTTGCCTAGACTATTCAGGGCCGTGAATTTCTTGAAAAGTTATAACTGGTTTTGGTTGAACTTTTTTATGCTCAGAAAAGGCAACTATCCATCATCATCTCCCCTACCTCAACAAAGGCCTGTGGCTTATTTATTTCAGCATATATTCCTATTAATCCAGGACTCTATCCTTTTAACTGCCAAAGGATTGGAGAAGGCCAGCAATTTCATCCTAGCCACCCCCTCAATTCTTTCTGGGATTCAGTTCTTACACAAGCAGTTCTATCCTGAAAAAAGGGGGTATGCAGTAACTAAATATGGGTGCATATTTTGAACAGCAACGCAGAAGTAGTATTTTTTCCCAGCAACACCCAAATTTTGATCTTATGGTTTAATATTTAACTTATCTCACACATTTAGAGAGCCTCCATATTGATGATTAAGTGGCAAGTGGTCTATTGTATTTATTTGGAAGAAGAAAAGGAAATTGCATTCAGTATTTTAAAAACACGCCCAACTATTTGATCCGTACGGCAATGTGGACCATTGAGTACGTGTACAGTTTAAAAAATTCAATCCTTTGAAATCTTAGTTGAAAATGTCAAAGTCGAGCTGCAGTGAGCCTCATCTGAAAAAGCCCCCAACCTCACCTAATAAAACTTTCAGATTTTTTGATTGAATGCCATTTGAAATTGCCCTCATCACATTTCCGTGCACTAGGTAGCATGCAGTTAGGTTGCCTCTCGACATGACCGTATTAGAGATTGCCACTTGTGAGGAAATCTGTTCAAAAGCAGAGGCTGTATTAAGCTGGATACCAGGTCAAATGACAGTATTTGGGAGGGAAATGGAGAGGTACTTCAGTCTAACGATTTGTGAAAAGTTAAGTAACAACAAATTCCATGAATATGAAATTGGGGAAAGAATGCTCTCATCACTGCTTTTATCTCTCAGCACTCTGCACAGATGGTAGCCTGAGGAATTAGAAATGGCACCTGCTGGTGCGCCTGTCTCTCTCTGAAATTATGCCTTTTAAGATTGTGATTTTAGAGCATTGAAGATGGAAAGGGGGAATTTCAGTTTGGGGTTCTCAACGTTTTTTCTTTAAGTCAGTAAAAGGGGATGGCAGGAAGTGCAATATGAGTATTCTGACATTTCCTACTTATTTTTGCTTCCAGGAACCTTTGTATATTCATGCAGCTGGCTGTAGAGGACTTTGACAGTTTTAGTTGGAAGCTGGGGAAATCTCAGGAAAAAGCAAACTCAGTTTCTGCATTAATAAATCATGGAAATAGATCTGGGATCTTCCACTAATTTATATTGGGATTTTGGAATTTTAATTTTTATAAACTTTTTGCGGAATATGATAGCAAATCATATATATATGATTCATGGCGGTGGGATGGAAATCAAATATAACAGTGAAATATACAACGCAATGTAAATATATAATATAAACAGAAAAGTATGCATGTTATAAATTTTCTCAAACCGAACACACACCTGTGTAAAGCCACACGAAGAAGAAATAACAATCCAGGAGCCTCTCTCATGCCTCCTTCTAGCTACTCCTCAAGGGTACCCACTCTCCTGTCTTCTAGATTCATTTTGCCTTTTGTGTACTTCTGTAAATGGAATCATACTACATAGCCTCTTTTGAGACTGGCATCCTACGCTCAACATTATAAGACCCACCCATCAGTACCATACTTCATTTTAATTTATTCATCTGCATTGTTGTATATTTTTCCACTATGTCATTATGCAATTTATTCATTCTTGATGGGTGCTTAGGCTGTTTTTGGCTCCCACAAGCAGTGCTGCTTTGAACATTTCTTGCATGGATCTTTTGAAGGACACATATACATATTTCTGTTGGGTATATACCCAGGAGTAGACTTGCTGGGCCACAGGATATGGATAAGTTCATCCTGAGTAAATACTGCCAAACAGACATCCAGAGTTGTTGCTACTTCTGCTCCTACCAGCAGTGAATGAGGGTCCTGGTTGCTTCACATCCTCACCACACTTGGTATGGCTCTAGGCATTTTTGAGGTTCTTGAGGATGATGTTGTTTTCTTGTTCATCTCGGTGTTCAGAGCATTGAACACAATGATAGCACTATATTAGGTTACCAGATTACTGTCAGCCTAATAACAGCTGGATTTGTGAGCAGAGGGATAGCAGAAGCAGAACTGAAGTCTATATTGAGCCAGGAAGTTTAGATCCTAGGGGTGAGGAGTGTGGTGGCTTCCTGTACATGCCTCAGTTGCAATCTCCAAACCGAGGAGCTAAATAGCAGAAATTTATTTCTCACAGTTCTGTAGGCTAGAAGTCCAAGATCAAGGTGTTGGCACGTTTGGTTTCTTCCGAGGTGTCTCTTCTTGGCTTGTAGAGGCCTGCTTCTCTCTGTGTCCTCACATGGCCTTTCCTTCTGTGCACACATCCCTGGCATCCCTTTGGGTCCTAATCTCCTCTTTTTATAAGGACGCCAGTCATATTGAATTAGGGCCATTACTAGAGGCCTCTTTTTAACTTAATTACCTTTTTGAAGCCCCTCTCTCCAAATACCGTTACATTCTGAGGTACTGGGGGTTAATGGCTTCAACATATGAATCTGGGTCGGGGGTGGGGGGGACACAACCCAGCACGTAACAGGACACTATTAATTTTCTCAACATTACAGAAAGTAAATATGAGACCTAGACTGAATTCATGGCAGTGGGATGGAAAGACAGATGATATAAGAAATATATACAATTATGAGGTTTCTGTCTTGAGTGAGAAGGAATAGGGATGCATTCACTGAGATAAGTAATTCAGAAAAGAGGCAAGTATTGGAGGGGACAGGTGATTAAGAAATCATCTTTGACTAGGTTGAATTTTAGACACTAACGTTTTTGAGAGAAGTTGTCTAGTATGCAGTTGGCTAGGTGAGGTTGAAGCTGTCATACTTTAGATATTACTTATTTATATATTTTTTAACATCTTTATTGAGGTATAATTGCTTTACAATAGTGTGTCAGCTTCTGCTTTATAACAAAGTGAATCAGCTATACATATACATATGCTCCCATGTGTCTTCCCTCTTGCGTCTCCCTCCCTCCCACTCTCCCCATCCCACCCCTCCAGGCTGTCCCAAAGCCCCGAGCTAATATCCCTGTGCCTTGCGGCTGCTTCCCCCTAGCTATCTACCTTACTACGTTTGTTAGTGTGTATATGTCCATGACTCTCTCTCGCCCTGTCAAAACTCACCCTTCCCCCTCCCCATATCCTCAAGTCCGTTCTCCAGTAGGTCTGCGCCTCTATTCCTGTCTTATCCCTAGGTTCTTCATGACATTTTTTTCCTTAAATTCCATATATATGTGTTAGCATACGGTATTTGTCTTTTTCTTTCTGACTTACTTCACTCTGTATGACAGACTCTAGGTCTATCCATCTCATTACAAATAACTCAATTTCATTTCTTTTTAAGGCTGAGTAATATTCCATTGTGTATATGTGCCACATCTTCTTTATCCATTCGTCCGATGATGGGCGCTTAGGTTCTTTCCATCTCCGGGCTATTGTAAATAGAGCTGCAATGAACATTTTGGTACATGACTCTTTTTGAATTTTGGTTTTCTCAGGGTATATGCCCAGTAGTGGGATTGCTGGGTCATATGGTAATTCTATTTGTAGTTTTTTAAGGAACCTCCATACTGTTCTCCATAGTGGCTGAACCAATTCACATTCCCACCAGCAGTGCAAGAGTGTCCCCTTTTCTCCACACCCTCTCCAGCATTTATTGTTTCTAGATTTTTTGATGATGGCCATTCTGACTGGTGTGAGATGATATCTCATTGTAGTTTTGATTTGCATTTCTCTAATGATTAATGATGTTGAGCATTCTTTCATGTGTTTGTTGGCATTCTGTATATCTTCTTTGGAGAAATGTCTGTTTAGGTCTTCTGCCCATTTTTGGATGGGGTTGTTTGTTTTTTTGTTATTGAGCTGCATGAGCTGCTTGTAAATTTTGGAGATTAATCCTTTGTCAGTTGCTTCATTTGCAAATGTTTTCTCCCATTCTGAGGGTTGTCTTTTGGTCTTGATTATGGTTTCCTTTGCTGTGCAAAAGCTTTGAAGTTTCATTAGGTCCCATTTGTTTATTTTTGTTTTTATTTCCATTACTCTAGGAGGTGGGTCAGAAAGGATCTTGCTGTGATTTATGTCATAGAGTGTTCTTCCTATGTTTTCCTCTAAGAGTTTGATAGTTTCTGGCCTTACATTTAGGTCTTTAATCCATTTTGAGCTTATTTTTGTGTATGGTGTTAGGGAGTGATCTAATCTCATACTTTTACATGTACCTGTCCAGTTTTCCCAGCACCATTTATTGAAGAGGCTGTCCTTTCTCCACTGTACATTCCTGCCTCCTTTATCAAAGATAAGGTGTCCATATGTGCGTGGGTTTATCTCTGGGCTTTCTATCCTGTTCCACTGATCTATCTTTCTGTTTTTGTGCCAGTACCATACTGTCTTGATTACTGTTGCTTTGTAGTATAGTCTGAAGTCAGGGAGCCTGATTTCTCCAGCTCCTTTTTTCGTTCTCAAGATTGCTAGATATTACTTATATTTAATAAACTTTTCTTAATTTCATTGAACTCCTTCTGGTAAATGGACATCAATCAATCATGCATAGGAATGAGGGGGTTTACTGGAGGAGAAAAAGCCACAGATCTTTATAATATTTCAGGAAATGTTTGTATTCACTAATTCTCATTGTTTTGGAGAAGCTCTTGAAACTACCTTGCCTCAGTTTCTCATGATGTATTTTATCAAACACACTGAAAATAAAAAAATATATATCTTTTGCTTATTGCAAGGAATAAATGTTCCTTTCTTAGTAGAAGCTTCATGGAAATGAATGAAACTAACACACAATGATGGGGAGTTTCAGTATCAGAGAAGTGTTTAAAATTTGACAAGCTAACCTTTTGAAATAGCAAACATTACCAAAAGGCCTGACTGCTTGTTACAGTTGGATGCCTTTCCAAATGTGACTTTGGTAAACAAAGCTGCATTTGAACTACAAGAGAGAACGAGGGTCAAAGAAACAACATTAATTCCAAGGGATAGGGGTGGGATGGGCAGAAAGTCTTAATTTTGTTTAAGGGCAAAAGTGACATTATTTTATGATAAGTAATAATTGTAGGTAAGCGTGTAAACTATTACAGAATAGTTGACATAGAAACTTTATAAATCTCAAGGTCTTATTTATTATATTTCTCAGAGCTAGTTCATATACCCTCAGGTTAGATCAGGGTTCCCAAGCTGGGTGATTTTGCCCACCATGGGACATTTGGCAGTGTCTAGAAATGTTTTGTTTTTTGTCACAACAAGGGACAGAGAGGGGAGCTTTGGGGGTGTTTGTTGGTAGCTGGTGGGTGGAGGCCATGGATGCTGCTAAATATCCTACAATGCACAGTCAACCCCCTACAACAAAGAATTATCCAGCCAAACTGTCAGTAGCGCAAAGGTTGAGAAATCCTGGGTACATAACAAAATAAATGCCATTTGCTTTAAAAAGTAAAGAATCAATCTTCTGAGTTGACTTTCAAGTTTGGATCAAATTTCTCCCTAAGTAATTACTTGGTGGGGTGGTAGTGGTGGTGGTGTGTGTATGTTTGTTTGTTTGTTTGTTGTTTTTATCTGGGGTTATTGTTGTTTTGAACTGTATTTCATATCTTAAATCTCTGGGTTTAGATGAAATTAAGCTGTATCAGCATTTTATTTCTTTAATCTTACTTTTGCACATAGATACATTCAAATAATCAGAGATTTTTATAATCTCTGAAAACTGCTATGGTTCTCAGAATGAAAATTCAGAGCTCCACTGAATACTCATATAAATCATTGAGTTTTGAATGACTATATAGTCCAGTGTCTATAAATTCAGTGTCTTTTTCTTTTTCTAGTAGAACACATTAATGTGGTACGTTTGTATATTGCATTATTACTTACGAGATATTTTAAAATACATTTCACCACTGAATGCTTATAAGCCCAGTGTTAGTTACTTCTTATTATTGTAACCTTTTGAAAAGTGAAAAGATGAGCAGACAAGAAAACCTTCCCCAGCTCTTCTGGGCATATTAACTTTAAAATAAAGTCAAAGATTCATTAGTTCATTTGAATTCAACAAATATTTATTAGGCTTCTTCAGTGTGGCAGGAACTGTGATAAAGTGCTGTGCTAAGTTCTGAAATTAAAGCCAGAGTCTGTTTTGAATCCCATGAGAAAAGTTTTAACCTCTTGGGATTAGAATTTGGGTTCTTTGAGAAATTCCAGTACCAAAAAAAGATTTGTATTTTGTATTTTAATAGAATAATGTCATTCACTCTTACAGAGTTGTAAGAGGTGGAAATAAGCATGGGGTGCCCCAGACGATTTATTAATTAATATCCTTAAAGTGTCAGTAGTGGCAAAATTCTGAATTTGAATATCATATTCCTATACCTAAATATATTTTTTCCTGACTCTACTGGCTGTGGATTATGGATCAGCAAAATAAAACAGTTGTATTTATAACCATACACATCTAAAGAATTATAAAATACCAGGGTTAGAAAAGTTCTTTGAGATATCCTATTTCACACTCCTCAGGGTCAGAGGGGCCAATTGACTTAGACCTCAGGGTCTAAGCCAATTACTAGGAGAGTTAAAACACAAAATCTCAGGTATTCAGGTGTGTAGACTTTTCCACAAAATTTCTCATCTGCTTTCCTCACAGACCTCCATGTTTGATGACAGTTTTTCTGGGACTCTCAGTTTTAGCACTGTAAGTCTTGCATTGTGGGGAACCTCTCAGCCCCAGCAAACTGGGACAGTTGGTCACCCTAACCTGACAAAGACACAGCAATATTTGTTATGTGTATGAGTATTGCAGATAATACTGTTATGTCATTCACCAGTTTTCTTGCGGCATGTTCAACAAAAATGAGCTTTTGTTTCCATCTTAGCAGTGTGAGGTCATACTGGCTCAAATTTGATAAAATTTGAGCCTCTGTACAATGGTCTGATTAAAATTAATCCTTCCTATCTCCGTTATTGCTGGTTAGCTTTACCTGTCTTTGTCAATCAATTTCCTAATTAATGATTTCCTATTGTAAGGATGCTGCTTTTTATTCATGGTGGGGCGGGGGGCGGGGGGAGCTTTCCTTTAGGTATTACCTTTTTTTAAAAAAAACTGAAGTATAGTTGATCTACAATATTATATTAGTTTCACATTTACAACATAGTGATTCAATATTTTTATAGATTATACTCCATATAAAGTTTTTATAAAATATTGGCTATATTTCCTGTGCTGTATGTTATGTTCTTGTAACTTATTTATTTTATACCTATTAGTTTGTAACTCTTAATCCCCTTTACCTATCTTGCCTCTCTCCCCATCCCTTTCCCCTCTGGCAGCCTCTAGTTTTTTCTTTGTATCTGTGAGTCTGTTTTGTTATGTTCCTTCATTTGTTTTGTTTTTTAGATTACACATGTAAGTGAAAACATATAGTATTTGTCTTTTTCTGTCTGACTTATTACTTCACTAAGTATAATGCTCTTCAGGTCCATCCATGTTGCTGCAAATGGCAAAATTTCATCCTTTTTATGGCTGAGTAATATTCCAGATGTGGTATGTGTGTGTATATATATGTGTGTGTGTGTGTGTATACACACACACAGCACATCTTCTTTATGCATTCATCTGTTGACGGATACTTAGGTTGCTTCCATATCTTGGCTATTGTAAATAATGCTGCTATCACCTTATAGCATTTCTTCAGCCTGCTCAGATATTTTCTGAATGACCACTGGTTACCCAGAATGGAAGTCTGCCTACAGTCTTACAGAGTATTACAAGATATGAGAAAAGAACACAAGGGGTTATGGGCATGTTGAGTAGGAAGTGGTAGGAGATACTATAACATTTCCCATATATATGAGATGTGTTTTAAGTGATAGACAAAGGATACTTGTTTAACATGTCCCAATAACACCAGAAATAAGATCTAAGTCTATTCATTAAGCATAAGTCTTTGACCTGTTTGCTAAGAAAACTAGAATTAACCCCCAGACACAGTTTGTAAAATTCTACTTTGAGTCTCTAAGTTCTTAGAAAAGAGACAGATGTTTTCATTAAAATGTGAAAATTTTCCATCTTCCTGATTTATGGCAGTAATATTAAAGGTATTTATCTGAGAGTCTTAAGGCTTTTTACCTCACAATGAGATACTGCTTCACATACCAGAGAGTGGCTATAATAAAAAAAAGTCAGAGAGTAGCAGTCATTGGTGGGGATGTAGAGAAATTTGAATTCTCCATAGATTGCTGCTAGGAATGTAAAATGGTACAGCCATTTTGGAAAGTAGTTTTGTAGTTTTTTAAAACGTTAAACATAGATATTTTATATCACCGAGGAATTCTGCTCCTGGGTCTCTACCCAAGGGAAATAAAAACTCTTGTCTACACAAAGACGTGCACATAAATGTCCATAGCAGCATTGTTCATAATAGCTAAAAGGTGGAAACAACCCACATGTCCATTGACTGGTGGACAAACTGGTGAATGGTTAAATGGATAAAACTAGTGAATGTGGTATATCTGTACAGTGTAATACAATTTGCAGTAAAAAGAATGAAATCCTGATACATGATGTTGAACCTGTCAGTTGAACCTGAAAAACATTATACTAAGTGAGAAGTCAGGCACAAGAGGTCACATATTTATAATCTCATCTATATCAAATGTCCAGAAAAGGCAAATCTGGAGAGACAAAAAGTAGATTAGTTATTGCCTGAGGCTGGACATGTGAATGGGGAGTGACTACAAGTGGTGTGATAGAAATTTCTACAGTTAGATTGTAGTGATGGTTGCATAACTCTGTAAATTTATTAAAAATTGTTAAATTGTGTACTACTTAAAACAGGTGAATTTTATGGTAGAACAAAACCCCAGCATACCTCAATATATCTATGTTGAAAGAAAGCATGTTCACCTGAATTAACTTTCCTTGAAACAACAGAGCCAAGGACTTCCCTGGTGGCGCAGTGGTTAAGAATCTGCCTGCCAGTGGGACAGACACGGGATCGAGCCCTTGTCCAGGAAGATCCCACATGCCATGGAGCAACTAAGCCCATGTGCCACAACTCCTGAGCCTGCGCTCTAGAGCCTGCGAGCCAGAACTGCTGAGCCTGCGCGCCTAGAGCCTGTGCTGCGCAACAAAGAGTAGTCCCTGCTCGCTGCAAATAGAGAGAAAGCCCATGCACAGCAACGAGGACCCAATGCAGCCAAAAATTAATTAATTAAAACAAGAAAAAAAGAAAATAAACAGCAAAGCCAAAAGGGACAGCATAGTTTAAAAGACCAAGAAAATTTGAGATTGTGAGTGGAGGGATTTCGTGAAGTCCTTGGTTTTTTGTGGTTTTTTTTCATGGTTGTTATTTTATGAATAGAATTGAACCTGTGCTAACTGGCAGACATTCTCTGTCAATGCTTTTTTGGATGGCATAAATTCCCTTTTCTCAGTCTAGCTCTCTTTAGTTCCCTCACTCTCTCTCATCACCCGGTAACTGTTTGGTGGCATTTAGAGCAAGGGTATGAATGCATTTTCTTTATGTAAGTTGGAACAGAGTTTGGGGCCCCCCTATACAATGAGAGAACAAAAACTGAGGAGAATCCTCATACAGTAATAAGATTCCTGGAATCTTTATTATCTAGGAATAATGGCATCCCTCATCCTCTCCTGCCTCCACTGAAATCACCTGCAGTGAGGGAGAGAAGAGTCTGGATTCCACAGTCAGACTCCAACAGAAGAGAAGTGAGCTGTCCTAGTACACCCACCACAGGCACAGCGTGGGCAGAGGCAGGAAGAGATGTGTGGTAGACAGTTGAAAAGGGCAAGAAAGAGGACAGCCAATTAAATTTTTTTTGGTGAGATTTCTTAAGATGCCTATCTGCTCGTCACTTTTCCTTGAAGTTCTGAGACCAATCTGGCTCCCACATGGGCTCTCCCTCTCCTCCCCCTGCCACCATGGCCCCCTGCCGACACCTGGCTCATTTTCTATTGCAATACCTGGAAGTCAGCCCTTTGTAGAAGTTAGGGACCAAATCAAAGCTGGCAAATGGAATGTGTAGGTTATTTACGGATTGTTGCCAAGCAAATTTAATCACTGGCCTTCTGTAACTCCATCATCATTTCCCTTGACGAGAACATCACAGACTTAAATTTTGCAAAGGAGGGAGAAGTGGCCATAATCCAACTATAACAGTAACAGCCAATTCTGCTGTGATGGGAAGAGGCGCTGTATTAGTGCCAATACATTAACCAACTTTCCAATTGCAGTGGGGAAACTGATTGCCATTACAATTCCCACAGCACTCCTCCATGAAGGTAACAGAACTGCTTGAATAAGCACTCATTTCCAGCTCTGCTGGAGTGTGTGCTTCTGTGTGTGTGTGTGAGAGAGAGAGAGACAGACAGAGAGAGAGAACACAAATGACTGGTTAAGACTTGAGGGTAGGCATGAGGGCTAGACATTTCTGAATTGTTCTTTCCCTACTAGTTGTGTGAAATTGTTCTTTCACTACTAGTTGTGTGACCTTGGGCAAGTAAAACAGCTACTGTGAAACTTGGGCTGTATTTGCAATATGAGAATAATAATAATAATAATAGTTGATTAAGCAGGACCACACATTGTTTAACACTCCTCCCAGCAAGAGATGAAGTCTCTGTCCCCTCCCCTTGAATCTAAGTGGGCTCCGTGAGTGCTTTGATTGATAGAAAATTGCAGAAGTGACACTGTGCCATTTCTGGGCAGCGTCTCCTTCCTGACTTGCTGGGAGTCCCGAGCTGCCATTTAAGAAGTCTGACTATGCTGAAACTACCAAGCTGGAGAGGCTATCTGTCGGTGTTTCAGTCGACTGTCCCGGCAGAGTTCACTCTTCCAGCCGTCCCTACATACCAGGGGTGGGAATGAAGCCATCTTGGATTCTCCAGGATGGAGAATAGTAGTTCTGGATTCTCCAGAACAGAGAACTAGAATTCTCCAGGAAAACCAACCAAAAGCCCCAAGGAACCTCAGTGGGTAGCTGCAGAGCAGGAGAGTTGCCCTGCTGAGCCTCGTTCAAATACCTTGGCCACAAATTCAGGAGGTATATTAAATTTGTTGCTGCCTTAAGCTGCTAAATTTGGGGATATTTTCACAAATAAAAGACCTGCCACAAAGCTGTTGAAAAGATCACATGGAGCAATAGAAGTGTTCATTAAATAATAGTTTTTGATGCTATTTTATTAATCACGATGATGATAATACTAATAAAAAGGAACATACTCTAGTCTTGCCTAAATATTAAAAAGAGAAAAAACCTGACCTCTTTTAAATGATTTAGAGGGCTAAAATCCTTCCTGACCTGTGGTTTTCATCTTTAACAACAGATGAGATGCAAACTTGTCTGGAGTAATTGGAGAGTCACAGACATCAGGTAAAGTACGCATTTAGTGGATACTTCTAATATGCCAGGCACCAAAAACACATGTTCTCCTTTAGTTTTCAGAGCAGCCTTATGAGGTGACTCCAGTGGGTCCATGTCTTACAGTGGGCTCAGAGAGGTTGAGTAACTTGCCCAAGGTTTCACAGCTAGGAAGCAGTGGAGCCCAAATCTGAGTACAGGGCTGTCTGTCTGCCTCCAGCGCAGAGAAGAGGCCTGAATTGAGTAGGGTCTTGAAGGACATGTAAGTGGAGAATGACAGAAGGAGGGACAGCCTGGAGGCTTTGTAAGGATAAGGATGTCTGCGCTGGGAATGGTGAGGAGGTGGGCTGTAACCTTCTCTGAAGAGCAGGGGAAGATGAGCTCCCATCAGCAGAATCTTATTCTCAGAGCTGAAAGCAGTCTCCGAGTCCGTACTTTTCATCCACAAGTCGGCCCTGATGAAGAAGGGTGTGGTAACGGGCCTGGAAAGAGAAGCTGGGTGCTAGAAATCAGGGTGAGAACGACTGAAAGCTCAAATGCTGCTTCAGGACTCCTTGTTTCTGCTTAAGTCTGACTATCATCTCCTCTCTTGGCTTTCGGCAAAGCAAATGCTGGCAGAGAACAAAGACTGCTTCCTTTAGTGCCTGAGGGACACAGCCAATATCAAAGTTGATGAAGAAACAGATTGGACTTGTCAGGGTGTCGTCTGAATTTCTTGCTAAATCATTGTAGTCCATGACCTAAAATAATCCCCACATTGAAACTTCTGGCGCATCCTTGCCTTCAGTCCTCTGTGAGCAGCAAGGTTCCCTGCAGCCCCTTGCAGCTGTGAATTGGGTACAGGGCGTCGGGAGTTCAAGGCTGACAGGAACAGAATTCTAGGCTCCGTAATATACCCCTGCTTACTTCCTGGACCACAAAGCCTCATGCTGTGCTGAACTTCTCAGATGACTCACCTCATCCCTGGTGCTCTGACTTCCCATCTTCCCCAAGTACCTTGACCTTAAAAATAACATCTTATTGATTCCATCAAACTTTCTTCTCTACCATCGTGGTCACAAATGTGCACAAATCGGGAAGTCCTCGTGACACCTCCTCCCCAGTCTCCAGCTTTGGAGCAGTAACTGATTACAGCAACTAAAATAAAAGCACAGACCATCCTGAGCAGTTATGTTAACGAAGTGAAAAGAAAAGAAAAAGTCCAGCTGGCTTGAATAAGCACTCTTAGAGTTAAAGCAACTTTCTTAACTTTCTTTTCTCTGGAGTCTCTCCTTCTAGAATACCGTAAGGACAGTTTTGAAGGATATGGTCTCTGTAATGCCGTTCATCTTATATTTGTTGGAGAAATAAATCTGCAAGGCAAAAAATTGTTGTTAATTAAAAATAATGGCTATTCCAAAGTAAAAATTCAATCTGGACATAAAGCTTATTTAAAAGGATGATCTTCAATAGCTCTTGAAAGCAAGTCACTTGTTACTTTATCTGTGGCGAAGCAGAAGAGCTCATTTGAGGGGAGTAAAGACTTTGCTAGAGTATCTGGGCTGTGCTTTCTCTTGTGAAATTTTGCTAAAAGTTTCCATTCCAGGTTTTATAATATCTCGTCAAGGATCTGCAACCTATTTCTATGTAGAGGGAAAACCTTACATTTATCTTTTCCCTGATTTACTGAGGTGACCTAGAATGTTCATTCCTGACAGCAAAAGTCAGCCTGTTTGTTCAGTTCTTCCATTTTCGTGGGTTTTAGCCCAGCAATTCATTTCACTATTCCCAGAGTTAGATGATGAAAAGATACAGGTGCCACTAAGTTCACTTCTCATTTATTGGGTCATTTTTGTTCTGTTCTGCCAGAATGGTTTCTTGGTGGTAGAAAGGAGAAGTGAGAATATTAGGAGACCTGCCATGATATTCTAGAATCCTCTGTGTCTTTCTATTTATGGAATGAACTATGCCTCTTTTTGTATTTGCTGCTAATGAGGTTTCGTCACGGTCATGGTTGATGTAGTTAGATGTTTGGGAAGAAAGAGTCTGTGACCCATATTCACCCAGTTATCCTTATGTGAAAATACCAGGTCCATGTGATTTTATAAATTCCTCTCCAAATCACCAACCGTCTTTACTACCTAATAACTATATGAATTGCTACCTTTTATTACACATTCAATAAATTCTAGCTGTTCTATGAGCTTTTCATATTGGTGACTTTAGTCCCCACAACCACCCTAGAAGGCAGCTACTGTTACCATCCTACCATTTTTCAGATAAGACACTTAGGAACAATATGGCTCAGTAACTTTCCCAAGGTCACTCAACTTTCCCAAGGTCACTCAGCTAAGGGGGGACCAAGATTTGATCCTAGGCATTCTGGAATGTGTGCCTGCAACCTTAAGCACTGTGTTGTTTTCCTTCAAGAATTCAGAAGGATGAAGGAATCAGCTGTGTTCCATCAAATACTGCCATTGCCAAGCACGCATCTTTGTGTCCGTGCCTGGTTTCATCCAGATTTGGCCCATGCAGTAAGTATTTTTCACTTTAAGTGCTTAGAAGGGCTAGATTTATACATGTGGTGACAACATCATTCCAGAGACTTTCAATATCTTGTGTCGTTTTAGAGTGAGCCACACTTCTGGGCCTTAGTAGGCCTGCAGTGATAGCAGGGCTGTGTCTTTTGTTCTTAAAAAAAGTGTAATACACTACTGTCACCTACTCTATGAAAATAGCCATTATTTATTTGGACTTGCAAGGCTCTATCTGTCTAGTTGCTTTGGAGAACAAGCATCTCATTGTCCTTAGTGCATTGCTTTTCACGTTCTGTTTTCCCAGGTGCAACACACATTCCTCATTCTGCTGAACTCCTCCATATGGGCCAGGAATGAGTTATTTGATGAGTTCTGAAAGAAGAAAGATAGAACACAACAGTGAGCTGAGATAACTTGTGTCTGTTTGCCCCGATACCCTTCTTAGGTCATCATTTCAGAACGTTGGCTAGAGCAGTGGAAAAAATAAATGAAAACATGAGTGAGAGTTTTGAGTCATTCTTCTAAATAAATAATTGTTCCCATTCCTTCTCCCAACCAATATGTCAGCATAAAGTCTCCCTTGACCCAGGAACAAAGAATTATATTGGTGATCAGTAAATGCATCACTCTCAGAAGAAAAAAAAAATGACATAATGTGCCAGAGAGAACAAGTGTCTTTTGAGAATCGGTGCAGGGGGGCAGGGTCAAGGGATTGACTGATTACATATGGCCAACTTCTCATTCCATGGGTGATTCACACTCTCTACTTGTGTCCGTGCTAGAAAGATAGTCTTTTATTAGAACGTATTTCAGAGCTCAGTGTAGAAAGAAGCCAAGATATTGTTCTTTTTTTTTAACTTATTTTTTAATTTTTGGCTGTGTTGGGTCTTTATTGCCGCGTGCGGGCTTTCTCTAGCTGCGGCGAGCAGGGGCTACCCTTCATTGCAGTGCATGGGCTTCTCACTGTGGTGGCTTCTCTTGTTGCGGAGCATGGGCTCTAGGCGCACAGGCTTCAGTAATTGTGGCACACGGGCTCAGTAGTTGTGGCTCACGGGCTTCAGAGCGCAGGCTCAGTAGTTGTGGCGCACGGGCTTAGTTGCTTCACGGCATGTGGGATCTTCCCGGACCAGGGCTCGAACCCATATACCCTGCGTTGGCAGGCGTATTCTTAACCACTGTGCCACCAGGGAGGCCCCAAGATATTGTTCTACTGTTTGAGCCCTGTCTAGATTCTGAAATGGTTGTTTAATATTATTTAATGAAGAGTGAAATCAGAGAAAAATATGCGACGTTCTTCCATTTCTCACACAAACAAAGAAAGGAAAAGCTGAACCTCATACCCTTAGTGGCTCTAGATCTAGGGGAACTTGGATTCTGAATAATAAAGCAAAACTTCCAGATGGCTGGGTTGTAAGGAACAGTGATTTATACTGTCTATATTTGGATAGGTACCTCTACCGCCAAGAAAATATGAAGAGGGGTTTATGTGTGGTATTATTTAGGTTGCAGAGACAAGAGAGTACAGTTTTTAAGCGTACAGACACTGGTGCTTGCCTGTGATGTTGCGCTGAGCTCTGCTACTTACTGTGCAATCCTGGATCACTTGCTTAAGTTCTCTGAGTTTCTTTGTCATTAAAATGGGTATATTAATATTAATTCATAGAGTTGTTGGAAGGATTAAATAAACTAATAGAGTATCTGGAATAGTAATAGTTTCTGGCACAAAAAGCACTCATTTATTGTTAATGACAAAAATTATTATTGTCATCTTGTGACTGCCTCATACATGGGATCTCCCCACTCAGATGTCATCCAGACAGAACATAGACAGTTTGGAAGTGACTGCCAGTGCCCATCAGGTTTTTGTGTCACTTTATGCTTTTCCATGTGCTTTCGCCTTCATTTCATAACCGCCCAGGTCTAGCACCATTGTAACCCCAACTGTGAATCCTTGCTAGTCTTAGACCTCTCAGGGCCTCAGTTTACTCATCTGTAAAATTGACTCAGTGCCCCTTCTGTCATAACAAACTAAAAACAGGCTCATATCTTATGTTGCCCTGAGTCTAACCCAATTTTGTTTTTAAAGAAAGTAACAGATTAGCAGTCTATAATGTGAAAGAATACCGTCAAAGAGTCACTCTACTGCCGCAAAGCACCCCTCAGCCTGGGAAAGGGGTAACAAGGACAGTCCTATGCAAAGGCATTTTCAACGAATTTCATGGAACCAATGAGGTATTCAGTGCACACCTGCCTCTTAGGATTAATTCTCAGGTTACAGGGAAGCTCAGAAAATGGCTATTTCTTGACCTAAAAGGAGGTTAAAACACTTTCGGTGGAAATCAATTCACTTTAAGGTATTTAGCACTGTTCATATTTTGTACAAGGCTCTATGACAGGGCTGGTTTCAATTGGCACTTTATGTAGCAGTGGTAGGAAGCCCATCACAGGGAGAGTGGAATCTGAATCAGTGTTTAGCAAGATGGGCTATTCCCTTTGTTTCGCTTCCAAGATAAAAAGGTAACATGCCCCAGACCCCCAGACTGGCTGGAGATATTTTACACATCTGCTCCACAAGACGGGGCAAAGTGATTGCTGGAAAAATAAAATTAATTTCTCCTGCTGCTTTTATTTTTCCTTTGCTAGTGGAATTTATGTTACACATGGTCAGATAGCATTGTGTACAATGAAGGAAGTGAGGTGTGAGGGAATCATTCAATAAAAAATGACAAATCATAAAAGATCATTTAGAGAAAATGCTGTTAGCAAGAGTTTGAGAAGTATGAAGGTCTTTTTTCATAGGTTTTCAGGAAATGCTATCACAGGAAATTGCACCATTTATACAGTTGTTCTTCTCTTCCTGGAAAAGATCGTGATACATTTCGAACGGAATTAAATAAGAAGTGATGCAGGCTTTCCGTCACTACCTGAGACTGGGTGGGGAAAACTGCTTTTTGAGGAGACAAGTATGATCATCGTCATGACCAACAACTCAGAAAACGAAACCCCAATTACGAGAATGATTTCAATGACTAATAGGTAACCAGTGGGGAAAAAAGAATGTCAGGATAAGATAAACCAAGGGGTTAGGAGGATGTAGAGAAATGGGAACCTTCATGCACTTCTGTGGTGCAGCTATTTTGAAGGACAATTTGGCAGTATTGAGAGAAATTGAATATGTGCATGTTGTAAGGCCCAGCAATTGCAGTCAGGTGTGTGCTTGAGAAAATGTTTTGCCCAGGTACACAATGTTACCAGGTACACAATACCCAGGTATGAGAATGTTATCGATAGCGTTGTTCGAAGTAGCAAAGAGATGAAAACAAGTTAGAAATAAATAAAGAGAAAGAATATATATAAAATGTAAAAAATTCTTATGAGTCTACTACATAGGATTCCAAAAGACTAAACTAATTGTACATATATTAATGTGAATAGATCAATATATTATTAACAATAAATTGAATAGCTGTGTAGCTCAACGCTGTTTAAGCAAATAAGAGTTATGCAAAGCGTTGCTAGATATGATACATTGATATGCATATACACAAAAAAAATAAAGTCTGTGGGAGGTGGATCCCAAGCACAAGCATGCAAAATGGCTAACTTTGGGGGGAAAATATGAAATAAAATAGAGGACAAATTTGAATCAATGATAATATGTTAATGACATAATGTTGCAATGAAGAGGTCAGATAAATCCAGTTCTGTACCCAGAAATCAAAAGTTACATCTATATCAACATATAAAGGATGTTTGTTTATCTATAAGTATATAAAAGATATCTATCAATCATTGATCTCCCTCACCATATATATTTATAAATAAATATATGTGTGTGTATATATATATGTAAATATATATATATATATATATATATATAAAATTATATTGAGTTAGAGGGTGGTAGTGTTGTATCCCCAAGGGAAAATCAAAAAATTGGGATGATTATTCCCCAAATGAAGAGAAAAGTTTGCAAAGAATGCCAGAAAAACAAGTGTTTACGTCACTCAAACCTTGGAAACTTGGAGAAATAAAACACAAAGTGATGAGATAAAATGGAGTGATTTACAGCAATTAAATTTTTGGAAAAAAGTTTTTCCCGAGAAATATATAAAAATTGAAAACATTTATTGATCAAAAAAAACCCCCCAATCAGGCTGACAATGACTCTACTAGTAGAGTCTCCTGAGCAGTGAAAGAAAAACAGTTTGACTTGGAGATGCCAAAACTTAAGAGAGATGAGACACCAGTTATGTTAATGAAAGAGTTCAGTTACTTTTTGTTGTTTCATAAGACACAATTAGGGTAATTAGCAAATAATTGAAAGGATTAAATAATAGGAAGATAAAATTTTCTATCTGCCTTTTCTAATGCAGCGTACTGGGGGCTGTGGACTGTAATCTCTCTGATTGCTTAACGCCTGCCAGGGATGTTGGTGAAGGTCTTAACCAGAGACAGAGGGCAGACAGAATGGCCTAATGAAATCTTCCATCTTTAGTGGTCTGTGACTATCCAAGTTAAGCTGTGCCCGTTTTAGAAGTTGCTGAACGTGATGTGGCTTTCGCGATGGTACTGAAGTTTTTATATTGAAAGATAAATTTTTTTAATTGAGAAATGTTAAAGTCTCAACAGTCTTATTCATTGAGAGATCTTGGTATATAATGTTTTTTCCTGTGGTTATTGGTGAATCATCTTTACAATAGTTACCCAAATCATTCAGATAGTTAGAGAAAAGCTGTACCGCTAATAACAACAGAAATTCTGTCCCCTGTGATCACTCACACAAGAAAAACAAGACACCCTTTTCTAACCTTAAGTATTTAATTAAAAAAACATTTTTCTATTACCAATTCAGAGTAGAGATTTTGCTAACTGCTTTAAGAAAATGCCCAAACTATAATTCAAACATCATCTTTTAAGGCGTTCTAGAGCTATTTTACTAACCTACAAGGCAAAGAGAAGTGAGAAAGAATTCTTTGTGCTTCAGGAAAATTAGACATGTGAGCTGACATCTGAGGGAAGCACCTAAAAAGCTTGTATAGTCTGAGACACAATTCCCAAAGGACAAGGAAGCAGGAGTTGAAGTTATAAAGAGAGAGCAGATTTGAGAGTATTAATTTTAGAGGAATGATAGTTTTGAAAGAACCACAAGATGGAAAAATCTAGCATTGTAATTGCTAACTCAAAACTAAGTCACCTGTTCCTAAATGCCTAATATCACACCTTTATGTCTCTTCAAAAAGTGACTGTCCTTGCTTTATGTCATTCTCCTCTATTGGCTGGGACAAAGATACTGGGATTATTAGACATTTCTCAATTGCCTTAGCTCTACCTCTGCCGTTAACCTTTATCCTTGTTCTGGCACCCTGAAGACTACACAATATAACCACCTTCCTGTTTGGATCAGGTCTTTAAAAGGAGATGGCCTCAAACACCAAAGTCATGGTGATAAAGAGCCAAGATGCTATCCCTGGAGGCACAAGTTCCCGATTGTGACTTGTCAGAGCCTGCATGCAGGTGTATCATGAGGCTGAGGGAACTGTTTTATCAAGAAATGCGTTATCTGTGTGGAACACTGTGTTGTCTGGATATAAACGTTAAACACATATGAAATTTATGCATATATTTATACACACATATGATTTACGTATATGAAATCAGTCTAGCAAATGAGCTTCTATGGTGCAGGATACTTTAATAAAGATTAATAATGAGGTGAACACTCTTGGTACGGGATGCTTGTTTCCCATTCCCGATGCCGCCTTCCATGGGAAGTACGCTCTATCTGTATAACACTCCTGACCTTCCTCCTCCTTTTACTCCCTCTGCCCCAGGGAAGGTATAACAGTTTCCCAAATTGGTAAAATTCAGAAGAAAACGCCAAACATTCTTGGCTCAGCTCCCCCTTTTGTCTCTAATGATTACATCTGATCATAAAGGTCAGGAATCCTTCTCGGCCCTGTTTATCGATAGTCTTCCCAGGTCCAGAAATAGTGCCAGCAGGTTGGGAATGTCTGTTCAGTTCTGAAGTTCGATATTTGGAAACCCAAGTGGCCTCATACTAAGCTATATCTTCCCAAAGCTGTTAGCAGACATGATAGCCATAATTTGACCTTCCTTTAGCCTTAACTTTTTGTCTCATTTATCAGTTTACTCAAAACCTAGTGTTAGGTGAGAGGTATCACCACTGAGGCATTAAAAGGCCCCATGTTTCAACATACAGGATTATAGTGACTGGGTGCTCCTGCTGGGTTACATGGTAGAAACAGTCAATCCTCCTTTTCTCAGAGAGAGGACCTTGCACCTGAGTTCAGTTTCTCACAAGACAGAGGTTTTTTTTTTTTTATCTCTAGCAAGATGGGTGCAACTTTCTTTGGATCCCAAGTTTTCTGTGTGCTGGCTAGTTGGTCTTACCAGCAATTCCTCTGAACAGCTAACATTTACACCGAGACTGCCTCACACCCAAGTACTCAGTTACCCTCCCACTGGCCTGTGGGTGTTCTTGTACCTGTCTTATTAGAGGAGAGGGTAACGTGGGGCAGAGTCCCCCTATTAGGACACAGATCCACTCCATGTCTAACAGAGTCCGACCTCTGGAATGACCGTTTCTTATCTTGGAAACCCTTGACTCGTAAGTTTCCCCAGTCAAGTCCATTTTTTTTTTTTTTTTTTTTTTTTATGCGTTACGCGGGCCTCTCACTGTTGTGGCCTCTCCCGTTGCGGAGGACAGGCTCCGGACGCGCAGGCTCAGCGGCCATGGCTCACGGGCCCAGCCGCTCCGCGGCATGTGGGATCCTCCCAGACCGGGGCACGAACCCGTGTCCCCTGCATCGGCAGGCGGACTCTCAACCACTGCGCCACCAGGGAAGCCCCAAGTCCATTTTTTAACCCTTATATCATGTTCTGGACTTTACTTTTACCCAGCTTTCACAAAACCCCAGTAAATATTTTTATATTGAGTGTGATTTACGTATAATGAAATTCATCAATTTTAAATGTACAATTTGGTTATGCCAAACGTACACATTCACGTTACCACCACCACTATCAAGATACAGATGGCTTCACTTACCCCATCCCCCCAAGACGTCTTTGTGCTGCTTTACAACCAGTCTCTTACTCCCACTTCTACTCCCACTGTTCTGATAATTTTGCCTTTTCCAGAATCTCATAGAATGTCCAGAATGGTAGCATACAGTATGTAGCTTTTAGTTTGCGTTCTTTCACTTGGAATCATGCTTTTGAGATGCATCCATGTTGTTAGGTGTATCAGTATTTCCCTTTTTATTGCTAAACAATTTCGGTTGTAAGCATGTGCTATAATTTGTGTATCCATTCACCAATTGATGGATATCGAGTTATTTCACATTTTTTGGCTATTTTGAATCATGCTACCAGAAACATTCATGTACAGGACTTTGTATGGTCATATATTTTTCATTTCTCATGGGTAAACACCTAGAGTGAGAATATGGGTCATGTGATAGTTACATACTAACTTCGTGAGAGGTTTTCAAACTGATTTTTAAAATCGATGTATCGTGTTTAATTTCCACCAGCAATGGACGAGATTTCCAGTTGTTCTGTGTTTTCACAATCACTTTGTATTTTCAGTCTTTTAAATTTTAGCTGTTCAAGTAGTTATATCATGTTATGGTGGTTTTCATGTGGTAGTTATATAGTTTTGTTGTATGGCGGTTTTATTTTGCATTACCTAATGACTAAAGGACGTTCACAACTTTTCATCTATGTGCATGTATTTTCTTTGTTGAAGTGCCTGTTAAAACCTCTGCTTTTTGAGGTCATTGTGTAGCTTGTCTTATTATTATTAAGAGGTTTTTAAATATATATATTCTGCACATAAGCCCTTTGTCATATGTATATTTTGGAAATATTAACTGCCAGTCATTGGCTTCATTTTTATTTTCTAACTGAAACATTCAAAGAAAATAAGGTTATAGTTTAATGAAGGCCAGTCTATCAATGTTTATGCTTTTTATATCTTTTTTTAACATCTTTATTGGAGTATAATTGCTTTACGGTGTTGTGTTAGTTTCTGCTGTATAAAAAAGTGAATCAGCTGTATGAAAAAGTGAATCAGCTGTATGTATGCATGTATCCTCATATCCCCTCCCTCTTGCGTCTCCCTCCCACTCTCCCTATCCCACCCCTCTAGTTGGTCACAAAGCCCCAAGCTGATCTCCCTGTGCTCTGTAGCTGCTTCCCACTCGAGAAATGGAAATAAAAACAAAAATAAACAAATGGGACCTAATGAAACTTCAAAGCTTTTGCACAGCAAAGGAAACCATAAACAAGATGAAAAGACAACCCTCAGAATGGGAGAAAGTATTTGCAAATGAAGCAACTGACAAAGGATTAATCTCCAAAATATACAAACAGCTCATGCAGCTCAATATCAAGAAAACAAACAACCCAATCCAAAAATGGGCAGAAGATCTAAATAGACATTTCTCCAAAGAAGATATACAGATTGCCAACAAACACATGAAAGAATGCTCAACGTCACTAATCATTAGAGAAATGCAAATCAAAACTACAGTGAGGTATCACCTCACACTGGTCAGAATGGCTTTTTATATCTCATCTAAGAAATCTTTGCATTACTCAAAGTTTCAGAGCTTTTAGCCTATCTTTTGTTCTAAAGGTTTTATAATTTTGGCTTTTATATTTAGGTCTGTGATGTATTTTAAGTTATTTTTGTATACTATGCAAAATAAGTCTTTTGTTATTTTTTGTTGTTGTTTGTGTGTGTGTTTTCACATGGATAACTGTTCCATCTTTTGTTGAAAGAAATAGCTTTTTGCTATTGGATTGCTTTGGCACTTTTGTTTTGTATTAGTTGCATATATGTATACATATACATGTATATGTGTGTGTGTATGTGCGTGTGTGTGTGTGTATCTGTTCCTGGACTCTAGTCTGTTCCATTGCTACATATATATGTCTTTCTTTGTGCCCAAACCACACTCTCTTGACTACTATACTTTATAGTAAGTCTTAAAATCAGATAGGGTGAGCACTCCAATTTTGTTCTTTTAAAATTATTTTGGTTATTCTAGGTTTTTGCATTTATACATAAAATTTAAAATCACAGTATCAGTTTCTACAACAAGTCCAGCTGAGACTTTGTTTGAGATTGCACTGCATCTGTATATCGGTTTGGGGAGAATTGACGTCTTAACAATATTAAGACTTCTGATCCAGGAACATGGTGTATCTCTCCATTTATTTTGGTTTTCTCTAATTTCTCTCAGTAATGTATTATAGTTTTTAGTGAATAGATCTTGAATGTATTTTTCTAAGTACCTCACAAAAGATTCTATACTTTTGTTGTTATGGAAGTATTTGTTTTATGAATGTGTCTGATAATTTAAATTTCCAATTATTTGTTGCTAGTAGGAGAACTGCAGTTATTTTTGTATATTGTAAATTTTATGTCATTGGCTGCTAGATTATGTTGTATTCCTTCAAGGGGTGTTGGGTTTTGTTTTAGTACATAGCTAAATTAATTTGAACAAGTTAGATATTTTTGAAAACTGTTTTCAAGCTTTGTTAGGGTATTCCCAAAGTGACCTTTAGTCTATTGTTTTTATCTCCACAACTAAGATGATACTCTTCCGAGGATTCTGTCAATGCTTCATGTATCACAAAGTCTTTCAATTCTACGTGGTTCAAGAGTGAACTGTTCCTAGAGCTCATATGAGCTCTGGAAATTGTTCTTCTTATTGATTTCCCATTGTTCTTACCCTGGCATCAGGTGGGTTTCTCTCCCTCGTTCACAGATCAGTAGTAGTCATCTAAAGTTTCAAGGGTAACTTGCTCTCTGTACATTTTTCTCCTTTCTGAGGTGCAACCTCACAAATTCTAGCCACCTCTGTTTCCTCAACTCAGCGAGAACACTGGGCTCCTTTGGGTTCCCACTCTGTGCTGTGGCCTGAAACACTCTTCACGCAGTAAGGTGGTGTAATCTTTGGCCTAATCTTATTCATCTTCCTTTTCTCAGGGATTGCTTTCTTGAGCTTCCTATGTCCAACGTCTGAAAACAGACGTTTGATGTAATTTGTTCAGTTTTCTAGTTGTTTACTGTGGGAGGGAAATTGCTGCAGCTGTTTATCTTTCATGGGCAGAAGCAGAAATCAGTATTTTTTTGACCTTTCAAATATCCTGGATAGAACACATCCATGGCTTTTGTTTCATGGATGACAGCAGCAATATAGGAGACTCATGGTAGCTTATTCTGGAAAGACTGACACCACCCTCCACATAGTTTCAGCTTACTCTCTTTCTTATATGTAGGTGACAAAATAACTTTTTCCTGATTTAACTAGTCTAAGTTTGATACACATCCTTTGAGCCTTCCTCAAAGAAGAGAGATAAATTTCAGTATGGCAGACAACGGCTTCTGTACTCTGTAGAAAAGAGCAAGAGACTAGATGGATTTTAGGATTGCATTCTCTGAGCATGCTCAAAACACAATTATCAGAGAGGAGCTTCAAGATGGCGGAGGAGTCAGACGCGGAGATCACCTTCCTCACCACAAATACATCGGAAATACATCTAAATGTGGAACAACTCCTACAGAACACCTACTGTGAACGCTGGCAGAAGACCTCAGACCTCCCAAAAGGCAAGAAACTCCCCACGTACTTGGGTAGGGAAAAAGAAAAAGGAATAAACGGAGACAGAAGGATAGGGCCGGGCCCTGCCACCTCAGGAAGGGAGCTGTGAAGGAGGACGTTTCCACACACTAGGAAGGCCCTTCGCGGGCGGAGACTGCGGGTGGCGGGAGGGAAGCTTCGGGGCCGTGGAGGCGAGCGCAGCCACCTGGGTGCGGAGGGCAAAGCGGGAAGATTCCCGCACAGAGGATCGGGGCCGACCGGCACTCACCAGCCCGAGAGGCTTGTCTGCTAACGCGCCGGGGCGGGCAGGGCTGCGAGCTGAGGCTCGGGCTTCGGTCGGAGCGCAGGGAGAGGACTGGGGTTGGTGGCGTGAACACAGCCCGAAGGGGGTTAGTGCGCCACGGCTAGCCGGGAGGGAGTCCGGGGAAAAGTCTGGAGCTGCCGAAGAGGCAAGAGACTTTTTCTTCCCTCTTTATTTCCTGGTGCGCGAGGAGAGGGGATTCAGAGCTCCGCTTAAAGGAGCTCCAGAGACGGGCGCGAGCCGCGGCTGTCAGCGCAGGCTCCAGAGACGGGCGCGAGCCGCGGCTATCAGCACGGACCCCAGAGACGGGCATGAGATGCTAAGGCTGCTGCTGCCGCCACCAAGAAGCCTGTGTGTGAGCACAGGTCACTCTCCACACCTCCCGTCCCGGGAAGCTGTGCAGCCCGCCACTGCCAGGGTCCCGTGATCCAGGGACACTTCCCCGGGAGAGCGCACGGCGCGCCTCAGGCTGCTGCAATGTCATGCCGCAGTTTTGCCCCGCATCCGTACCCTCCCTACCCCTGGCCTCAGTGAGCCAGAGCCCCCGAAGCAGCAGCTCCTTTAACCGCGTCCTGTCTGAGCCAAGAACAGACGCCCTCCGGCGACCTATGTGCAGAGGCGGGTCCAAATCCAAAGCTGAACCCCGGGAGCTGTGCGAACAAAGAAGAGAAAGGGAAATCTCTCCCAGCAGCCTCAGGAGAACCGGATTAAATCTCCACAATCAGCTTGATGTACCCTGCATCTGTGGAATACCTGAATAGACAACGAATCATCCCAAATTGAGGAGGTGGACTTTGGGAGCAATGATATATATATATATTTTTTTCCCCTTTTTTCCTTTTTGTGAGTGTGTATGTGTGTGCTTCTGTGTGTGATTTTGTCTGTACAGCTTTGCTTTTACCATTTGTCCTAGGGTTCTGTCTGTCCTTTTTTTTTTTTAACTTTAAAAACAATTTTTGGGCTTCTCTGGTGGCACAATGGTTGAGAGACCGCCTGCCTATGCAGGGGACACGGGTTCGTGCCCTGGTACGGGAATATGCCACATGCCGCAGAGCGGCTAGGCCCGTGAGTGATGGCCACTGAGCCTACGTGTCTGGAGCCTATGCTCCGCAACGGGAGAGGCCACAACAGTGAGAGGCCTGCATACCACACAAAAAAAATAAAAGCAAAATAAAAACAATTTTTTTCTTAGTAATTATTTTTTATTTTAATTATTTTATTTTACTTTATTTTATTTTATTTTATCTTCTTCTTTCTTGCTTGCTTGTTTTTCTCCCTTTCATTCTGAGCCATGTGGAGGACAGGCTCTTGGTGCTCCAACCAGGTGTCAGGGCTGTGCCACTGAGGTGGGAGAGCCAACTACAGGACACTGGTCCACAAGAGACCTCCCAGCTTCACGTAATATCAAACAGTGAAAATCTCCCAGAGTTCTCCATTTCAAAGCCAAGACCCAGCTCCACTCAACGACCAACAAGCTACAGTGCAGGACATCCTATGCCAAACAACTAGCAAGACAGGAAGACAACCCCGTCCATTAGGACAGAGGCTGCCTAAAATCATAAGAATGCCTCTGGTACAACGTTAAGCACACCAACATTCGAATTACAGGGGTCCCAGAAGAAGAATTGAAAAAGAAAGGGACTAAGAAAATATTTGAAGAGATTATAGTTGAAAATTTCCCTAACGTGGGAAAGGAAATAGTCCAAGAAGCACAGAGAGTCCCATACAGGATAAATCCAAGGAGAAACATGCCAAGACACATATTAATCAAACTATCAAAAATTACATACAAAGAACAAATATTAAAAGCAGCAAGGGCAAAACAACAAGTAACACATAAGGGAATCCCCATAAGGTTAACAGCTGATCTTTCAGCAGAAACTCTGCAAGCCAGAAGGGAGTGGCAGGACATATTTAAAGTGATGAAAGGGAAAAACCTACAACCAAGATTACTTTACCCAGCAAGTATCTCATTCAGATTTGACAGAGAAATTAAAAGCTTTACAGACAAAAGCTAAGAGAATTCAGCACCACCAAACCAGCTTTGCAACAAGTGCTAAAGGAACTTCTCTAGTCAGGAAACACAAGAGAAGGAAAAGACGTACAATAATAAACCCAAAACAATTAAGAAAATGGTAATAGAAACGTACATATTGATAATTACCTTAAATGTAAATGGATTAAATGCTCCAGCCAAACGACATAGACTGGCTGAATGGATAGAAAAACAAGACCCCTTTATATGCTGTCTACAAGAGACCCATTTCAGACCTCGGGACACATACAGACTGAAAGTGAGGGGATGGAAAAAGATATTCCATGCAAGTGGAAATCAAAAGAAAGCTGGAGCAGCAATTGTCATATCAGAAAAAATAGACTTTAAAGACTATTACAAGAGGCAAAGAAGGACACTACATAATGATCAAGGGATCAATCCAAGGAGAAGATAAAACAATTGTAAATATTTATGCACCCAACATAGGAGCACTTCAATACATAAGGCAAATGCTAACAGCCACAAAAGGCGAAACTGACAGTAACACAATCATAGTAGGGGACTTTAACACCTTGCTTTCACTAATGGACAGATCATACAAAATGAAAATAAATAAGCACAAGCTTTAAATGATACATTAAATGAGATGGACTTGATATTTATAGGACATTCCAACCAAAAGCAACAGAATACACTCTCTTCTCAAGTGCTCATGGAACATTCTCTAGGATAGATCATATCTGGGGTCACAAATCAAGCCTTGATAAGTTAAAGAAAACTGAAATCATATCAAGTATCTTTACCGACCACAATGCTATGAGACTAGTTATCAATTACAGGAAAAAAACTGTAAAAACTACAAACACATGGAGGCTAAACAATACACTACTAAATAACTAAGAGATCACTGAGGAAATCAAAAAATACCTAGAAACAAATGACAATGAAAACACGACGAACCAAAACCTATGGGATGCAGCAAAAGCAGTTCTAAGAGGGAAGTTTATAGCAAAACAATGCTACCTCAAGAAACAAGAAACATCTCAAATAAAAAACCTAACCTTACACCTAAAGCAATTAGAGAGAGAAGAACAGAGAAAAACCCAAAGTTAGCAGAAGGAAAGAAATCATAAAGATCAGGTCAGAAATAAAGGAAAAAGAAATGAAGGAAACGATAGCAAAGATCAATAAAACTAAAAGCTGGTTCTTTGAAAAGATAAACAAAATTGATAAACCATTAGTCAGACTTATCAAGAAAAAAAAGGGAGAAGACTCAAATCAATAGAATTAGAAATGAAAAAAGAGAAGTAACAACTGACACTGCAGAAATACAAAGGATCATGAGAGATTACTACAAGCAATTCTATGCCAATAAAAGGGACAAACTGGAAGAAATGGAGAAATTCTTAGAAATGCACAACCTTCCAAGATTGAACCAGGAAGAAATAGAAAATATGAACAGACCAGTCACAAGCACTGAAATTGAAGCTGTGATTAAAAATCTTCCAGCAAACAGAAGCCCAGGACCAGATGGCTTCACAGGCGAATAAGATCAAACATTTAGAGAAGAGCTAACACCTATCCTTCTCAAACTCTTCCAAAATATAGCAAAGGGAGGAACACTCCTAAACTCATTCTATGAGGCCATCATCACTCTGGTACCAAAACCGGACAAAGATGTCACAAAGAAAGAAAACTACAGGCCAATATCACTGATGAACATAGAAGCAAAAATCCTCAACAAAATACTAGAATCCAACAGCACATTAAAAGGATCATACACTATGATCAAGTGGGGTTTATTCCAGGAGTGCAAGGATTCTTCAATATACGCAAATCAATCAACGGGATACACCATATTAACAAATTGAAGGAGAAAAGCCATATGATCATCTCAACAGATGCAGAGAAAGCTTTTGACAAAATTCAACACCCATTTATGATAAAAATCCTCCAGAAAGTAGGCATAGAGGGAACTTTCCTCGACATAATAAAGGCCATATATGACAGACCCACAGCCAGCATCATCCTCAATGGTGAAAAACTGAATCCATTTCCACTAAGATCAGGAAAAAGACAAGGTTGCCCACTCTCACCACTATCATTCAACATAGTTTTGGAATTTTTAGCCACAGCAGTCAGAGAAGAAAAAGAAATAAAAGAAATCCAAATCGGAAAAGAAAAAGTAAAGCTGTCACTGTTTGCAGATGACATGACACTATACATAGAGAATCCTAAAGATGCTACCAGAAAACTACAAGAGCTAATCAATGAATTTGCTAAAGTAGCAGGATACAAAAGTAATCCACAGAAATCTCCTGCATTCCTATACACTAATGATGAAAAATCTGAAAGAGAAATTAAGGAAACACTCCCATTTACCATTGCAACAAAAAGAATAAAATATCTAGGAATTAGGTCTCCTCTACCTAAGGAGACAAAAGACCTGTATGCAGAGAATTATAAGACACTGATGAAAGAAATTAAAAATGATACAAATAGATGGAGAGATATACCATGTTCTTGGATTGGAAAAATCAACATTGTGAAAATGACTCTACTACCCAAAGCAATTCAATGCAATCCCTATCAAACTACCACTGGCACTTTTCGCAGAACTAGAACAAAAAATTTCACAATTTGTATGGAAACACAAAAGACCCCGAATAGCCAAAGCAATCTTGAGAAAGAAAAACGGAACTGGAGGAATCAGGCTCCCTGACTTCAGACTATACTACAAAGCTGGAGTAATCAAGACCACAGGACATCCTATGCCTATGTGGTTCTGGCACAAAAACAGAAATATAGATCAATGGAACAGGATAGAAAGCCCAGAGATAAACCCATGCACATATGGTCACCTTATCTTTTTTTTTTTTTTTAATAAATAAATTAATTTATTTTTGGGTGTGTTGGGCCTTCGTTTCTGTGTGAGGGCTTTCTTTAGTTGTGGTGAGAGGCAGTTACTCTTCGTCGTGGTGCACGGGCCTCTCACTATCACGGCCTCTCTTGTTGCGGAGCATAGGCTCCAGATGCGCAGGCTCAGTAGTTGTGGCTCATGGGCGTAGTTGCTCCGCAGCATGTGGGATCTTCCCAGACCAGGGCTCGAACCCGTGTCCCCTGCATTGGCAGGCAGATTCTCAACCACTGCACCACCAGGGAAGCCCTCACCTTATCTTTGATAAAGGAGGCAAGAATATACAGTGGAGAAAAGACAGCCTCTTCAATAAGTGGTGCTGGGAATACTGGACAGCTACATGTGAAAGAATGAAATTAGAACACTCCCTAATACCATACACAAAAATAAACTCAAAATGGATTAGAGACCTAAATGTAAGGCCAGACACTATCAAACTCTTAGAGGAAAACATAGGCAGAACACTCTATGACATAAATCACAGCAAGATCCTTTTTGACCCACCTCCTAGAGAAACGGAAATAAAACCAAAAATAAACAAAAGGGACCTAATGAAACTTCAAAGCTTTTGCACAGCAAAGGAAACCATAAACAAGACGAAAAGACAACCCTCAGAATGGGAGAAAATATTTGCAAATGAAGCAACTGACAAAGGATTAATCTCAAAAATATACAAGCAACTCATGCAGCTCAATATCAAAAAAACAAACAACCCAATCCAAAAACGGGCAGAAGACCTAAATAGACATTTCTCCAAAGAAGATAAACAGATTGCCAACAAGCACATGAAAGAATGCTCAACATCATTAATCATTAGAGAAATGCAAATCAAAACTTCACTGAGGTATCATCTCAGACCGGTCAGAATGGCCATCGTGAAAAAATCTACAAACAATAAATGCTGGAGAGGGTGTGGAGAAAAGGGAACCCTCTTGCACTGTTGGTGGGAATGTAAATTGATACAGCCACTATGGAGAACAGTATGGAGTTTCCTTAAAAAACTGAAAATCGAAGTACCATACGACCCAGCAATCCCACTAGTGGGCATATACCCTGAGAAAACCATAATTCGGAAAGAGTCATGTACCAAAATGTTCATTGCAGCTCTATTTACAATAGCCAGGACATGGAAGCAACCTAAGTGTCCATCAACAGATGAATGGATAAAGACGATGTGGCACATATATACAATGGAATATTACTCAGCCCTACGTGGGAACGAAACTGACTTATTTGTAGTGAAGTGGATGGACCTAGAGACTGTCATACAGAGTGAAGTAAGTCAGAAAGAGAAAAACAAATGCCATATGATAATACATATATATGGAATCTAAAAAAAAAAAAAAGAAAAAAAAAATGGTCAGAAGAACCCGGGGCAGACAGGTAAAGAAGAAGACCTACTAGAGAATGGACTTGAGGATAAGGGGAGGGGGAATGGTAAGGTGGGACAAAGTGAGACAGTGGCATGGCCATATATACACACTACCAAAGGTAAAATTGATAGCTAGTGGGAAGCAGTTGCATAGCACAGGGAGATCAGCTCAGTGCTTTGTGACCACCTACAGGGGTGGGATAGGGAGGGTAGGAGGGAGGAAGATGCAAGAGGGAAGAGATATGGGGACATATGTATATGTATAACTGATTCACTTTGTTATAAAGCAGAAACTAACACACCATTGTAAAGCAATTATACTCCAATAAAGATGTTTAAAAAAACCCCACAATTATTCCAGTTATTAACGAAAGGAGACACATATTTTTGTTATGCAGTCTGTATGCAGGCATGATACTGGATAATTAACTCCATTGAGATAACTTCATAAACGTGCAATTGGACAACTTTCAGGACACATTTTATCTGTACCCCTGCATACAATCATGACTTCAGCAAGTATCAATCCCAGTGGGCTCAACTGATGGAAAACTATTTCTGAAACCAAGAAAAGGATGACATACTACAAGAAGAAAACTTATTGTGACTTATTAACCTTACAAGGTTGAACATGATTTATATCTAATTTGAGTTCCTTCACAGTTTTGTTTGTCTATAAATATGATATATAAATATAGTTAATAAATACTATCCTACTTCATTCATAGCACCATCAAAGTCAGAAGTTGGTAGCAATGTATGTGTGAAATGTGACTGGTTTAAGCATGCTGTGTTGCAAAGGGCACCCAGAGCCTGGCTTTGCACACTGGTTCCGTAGCTACTCATCTGGGTGACAGTAGACAAATGTCATTCTCTCTATACCTCAGATTCTTTATGTGCAGATTGACTTAGTTGGAGTAGATCAACAGTTTGCACATGCTCGGAGCATGAAAGTGGTTCAGGTCATTGAAGTTGATAATGGGCTCTTTTAAATAGGGCAGCTTGGGATTGGCCATGTCAATGTCGAGGGAACAGTTGGGTGCAATGAGGTGTTTTCACAATTTAGTTCATCATTAGGCTCAAAGCCTATGGTCACTACATATGTAACCTCTCAGAACTGCTTTATCTATGTCCCTTAAGTTTTGGTATATTGTGCTTTCATTTTCTTTCATCTCAGAATGTTTTTTAATTGCCTTTGTGATTTCTTGATCTATTGGTTAGTTAGGAATCCATTGTTTAATTTCCATGTATTTGTGAATAGCCTAAATCCTTCTGTTATTGATTTCTTATTTAGTTTCATTGTGGTCATACTTTGTATACTTTCAATCCTTTTATGTATATTAAGGCGTCTTTGTGATACAGACTAACATATGGCCAATCTTTGAGAAGGTTCTACGTGCATTTGAGAAGATTGTCTATCCTGTTGTTGGACCTCTGTTATACATTATTCATATTATTGAGTAATATATAAAATTTTTACTAATCTACAACTTGAATTTTTTATAGAATAATTTTTATTTTTTTAAGACAGTGTTTTAGTGCACTTGGTGGTTTACAACAAAACTGAGAGGAAGGTAGAGATTTTCTATATGCCCCTGTACCCATATAGGGATAGCCTCCCGCATTGTCAACATCATTCACCAGGATGGTACTTTATTTTTTTTAACCAAGGATGAACCTATATTGACCCATCATAATAATCCACAGTCCATAGTTTACCTTACAGCTCACTTTTGGTTTAGTACATTCTGTGGGTCTGGACAGTTGTATAAAAACATATATCCATCATACAGAGTATTTTCACTGACCTGAAGATCCTCTGTACCGTGCCTATTCACTCCACCCCAACCTGGCAACTGCTTATCTTTTTTTTTTAAATTAATTAATTAATTTAGTTTTGGCTGTGTTGGGTCTTAGTTGCGGGATCTTCCGTTGTGGTGCCTGGGTTTCTCGCTGCACCAGGCAGGCTTCTCTCTAGTTGTGGTGTGCAGGCTCCAGAGCGTGCAGGCTCCAGAGTGCATGGGCTCTGTAGTCACAGCACGTGGACTCTCTAGTTGTGGCCCACGTTCTCAGTAGTTACAGCACACGGGCTTAGTTGCCCTGCGGCATGTGGGATCTTAGTTCCCCGACCAGGGATCGAACCCGTGTCCCCTGCATTGGAAGGTGGATTCTTTTTTTTTTTTTTTGTGGTACTCGGGCCTCTCACTGTTGTGGCCTCTCCCGTTGTGGAACACAGTCTCTGGACACGCAGGCCCAGCGTCCATGGCTCACGGGCCCAGCTGCTCCACGGCATGTGGGATCTTCCTGGACTGGGGCATGAACCTGTGTCCCCTGCATCGGCAGGTGGACTCTCAACTGCTGCGCCACCAGAGAAGTCCAGAAGGTGGATTCTTAACCACTGGACTGCTGGGGAAGTCCCAACTGCTCATCTTTTAAGTGTCACCATAGTTTTGCCTTTTCCAGAATATCTTATACTTAAAATCATACAAAATGTAGCCTCTTCAGATTGGCTTCTTTCATTTAGTAATTTGAATTTAAGATTCTTCCATAACTTTTCATGGCTTCATTGCTCATTTCCTTTTAGTGTCAAATTCTGTTCCATTGTCTGGATGTACCACAGTTTGTTTGTTTACCTATTGAAGGTTCTGTCTTGGTTGCTTCCAAGTTTTAGCAATTATGAATAAAGCTGCTATAAACATCTGTGTATAGGTTTTTGTGTGGACATAAATTTTAAACCCTTTTGAATAAATACCATGGAACATGATTGCTGGATCATGGTAAGAGTATATTTAGTTTTGTAAGAAAATGCCAAACTCTCTTCCAAAGTTACTACATCATTTTGCATTTCCACCAGCACTGTATAGGAGTTGCTGTTGCTCCACATCCTTATCGGCATTTGCGGTTGTCATTTTCCAGATGTTGACCAATCTAATGGCTGTACAGTGGCATCTCATTGTCTTAATTTTCATTTCCCTGTTGACATAGGATGTGAAGCATCTTTTAATATGTTTATTTGCCATCTGTATATCTTATTTGTTGAAGTGTGTTTTAAGGTCTTTTGCTCATTTTAAAAAATGGGTTATTGTTTTCTTATTGTTGAGTTTTTTTAGAGTTTTTCATATATTTTGGATGACAGTCCTTTATCATATGTCTTTTGCAAATATTTTCTCCCAATTTGTGGCTGTCTTCTAATTCTCTTGGTATCGTCTTTCACAGAGCAGAAGCTTTTAATTTTAATCAAGTCCAGCTTATCAGTTTTTTCTTCCATTGATAATGTCATTGCTGTTGTAACAAAAAAAGCATCACCATACTCAAGGTCGTCTAGTTTTCCTCCTTTGTTATCTTCTAGGAGTTTTATAGTTTTGTTTTTTACGTTTAAGTCTATGATTCATTTTCAGTTAACTTTTGTGAAGGTTGTAAGATCTGTGTCTGGATTCATTGTTTTTGCATGTAGATATTCAGTGCTAGTACCGTTTGTTGAAGAGACTATGTTCCATTGTATTGTCTTTGCTCCTTTGTCAAAGATCAGTTGACTCTATTTGCAGGAGTCTGTTTCTGAGATCTCTGTTCCACTGATTTATCTGTCGATTCTTTTGTCGATACCACACTTTCTTAGTTACTATAGTTTAATAGTAAGTCTTAAAGTTGGGTAGCATCAGTCCTCCATCATTGTTCTTCTCTTTCGATATTGGCTCTTCTGGGTTTTTGCCTCTCCATATAAAGTTTAGAATCAGTTTGTTGATATCCATGAATTAACTTTCTAGGATTTTGATTGGAATTGCACTGAATCTATAGATCAAGTTGAGAAGAACTGACATCTTGACAATATTGAGTCTTCTTATTCATGAACATGGAATATTTCACCATTTATTTAGTTCTTGATTTCATTCATCAGAGTTTTGTAGCTTTCCTTATATGGGTCTTGTACATATTTTGTTAGACTTATAGCTAAATATTTATTTTTTGTGTGATAATGTAAATGGTATTGTGTTTTTGATTTCAAGTTATACTTGTTCATTTTTGGCATCTAAGAAAACAATTGTTTTTTGTATATTAACCTTGCATCTTGCAATCTTGCTGTGATCACTTATTAGTTCCAAGAGTTTATTTGTTGATTCATTCAGATTTTCTACAAACATTATCATATCACCTGTGAACAGAGAAAGTGTTATGCCTTCCTTCCCAATCTGTATACCTTTTATTTCCTTTTCTTGCCTTGTTGCATTAGCAAGGACTTCCAGTATGATATTGAAAAGGAGTTGTGGAGGGGACATCATTGCCTTTACCACATTTTAGTGGAAAAGCTTTGAGTTTCTCATCGTAAATTATGATGTTAGCTGCAAGTATTTTTGTAGATAGTCTTTATCAAGTTCCCTTCTATTCCTAGTATACTGAGAGTTTTTATCATGAATGGGTGTTGGGTTTTGTCAAAAGCTTTTTCTGTACCTATTGATATGTTCATGTGATTTATCTTTTTTAGTCTGTTGATGTGATGGATTATGTTAATTTATTTTTGAGTATTAAATCAGCCTCACATACTTGGGATAAATTGCACTTGGTCATAGTATACAAATTGAATTTTTAACCTAAATTTACATCTTTTTTGGATACCAAGAAAAAATTAGAAATGATTATGAAAGTTCATGTTTTAAAAAATCATGTGAATGGGTGTTGTGAGTTAAACTGCTCAGGAAACACTGGACCAGACAGTCTCTGCGTCTTCATGTGGGTATATATTCAATATTTAGGGCCAGTTTTTAGTCCAGCAGAAAAGCAACTGCTTGTCAAGAAGGAGAAAGGAAGATGAGCAATAAACAAAATTGTAGTCAGTTTTGCTCTCTTAGGAAAAACAAGATATAAAACTATTCATTTGCAGACATTCTTCCAATTCCTATTCTATGTAGATTTTTGCCTTTGACATTTATGCTTATATGTAATATTTTTATCTATTATTTTAGAGCGTGATGCTGTTTTTCTCAAATACAAGATCTGCTGTCAAGAACAAATTACCTAATCCTGCCTCCAGCTAAGTTTAGAATGAGACCTAATATGTGGGTAGTATAGGACAGAAAAGGAACAAACAAAACAGGGATCAGAAACTCTAGTAGTAGATTTACTTCTGCTGCTCATAATGCTGTGACTCTAGGCAATTAATTAAACTGCTGTATGACTTAGTTTCCTGTTTTGTTGAATTGGGAAAATACCACCTGGTATGTCAGGGAGATTGATGAGTTTTTTCATCTAGATTTCATACTACATGTTGAAACTTTTGTGATGGATTTTCAAGGCAGAAGTATTTCCTTATTCCATATTTTACTTAATTTTCCATGTGTTTACAGTTATTCTCCTTAGTTTTCAACTTAGGGACATCTCTATTTTCTGCAACCATACTTTTTCAGTATGTATGTGTGATATCCTTTAAATCCAGTGGAAGTTCAAGAGTCACAGCAAGAGAATGAAGAGAGGGAAGAAGAAATTTAGGTCCAAATATTTTCCTGAGTGTATTGTATTCTTTTAAATACTGATCCTCTTACAAACGCAGACAAATTTTAGGAGAGATTGGGAAGAAGAAAAACTTGTCTTTGATAACTTCCTTTTCATCTTTTTCCTCCCCAAATCTGATACTTCTTCTGGTATATTGTGTCTTAGTCGGTGCTTTGTTGCCCTAGGAGGAACACCGTGTTCATTGATCCATTCATGAAGTATCTATTGAGCATCTACTAGGTGCCAGGCTTATATTAGGCTCCTAAGATCTTATAGCAAATAAAACAGAAAAAAGCCTTTCTTTCAAGAACCTTATATTTTCTGGGAGAATACAGATATTAAACACATATATATTATGTCAGGCATTACTCAGCAATGAAGAACGATGAAGCACGGCAAGGAGGTTAGAGAATAGCTTCAGTGGAGTGAGGTGTCATTTTATATAGGGTTGTCAGGGAAGCCTTCTCTGGTAAGGTGATGTTAGAGAGGACATGTGAAAAAAGCAAAGGAATGAGCCATGCAGACATCTGTGGGAAGTGTATTCCAGGCAAAGGGAGAAGCACTTGTAAAGCCTAAGCCATTTGGAAGCTTGACGTGTACAAGACCAACAGAGAGTCTTGATGTGGCTGGAGCAGAGTGAGAGAAGGGGAAAAAGTGGAATATGAGGCAGAGAGGTAGTAGTTGGCCAAATGATGGGGGACGTGGAGGCCGTTGTACGAACTTCAGTTCTTTTACTGACTGTGGTGGGAAGCCATTGGAGAGCTGAGCAGTGCAATGACATATCTGATGTAATTTAAACTGTTCCCTTGGCTATAGTGTAGAGATTCGATTGTAGGGGGCATGACACTCAGTATTGCTGTTCAACTAGTGGTAGGATTGCACTTCCTGGCCTGCTGTAGGTGGAGCCATTTGGCTAATATTGATCACTGTGTTGTGACTCATACGAACATGATTTACTTTTAAATTGGAGAATCTGATTTCTGGTGTGTGAAACTCTAATTTTGCTTTACCACAGCAACTGACAGGAATCTACAGAGTGACTGCTTTATCATCGAGTGAAGACCACATGGAGTGGAGTCCCTGGCTGATCTGCAGTGGACATAAACTGTGAGTGAGAAATAAACCATCATGTTCGAAACCACTGAGCGTTTATATTTAAGGTGCTTATTTGGTAACTCGAAGTAGGATGCTGCCATAGCGAAAAAACAAAAAATATTGTCTTAGAGATGAATGTGGACAGCAAGGCTATTATCAGAATCTGGAAGGATGGTATTTCATGGTTTGCAATGGCAAGTTATGTGATAAAATCTTTGATAACAGGGAAGGTAGACCAGGTAATTAATGAACATGTCCTAGGGAAAGGCATTGGAAAACTAAATATTAGTAGTGTATTTTTTTAAAAGTTTATTTTATTGAGGTATAGTTGATTAGTAGTGTATGTAGATTGATGCTGGCTACTTTTCATAAAAGATTACACCAAGAGTTGACCTCAGAAAGAATATCCTGATTTGTAATCATGAATGAAAGAGAGTAGAGAATGTTCATAAATTTGGCAATATGTGGAGTTGGAAGGCACTCACTTTCAACAACAAATAGTAAAAGATAAAATTTAGAAGTGCTTTGAGATATAAAATTCAATTAAAGTTGAGACATGTTGCAATAATCAAATTGAGACTGTAGCCACCCCACTCACTGTGGGGCAAACAATTTCAACTGGACAAACAGCATAGAAAAAAAGAAGACTGAACATACAACTCTTCCATAGAAGCTAATGAGCCCAAGGTGATCACCACACAGACTAAAGGTAAGTGGGTGAAAAAAAAAATCAAAGAAATATAGCAAATTAAGAAGTCTGTCAAGAAAAAGAAAAAGCTGTGGATGAGGCTTCTGGCTCACGAACTGAGTACCATCAGACAGGTAAGAAGTCTACTAAGCTTTTAAGACTTATGTCTTATAATGACTTATAAAGACTTATGTCTTATAATGTCTTATGTCTTATAAAGACTTATGTCTTATAATGACTTATAAAGACTTATGTCTTATAATGTCTCTAACTGTTGGAGACCATGACCCATAGGCCCCTTACATCCTGCAGGCAGGAAACAGAATGTGCAATCTTTGTCCTTGAGGTTACCAGTGTCTATTTCAGCTTTGGCCAAGTAGAAAACTGGAAAATGTAACTCCTTACATAGAGTAGAGTCATGAACCTCACGAGGTTGATTTGAAGTTTCCTATTCTTCCTCCATATCTTCCACCTTCTCCACCTCCTCCTCTCCCTCTTCTTCTCTTTTCCTTCTTTGTCCTCAGTAGGACCAAAACCTGGTTCTGAAATCAAATTTGTTTAACTAGAGCGGATATCTTGAATATTTGTTTCCAGTTCCTTTCCCTCAAGGTAGGCTCCAGGGAATGGCTAAGGATTTAGGTCTCAAGTCACCATTATCAGCTTATGGGAAGATGAGTCTTATCTGTAACCCAGTATCTCTCAAGCATTAGCTATATATTAGAACTACCTGGACTCTTGAAAAAAAAAATACTGATGCTTGAGCCTCACATGTTTTTGTGACCCTCTGGCTTCTGGACTTCAGGTTCTTGATATTTTTAGCTCTCTGATCATACTAGTTTTGATATTACTCCTTGTTATAAGTGAGAAATTCTTGGGCCATGACAAGGAAGAAAGAGGTAATTTGGGACAACTGAGCTGCATAAATCGTGAATGGTTTTGTCAATTGTCTCGTCTCAAAAATTTGATAAATTTTGTTGGAGGGAAATAGAGCAAAACTGAAGGAAATGAACCAAATGTGCCTCATTTTGTTGGATTAAGTGTGAAGGGTTTTTTTTTTCCCATCAAACAAATATATGTTGCAAGCAAACAATCAAATCCCTTTCATCTTTATTCTTTTATATGCATTTTCACATCTGCTTTGGCTAACATCTGCTCACCCCTGTTATGAACTTGAATACTGACTAAGTAGTAATCAAATGTCAAGGTGGTTCCCCATTCTCTTGTCAATTTCAAAATAATAACAATTACCATATTTCCCCAAACTTACTTGTTCTGCATCTGGAGAGCATGGACGGTTCTTTCCCGCCAGGCTGCTGCCGCCGCTTGCCTGTGTGATTTGATTCTGTGTGTACAACCCTCTCATAGCTACAGCCCCAATTGTATTACTGAAAGTCCCTAGATTCTTTGTTTTTCTTTCAAGTCCTTCAAAGGACAGAACGTCTCATACATATATATCTTATCACCAATATTGTATTCGCTTTGCTTTTCGGTCACTCCTCAATGCAACCAACATTTATCGAGCACTTACTGTACACAAGAGGTGTGTGCTGGGTATTGGAGGCATATGAAGATGAGGAAGATGGAATCAAGGATTGGAAGCAGATTCCAATCTGAGAAGGCAAAGGATATGTGTGTGGTTAACACAACACAGATGTTTTTTACATACTTTGATAGTAATGCAGACAGAATGCGTAAAGTTGGAAGTGGCTAGCTCAGTACTGGCACGTGGACATTTGAGATGTACTAAATCTCAAGTTGTGGAGTAGAGACACTTTTTGGAAGCGATAGTTTCCCATTTCACTTGCCTGTTTACATACTTCATGTGTTCATAGAGGACTGTATTCCCCCAGAGCAAGTCTGTAAAGGAAAATGACCCTAAGATAGCCCTTTTTGCTTGACGTATGTTCCTGTCCTTCTAATGGGCATATGCCCTCAACTCTGCAGTAGATTCTATGGGTACTGACTGAGCATTTGAACATGGTTACTAGGCTTCACAACTTTAGTCCAATCCAAGCCTCACAACAGTGTGTATGGAAGGCATTATTACTCCTGGATAAAAACGAGGTAGAAAGATCAGACAGTGTAAATGAGTTTTGTAATATCTAGAATATGGCCAAGCCATGTTTTGAACACTAGTGTCTTGACTAAATGTTCAGTGGCCACACCATGGGTGCCACATGAATAAATGAACTATTATGAAAGCAACAAGAAGTTTCCTTTTCTTGGTCCATCTCACCACTGTGGTCAGTGCTGCTCCTGTGCTCAACTTTGGTGTATGACAGTTCTGGGAGCATATTCGTAAGGAGCACAATAAGAATGATGCTTCCGTGCCGAGGTGCTCGTGCACCCTGACCTGTCCACACACAGCATAGACGGGGCATGGAGAGTGGACTAATCAGCTCTAGGCTAGGTGTTGGTGTATATTTTAACTCCACAGAGTATTTGATAGAAATTAACATGTCTCTTGGTAACCTTCAAATCGTAAATACTTAAAATGCTCATCTACAGTATTTATAAAGATGTGTTATGAATGGGTATGTGTGCTTTTATAGTTAGAGAATGTATGTGTGTACGTATATATGTTTAAGTGGATGTATATTTGGAGGGTCGGTCTCTTAAAACTAAGCTATATGTTCAAATGCAAAGTACATTTAACTCATTTCATATGATAATATATTTATTCAAAAATTTCAGGCTACATATATGTATAAATTCTGAGGCTGCTTATGATAACTGAAATGGAAATGAAAGATGGCTTATCCTACCTGTGGGTTTATTTGAATCTTGAATTCCTCTCAGATTGAGGAAATCTGTGTGCTCCTGCAGACGTGCTCGATTCATTTTCTGCTCTGATGTTTTGTATGTGATGGCTAAATTCTTGAAAAAGTATGAGCATATGAGAGACTAAAGCTGTGCTCCCAGACTGGGCAGAGCCTACCATACATCCAAGCCAGAGTAATTGTATACAATGAGATTCTATTCTTGTAACTTGCATTTAGATATGAAATGATAATTATAGAAGTTATTCTGTTGCTGTTTTTTGTACTAACGAGTTCAGTTTGTAGAAGACTGATGTTTCTCTTGTAGAATTAGATGGGCAAAGGCTTGACTCTGGCTCCCCTTTCCCTGTATGTTAGAAATCTTGATTTCTTTCTATAGGGCAGATGGCTAGACTTTTGCATCCCCCTTGGATAGGAAAATCAGACCCCTGATAGTAAAATTTAGATAACCTAGGTGTTGTTATGGCTCCCTAACCAGTTTGACATCAGAAAATGATGAATGGTGCAAAGAACTTTAGAATTTAAAGAAAAAATTAGGGAAAAGATGGACTAGGATGTATTTTTTGATCTCTCTTTCTCATAGGCTGGGAAAAATTGATCCCCTATGAATGGACTGTGGGCCATCATGTGTTGAGAAGGAGTGAGAGCTGGAGGAAATTAAGAAAAGATATTGGATTGCCAGGTCTTCGTAAAATTCATCCCTCTGTGTTGGTCTTAGGCTAACATATTTACAGAATTCAATAGAGAGTGAATGCTATGGGGTCATGGGGAACGTAACCACAGATATAAGAGCTTTTATGGACTAAATTGATGTGTTGTTGCAAAAATTCTGTTTTTTCTCTTAAGGTCCTCCCTGACTTTGGTTTCTTCCTTATTGGTTCTCATTTGTTTTAGATTTGTCTCTGGTACTGTTCTACTCCATAGTGTAAAAATGTCCTGGAGAGCAGCTTTCTATCCAAGGACTACAATTTCCAGCACACCTTGCATTTAGGGGTGGATATATGAGTAGTTTTTATCAATGTTATGAGAACAGAGTTGGATTCTGTTACTTTTGGGCCAAGTGTATCATCACCATATTTTCTTGTTGCCATTCTGCTGATTAGATGCTGACAGTTATGAGGGCTCTTTTTTCAAGGTAGAAGGAAACCGAATTCCTGAATTAGACTGAACACCAGCAAGTAGAAACATACAAATTGTCTGTTAGAGGAGACAAAAGAACCCAAAACTTCTATTGGGTTAGCCACTAAATTTGTGGGTTTATTTGTTATAGCAGCTAATGTTACCTTAATAAAATACATAAGAAATATTTGAGTTAATATTCTGAGTAGTGGAATTAGGAGTTAGACTGCCAAAGTACAGTGAGTCAGAGTAGAGAATATGAGAGCACTAAATTTGGAAACTTAGCAGTGAAAGAAGTGAAAGTGTTAAAATCATGAACAGCTAGAGATATCTAGAGAATAGACACTACCCTCCAATATCTCCCAACCACATGTGAAAAGGAATTCCTTCATACTGTTAATATTTACTCTAGTGAAAGCCTAGATTTTGATTCAGACATCTGTGACATTGACTTGTTTGGAAACCAAACCCAAACATGAGTCTCAATCATAACAGAAGAGTGACCTTGTTTGAATTTTATACAAATAATGTAATCATTTAAAATTTTAAATGCCTTTACAAGTACCAATAAATTTCTAGTCTTAAAACTAGTCCCCTTTGGAAGAAAATATTTATTTACACTGGTCCTCAGGAAAGACACTCTAAAAGTTTCATTGTCATGTCATCTGTTTTTAAAGCTTCATGTAAATATACTTTTAATCTACTAACCAAATATTAAATGTATTGATGGACTATATATAGCAATTGTTGGGGCCAAAGAAATAGTAAGACTTTTTTCCCAAGAGACAAAATGTCTATTGAGGACATCATGTAGAGCTGACAGAAAAAGGCTGGAGTTAAGTTTCCACCTATCATATTGCAAGTATCCCATACTCAAGTATTAATATGTAAGGATTTATTTTCAAAGATGTTTATTGAAGTATTGCTTGTTTTGGCACAAAATAGAATACAAAGGAAATGCTCAACTAAAACAAAGAGCAAACAATAGTTCAATAATTCTCTATTCTCTACCCTATGGAATATAATACAGACATTAAAAAGAATGAACTAGAGCCAGACCAGTTAATATAGGATAAATATCTTTTATTGTTCCCTCTTTTCATATCCATATTCACTCAACCACAATCTACTGACCCTACTTCTAAACTCTCTTATAAATGCATTCCTGTTTCTCCATGTCCACTGTCCTTTATTTCAGGCTACCATGAACTCTGGCTCCATTACTCAACATATTCTTAATACGTTAAGTATCTAATCCTGCCCCTCTGATTCACATGGAAATCAGAAATATTTTTCTATAATGAAAATGATATTAGTTCTGTCCACAGCTTAAATCCTTCAGTGGTTTTCCTCAATTACTCTCAGGTTAATAATCAAGTATATTTATATGAATTCATAACTATAATAGCATATAAATTTGTATGATCTACTTTTGAAAATCACAAATGAAAAGAACAAACACAACAGCAAAATTAATCATTTTTAAATAAAACATTGCTCTCCAGAATAATTCTTGTAACAAAATGACATCAAAATGATAATTGCATACTATAAAAAAAAGAATAACACTTCAATCTAAGCTGTACTCAGAGGGAAATCCATAGCCTGGAATCCTTTGATTATAAAACAAGAGAAAATAAAACAGAACATTCAAATGTAAGAAGCTGCACAGAAATAAAAATAAAACACTGAGAAGCATAAAGAAGGAATTAGTAAAACTGAAACAGAAGTTAATGATTTAGGAAGCAAAAGAACAGGGGATTGATCAGTAATTGAAAAGTTAATACTCAGCCTCATGGTAGGTTTACTCAAGGGAACAAAAGTAAGAAAAGAAAAATACATTAAAGTGGAGAGAAGATAGGGTCACATATAGGAAAGATGCTGAAATATTTTGAGAGGATATCTTTTAAAGTTTATAATTGGGACTTCCCTGGTGGCGCAGTGTTTAAGAATATGCCTGCCAATGCAGGGGACACGGGTTTGAGCCCTGGTCCGGGAAGATCCCACATGCCATGGAGCAGCTAGGCCCGTGTGCCACAACTACTGAGCCTGCGCTCTAGAGTCCACGAGCCACAGCTACTGAGCCCACGTGCCACAACTACTGAAACCCGTGTGCCTAGAGCCCACACTCTGCAACAAAAGAAGCCACCGCAATGAGAAGCCTGCGCACCACAATGAAGAGTAGCCCCCTTTTTTCGCAACTAGAGAAAAAAGGCTGTGCACAGCAACAAAGACCCAACACAACCAAAAAAAAAAGTTTATATTAATAAAATTATTAGTCTTGATAAAATGGGGAGTTTTAAGGAAAATATAAAGTGAACCAAACTGTCTAAACAGTAAGTAAATAAGAGGAACAGACTAACATGAAAGTGTTTTAAAAAGTTAGCAAGAATTACTCCCCCAAAATGTCCTAGCCAGTATGATTTTACAGGATTCCCTCTCCTCCACACTGGTTCAAAAAAGGCTTAATTCTTCTATGCAGAAAATAATGGCATGATTCTGAATTAAATTCATAAAGCTATCATAACCCCACCCAAACCAAAGACAGATCAAAAGGCCCAAAGACAAATCAACTGACATGTTATCCGTTGATTCAGATACCTAAATGATATCTATTTAGGTGTGCTGATTCAAGAAAAATACACAATGACCAAGAAGGACTTAATCCAATTATTAAGATTGAACACATTAATACAAACTAAAAAGAACATATGTTCTCCATCAAAACAATGCTTTTAAAAATTTCAGCATCTGTTCCTATTCATATTCTTAGAAAACTAAAAATAGAATACTTCCTCACTATTACAAAGATTATTTATCTTAAATGAACACTCAGTGTTACATTTAACAGTGAAACACCAGAGGTATTCCCTTTAAAACCTCGAAAGTAGACAAGGATGTTATCATTTAACATGATTCTAAAAGTCTTATTGTGATTCTCAGAAAACAAAACAAATGACTTTTAGTATTGGAAAAGAGGAAGTAAGAAGTCAGCATGTGAACTATGTGAAGACCATGATTGTCAACCTGAAAAACTCAAGACAACCAGCTGAAAAACTGTAAGAACTAATAGCATAATTCAATGTTACAAAAATCAACGCAAACACAAAATCCTGTGAAATTTTCAACTGATATATTATCACTAATCAGTTAGTAAATATCTTTTGAGAGTCACATTTTCAATTATAAGGATGAAGTTTCCATTTATACTGAGATGAGGAGGACCTCAGAGGAATAAGTTTGAACTGGGGAGAAGCAAGATGTCTATTTGAATATGCCAAGTTAGAGACACCTGTGAGATTCAAATGCAGTTGAATTTATCATATATCAGTATAGAGTTCATTGGCCTAAAGATACAGGTTGGGAGATGTTGGGATATATACAATATTTAAACTCATAAGACTTGAATTCACTTCGGGGGTGAGCATAGTGAGAAAAAAAATTCATGTAAGGATCGAGCCTTGGGATACTCCAAAATGTAGAGGTTGTTAAATACATACGAATCAGCAAAGGAGGCTGGAAGGCTGATAAGTTTAGAAGTGAACCATGAGTGAGTGCTGTTCTGGAGGCCAAGTAAAATATGTATTCTAAGAACAAAGACATAATCCTCTGTGGAAAATGCTGCCCATTAGTCAAGTAAGAAGAGGACAGAGAAGTTGGCATTGGACTTGACAATGTGAAGATTATTCATAATCTTGACGAGGCATTTTGGTGAAGTGATGTGGATGTAAATTCTGATTAGAGTGGGTTCAGGAAAGAAAAGAAAGGGAGAGGGATTAGACATGAGAGCACCAAAAAAATCTCTTGAGGAGTTTATCTATGGAAGGAAATAGAAAAATAGGACATTAGTTAGACAAGGCTGCGATTAAGAGCTTTTTACTTTTTTTTTTTTTTTTTTTAAAGAGAGAACATATAACAGCCTTTTGGTGTGCAGAAGGGAGTAATCCAGGAGCATATGGGATGTTGATGGTATATGAGAGTAAGGTAGAGTTTCTGAAACTGTACCTTTGAATGAGCAAGAGTCTATAGATCCAGCTAGAGTATGAGTGGAGCCATTGGTACTGGGAGCAGAGACAGTCCACTCATAACAACAGTAGGGAAAGTATATAGATACAGATTCAAGTTGTCTGGTGAATATGATAGTTAGAATGTGTCAAAATTTTCTTCATCTTCTTCTGTTCTGATTATAACTTTGTCCTTTTTTTTTGGTTCTCCATTTATCTTTTGTGGTAATAAAAACTGTAAGAGCTCCATGACATAAATAGTTATAAAAAAAACTTAAAGTTTTAGAAAAATTTAAATAACTTTTCAAGAGTCTCGTCTTTAAATACCTTAGGATATTTCACTGCAAAACTAGTTTAGCTGGGTATGTAGTTTTGAACATTTTTCTACTAAGCTTGTATTTACTTTAATATATTTATACTTGCTGTTTCTTCTGCATGGCTCATCTTTCTTCCAGATATATACATGGCTGGCTTCCTGTTATTATTTATATCTCTCCTTAAATTATACTTTGATAAAGCTTGACTGCCCTGCCCAAAAGAACCCTTATCCCCCAGTCATTTTCATTTCTATTGTCTTGATTTTTTTTCATGGAATTTGTCACTTTCTGTAATTATCTTATTTACAGTTGTTTTTTGTTCAATTTCTGTCTCTTTCCACAAGTCTGTAAGTTCCATGAGGTTAGCAATATTGCTGGTCTGGTTCACCTGTGCACCCAGTGTATTAATGTTTGTTGTGTCTCCAGCAATTACTGTGTGTTGAATGAATGCATAAATGATCAGGAAATTATAGCATAAAAACACTAAAATGGTAACACACATTATATATTTAATTATTTTTAGGAATTCTTCCACATATGAAAGAATGAAATTGTAATCATCCTAGAAGAATTGTATACAAAAATGCTGGAGACCCATTGAGGACAGGGATCGTTGTATTTTGCTTTGTACTTCCACCTTGACCAGTGCAGTGTTTCGTAAATAAAAGCATTATGGTTAATACTCACCAAATGAATTCATGAATAAATTGATGGATTAATGAAATTTGCTAAAACCGAGGCATACTTTAGGTTTGTTACCTTATTTTTCCTAAATCAGTATTTTACTGTGGGTAATACTTTAAAAAACAGGAATTAGCACATGTGATTGAACATGCCTGGTTTTTAAAGCAACTTAGGGCTTTAAAGACTTTAGCATCCCCTCCTAGGTACTAACTAGAGAATTAAGGAGTATATAATTAGCTTTATAATAAGCTGATTATAGAGCAACACCAGTGTGGAGCAACAGATCATCTTATCATCTAGAATACTGCATGAGATCAAGGAGAGAAACATTTATTATATTAAAGAAAAGTTACATTGCCCATTTAGTACAAAGGACTACATAAAACTGGTTATGTTATAGGGAGAAATGCTTAGATGTAAGCACTTTGCTTTTATGTATTAGTACCCTACTGAAGTTCTTAGGGTAGAAAGCAGTTATGATTACTGGCACGTGTTCATAGGCATATTTTATTATGAGTAGCACATGGAAAACTAAAGACTGCCTCATCTCAACAAACCCTGTGCAGAAAATTATTCAGAAGGTGATGGATTAGTCAAAATCAGCTTCTTAGCCACTTACAATGCAGAGGTTGGCATTGTGACATTCAGATGGGTAATTTTTAAATTCCTTAGCAGACGGATGTTGAAAGTCAGTGTAAGTGTATTGACTTTATATAAACTCATTGTCTAGTTCCTTTATTATCTTGTTAATTAATTCATTTAACATTACAGAGTTAACATTATATGCGTCAGATAATCCTAAGCATCAAAGATAAGATGTCATAAAACCTGCCCTTCCTGAACATATAATGGGCCAAGAATCTGAAGTGAATATAAAAGAAAGAATAAAGCCAAGAGGAGCATTTCTTAAATTTTAATGAGTATATGAATCACCTGGAAGGGGGGATGGGAGAGTCTTGTTAAAATGATTATTGAATCGAATGATATTGAATTAGATAGGTCTGGGTTTGGGCCTGAGCTTCTGCATTTCTAATGAGCTCCCAGGTGATGCTGCTGATTCTTGGACAATACCATAAGTAAGGAGACAGTGTAAAACAAGGGGAGGTCTTTGATTTTCTGAACCTTTCAGTGATTTGAATAGATGCAAGGGATAAAAGCAAGACAGAGTGAAATGCTGAAAAGCCTTGTATGCACATGTGAGGGTACTCTGACTGGCACCTCTGAACCTTGTTATTACCATATGCAAATAGCTCTTTGGCCGCTCTTCACAGCTACAGCCCTGCCCACCCTTGAGAGAACCAGCCTGGGAACAATGCCCTCTCAGGCCCTGGAGACATGCTTGAGACCACTTAGGAAAAGAATTCTAGGTGCTTCAAGATACAAATTGTCTCCAATGCATGGAAGCATGAGAGATCATAGATCCAGATAAAACAGAATCTACAGACATAGAACTGGATTCAGAATGTGGAAGGACTCAAATCCTCATGTATACTTGTGTACACATAATTGAGTAGAATGAAGGAGCTGGGGGCAAGATCCCCAGAACAAGGATAAAGTGAAAAATGTAGACAGTTGGGCTTTTGTTATATATTCTCAGCTCTGTGCTGTGCATATGTCCTAGGGATTCTCTGATATATGAAAGGATGAGGTTCCATATCACAAAATAAGGAATAAAATATCAGATAATCTGGAGTTCCTAAGACTTAACTTTAAAATTATCAATCTCATCATTTTTCTTCACTCTTTAGTCAGTGGCTAGCCATTCCAATGGGAAGAAGGCATGCCAATGAATGATCTACTAGTAGTTTATTGCCATTTAATAATCACTTTCATTATCCCTACTTTCTATTTTCATCTTCTCCATTATCCTCAAAAAAAGATAAGTAAAACAAATATAAAAATTAGATTATATGACAGTAGAACTCTGACCCACAACCTGGGCAGCAACTAGCTCAAGAAGCCAAACCACAATCTCTGTAGCAATCATTCCAGAATGGTCAGGACTTAATCAATGACTATAAACTTCTCTATTTTTTGCCCTCACTTCCAAATCAGAAAGCAATGCGAGACAGATACGCTTCTGAAACCAATCATATAAGATGTCTTATATCTACTTAGCCCACATACAGCTTCCCCATTCCAACACAAAGACACAAGCATCACTTACGACTAACTGTTGCTAGATCTCATGGGATCATCTAAGTCTAAATCCTCTTGTATTCCAGGAAAAAACTCCTGTTTCTTGTATGTATTCCCATTACATCTTAATTCTTGTGCCTTTCTCTTTAAATTGCATAACATCACCAGGAATGATTCGGGCCTTCATTGTCTACTCTTGGGAGAGGTTGACTGGAACAAAACTGTTCACTTGAGAATCATCTTAGAAAATAAAGGAAAGGCAGTGGGGTGCTGTGATGAATTGGGAGATTGGGATTGACATATATACACTACTATGTATAAAATGGTTACATTTATACAAAAATAAATAAAATATAATTCAAAAAAAGAAAATAAAGGAAATAAGGGCAGCATTTTTTATTGGTATATAAGGGCAAACAAACAAAATTCTGATTCAAAAATTGCTTTACTTAAATGTTCTTTGGCCAAATCTAACAAGCAATTTGACAAACTTAGGCAATAACAAACTAGACTCATTTTCCTAGAAATCTTTACTCTCCTTGTCCCCCATTTGACTCTTTACATCTGGCTCTCCTCTAACCCTCTGTCTTCTGACTGTTCTTCCACACGTGTTGATGTCTTCCTTCTCCTCCTCTTGTCCAGACCTTCTACCTTTTCCCAGTGACTCTCCTAAGACCCCAGAATACTGGTTGCCTCTTAACAATACATCTCTCCTATAAGCTAGGTCTACAGGCAACTGTAGAAGTCAAATCTTAAACCCATGTTAAATTGAAGCTATCATTAAAGATTTTCCTAAACCCCAAGAAGACCAGCAACTATTTATAGGAGAATCTAGAATTCTTTTGGTTGCATAGGATCCAGGGTTGCCTGGACAGTATCAACTTGTGCACACATTGGTTAGAACCTCAGACTAAATCTTGAGTGACAAAAGGTGATTGAACTGATCCAGAAAGGGACATTATTTCTGCAAAGGAAAGACTCTCCTTTCTGCAATAAACCTGAGGGTCAAAAAGGGTCCCCAAAGTAGGGAAACATCCTAAAAGCCATATTGAAACATTTCCAATAAAAATCAATTGGACCATAATTCATTCACACAAATAGAGAAAAAAATGAAATTAGAATGGGAAATATCCCCTTTACTTGAACTACAGGTGTTATAACACCTGGCAGAACATTTTGAAGCTGTTTTTGAAGAATAACAAAACAAGAGTCAAACTTGTGGCCCTGCAGATCAAACTGCTGTTGGCACATTTCCCTTCAGACCACCTGTTGACAGGACATTTGTAGATACTTTAAACAGAAGGGATATTTTGAACAAAAGCTATTCCATTTTACAAAAGATAAACCAAGACAAAGAAAAATCTCTCAACTCAGATCAAAGAGAATGATCCAAGGAAAGAGAAATCATTCAGTATCCTGGCTTACCCTTAAATACTCAAGATGAATTAAAAATATATATGGTCAACCTCATCAGTTCCTGGTAGATATTCCTGGCACTACTGTTTTTACATTAAACTTTGTCATCTTTGCTCAGCTTCTTCCTGGGAGTAAACATAGGACACAGGTGCTAGGTATTTATAATAACTCACTGATTTTTTTGCTTTCTTTTAGCCTTTAAATGTAACCCTTGGACCTTTGACTAAACAACATTACTTCCTGCTTTGTAATACCACCCATGAAAATTTAATAGGGAGAGATTTACTTTGCTAATGGAATTATAATATTAAATGCACACCAGAGGGACTATTTTTTGAGGTTCCAGAGGGCTCCAATATTCAGAGTCAAGTTGTGTCTGCTCTGCATATACCTTTGCCTTTTCCATTGTATTTGGTGCAGAACATATTAAAGTTGATAGATCCTACCAAACTGTTACACAAACTTCCCCAATATCCCTTGAAGCCAGAAGCAAAGAAAAGACTTAAACCTATATTTGTAGGCCTTATCTCCAAAGACCCTCTCAACTCTGCACTAGCCCTTGTAATACTCTTACATTACCAGTAAATAAACCAAATAGATGAGGATATCATTTGTTAAAGGTCTCAGAATATTCAAAAAAATTAACTCTCTTCCCAGTAGTACCTAACCTAAATACCATCCTGGCATCAAGTCTGCCCAAAGCCACGTATTTCACCATAGTGGAATTTTTCTCTGCTGTTTTCAGTGTTCCCCTAACCCAGGACAGTCAGTATTTGTGGCAGACAATGATATCTGTGGAAAGTTATGCTCCAGGGTTCAGTGAAGCCCCCTCCTGTTTTTCCCAAGTCTTCATTCAAGACTTAGAAGATCTAAATTTTCTGTGTGACTCAGTTCTGATATAATATGTAAATGATTTGTTCAGAGAACAAGTACGTTGTTCAGACCTCTCCTTAGGGAGCCCAAACATGAACAGGTCTTCCCTACCTACAAAAGGCCCTTTTGTCTATTTGTGCATGTACAATATGGGCAGTTCTTGGGATTTTAGCTCAACATCATGGGGACCATTAAAAACCCATCACCTACAGTAGCTTTACACTTGACCTAGTTGCAAGACTTATTTCCCTTGTTTTAGAGCATTTGTTGATGCTTCTGCTGAACTAGTTCTCAGCAGCCCATTTAACCTCATGGTTCCTCACACAAAATCATTCCATTATTGATTGAGAACACAAAATACTTTTCAGCAATCAGATTTTCCTCTTGAGGTTCTGTTAGTTTCTCCTTCTCACATTACTATTCACTGTTAAAATATCCTGCCCCTACAATGAAAAGGGAACCTCACGGTTGTCTTACCTCAGATAGGGAACTTTCTGTACCTTGCTCAGATTTGTCGAGATTTTCATTGAGAATTGTGACCTATTATTATTTGTTGCTGGATCATACCTCAAAGTTGAAACTGAAGCCTATGAAGCAAGATATGCTCTCACTAAATTAATCTCTCCTTTAGAATAGAATTCTCTATCTGACATAAAATCAACCCAGAACACAGAGCTTTTTGCACTTACTAGAGCATGTAAACTAGAAAATAACCTAGAATAAACATTTATACAGATAGCAAGGATGCTTTTGGAGTAGGACATGATTTGGGATTGCTTTAGAGACTAAGAAGGTCTCATCTCTGCTGCAACATCCACCAAAATGGACAAGTTGAGGAACTTTTAAATGCATTTCTACCTCCTAGAGAGCTGGCTGTTAGAAAGTTTGAGGCCCATGCAAAAAGAGAAAATATGGAAGCTAAAGAAAAATCTCTATCAAATGATTATGCAAAATGATTAGCCTTAACTAAGATTATGATCCCATCTAAACCCTTACAGGATAAACTGCTGGAGGGTTTCAAAGAGGCTATTAGACAATATCAATGTATAGCTCATTATTTTGAGAAGGAAGAACAGAAAAAATCTGGTCATACCCTTCACTCAGATAATCCTGACGATCACAAGATGGTCTGGTTGGTGGCACCAGATGATTTCAAATAGATATTAACTAAATTTCTCCATGAAACCACTCAACAAGTTACAGACACAGTGGTTAATATCTTAAATCAACTTTGGTTAGGAAACTTCAAAAAAAAAAAAACCAGAAGAGTATATATTCAGTTCATGAACTATATGTTAGCAATATAATGTTGGAGAAACCTTAAAGATAGGACATGGACATGAAACAAAGCCTTAAGGGACATTTGACCATCTTGGATGAATTTTATCTAGCTGCCCCCCTACATGGGATTTGAATATGTTTTCATTATTATGTATTTTCAGAACAGGTTAAACCCTTTCTTTGCTCAAAATATACAATGTCTAAAATGGTGTTTGATTTTGTGTTTCCAGCCTAGGTTTTACCAACTTGTATGTAAAGTGACTGAAGTAGAAATTCATGGGAAGCTTTAAAGAACTCTGTAAGGTGTTACCCCCTTACTCAACAACTACACTACACTTACTACCCACAACCTTCTGGAAAGGTTGAAAGAGCCAATGACATATATCAAGTACACCTAACAAAAGCCATCAGAAACCCTTGAGTTTCCTTGGCCAAAGCTACTCTTATTACCCCTTATGCCATATGGCTCACTCCCTTGGGGACATACCAGTTATCCTTCTGTGAAATGCATGGAAGGCCCACACATTTAGGGGTTTCACTTCTGATACCAGACTCTGATCTGCTGCCTACAGGCATGGTAAAATATTTCAAGGCACTCCGGTACTATGCCAGAATTATTATCAACAAGTTAAGGTTGCCTTTCTACACCATCAGTATGATCGTTAGTCTCATCATGATCTTCAGCCATATTTTGTCTACTGGAGGAGACATCAGGGAAGAACTTCTCTTGAAACTCATATGGAAAAAATCTTACTAGGTACCAATAATAACAAATACAGCAGTGAAAATCCAGAAGGTTGATCCTTGGGTTCATGTTTCATCACTGAAGAAGCAATCGAGAATCTGCACAATTAGAAAGCTACTCTAGTAGAGGAACTCATACTGAGAATTCTCAGAAATCTTCTAGAATCCACTTGTCTTCAGAAACAGACAGCTAACTCAGGACCTTTGGAACAAGATGATGACCTTGGAATGTAGCCAATCTTATGCTCAAAGTAGCAGATAAAGACCCCTGTATAATTCCTGTTTTCCTTTTAATTGTTTGCTTATTATTTCTCTTTTTTTCCTTGATGTTGACAACTCTAATAACGTTTTTCTCTTTTCTTTCCTTTTTATGATAATTGTTAGGTCAGAACATATTCTAGTGCCTTTCATAGATTTCCCAAATAGTAGCTACTGCCCTCAATCTTACCAGCTGCTGTATGTACTACCCATCATAGGATCCCCATGATAAGAACTTCTGGGCAATTCTGATCTCATCAAGTGAACCATAGGAAATTACAGCTGATAGCATTTTGGCTTGAATCTACATGGAAAATGACCTTTAGCACATCATACTTTAACTTTGCTAGTGTTCCTCTCAGAAAAAGAGCAAATTACTGTAATCTATTGATCAGACCCTAGGTAAATCTAAATTTGAATTTAGTAATCTTTGTAAGGCAATGAGCTAAATACTTGCCATATGAAAAAGAATAATAGAGATCCAAATATGTAATTCAGCTAATGTAAGGCCTTGGTCTGTACAAATCCTTTTCTTCCTGGATCTTCATGTATTCCTATTGGATATTACTTCCTTTGGGGCTAGGGGTGCCTAGTCCTTTTTGCCTCACGTTAACACCTCAGGCACTTTTGAAATTTCAAGGTTTGTATGTACATAGAGAACCTAATTCTGTAAGTCACTAAGGATGGGAATTCTGAATCCTGTTATGAGCTCCAAAATAAGATCACCTTTGACTATTGAAGCACTCCTACTGGGAGGATTACTGATTCACTGTTTATACAAGCTATCAGAGCAATCATACAAATAGAAGAGGCAGTAAAAACTTATCATTAACTGACAGAAGTTATTAATGATACTGCCAATGTTCTAGATTTGTTGTTGGCTAGTCATTTTGGTGTCTGTTGCCACTTCCATTATTTCTTGCTGTACTTGGGTCAATGAAGCAGACAAGATAGAACAGGCTATACATGGTCTTAAGCAATGGTCCCCAACCTTTTTGGCACCAGGGACCGGTTTAGTGGAAGACAATTTTTCCATGGACCGGGGAGCACTTTATTTCTATTATTATTACATTGTAATAAATAATGAAATAATTATACAACTCACCATAATGCAGAATCAGTGGAGCCCTGAGCTTGTTTTCACTTGCCACTCACTGATGGGGTTTTGATACGAGTCTGCAAGCAATTGATTTATTATGGTCTCTGTGCAGTCAAGCCTCTCTGCTAATGATAATCTGTGTTTGCAGCCACTCCCCAGCGCCAGCATCACTGCCTCAGCTCCACCTCAGATCATCAGGCATTAGATTCTCATACGGAGCGGGCAACCTAGATCCCTCGCATGTGCAGTTCACAGTAGGATTTGTGCTCCTATGAGAATCTAATGCCACAGCTGATCTGACAGGAGGCGGAGCTCAGGCGGTAATGCGAGTGATGGGGAGCGGCTATAAATACAGATGAAGCTTGCTCGCTTGCCTGCCACTTTCCTCCTGCTGTGCAGCCTGGTTCCTAACAGGCCATGGACCAGTACTGGTCCATGGCCTGGGGGTTGGGGACCCCTGGTCTTAAGGACAAATCTACTTGACTCTCTAAGGATGATTCTCATGGCCTATGGGATTAGTTCTCTTGGCCTGAGTTGGGCAGTTGGGGATCTTTGTACCAAAGATCTTACAGGGAATATTAAGTGTCCTTGTTTTTGTCATGGTGGTCATGATGCTGGCTTATTGTGTTCTGTTTAGAGTCTTAAGTGATTCAGTGCAGTCACTTTCTTGTCAGATGCTTGCCATGATGTTACAAAAATAAAAAGGTCAAGAGCTCATGATGCAGTGGACTCTGGAGACAATTGAACAGTGCCTGGGCAGTGAAGATATGGATCTTTACCCTGATTTGTTCAACTTCTCTCAAGAGAGAAAATGACTAAAGGGGGAGGGGGGACTATGAGACTGAATATACCAAAAGACGATAGCCAGACCAAATGTGATCTGGTGATCTGACCCACAAATCAATGCAGCATCCAGTCCAGTAAGCCAATCCACATCTCTGCAGCAACTGTCCCAGAAGGGTTAGGATTTTGTCAGTGATTACCATCTTCTCTACTTTTTGACCCTGCTTCCAGCTCAGAACCAAGCAGGGAAAGCCAAATATGTTTGTAAACCCAATCACATAAGATGTCCCATTTCTAGTTAGTCCGCCTTCAGCTTCCCCATGCCAACAACCTCCAACCACAGCATACCTGAAACCTTCTCCCCTTTTTTAACTATAATGCTTTCCCACTTCCCTGTCTGTGCCAAATGGATTGAGATAGCCAACTCCCTTGTCATAGAAAGCTCTGAATAAATATCATGTTTGTTATAATTTAGGTGATCTTTATTAATTCTACAGCTCTTAGCCATAATCCCTATTACATGAATCGAATATTTTATGTGTTACTTTTTAAGACTGTGGTTGTCAAAACATTAGGGTACATCAGAATCACTTGGAAGACTTGTTAAAAGACAGATGGCTGGGCCTTACCTCCAGAGTTTATAATTCAGTAGGTCTTGGTTGGGGTCAAGGATTTGCACTCTAACAAGTTTTCAGATGATGCTAATGTTGCTGATCAGGGGACAACTCTGAGAAATGTTGCCTTAGGCCACCAACATGATTTAGTGACAACAGCAATAATACCTGATTTATGTAATGTTCTTGCTCATGATGAGACAATTGTGTAAAATCTATGGGCCCAAAGTCATATTTTAGAGCATGACCTTCTTTGGAAACATACACCTTGAGTTGGAGTTATCAGGTTATAGGAGGAAGAGAAATGAATTTGATCAGAGGTGGAGGGAAATGTCTTCACCTTGCCCATAATTATGAGTTGTTTTGTCCTTTTAGGGTAATTAGCCATATGTCAGCAAAGAGAACTATGAGACTTTGCACTTACTCATTCATGATCTAGGGATGAAAAGACAACGTCTTAGCAAACAAAAAAGGTGAAAAGAAAATTACTGGGGTTAAATTAGTTATAATTGCCTTTTCCCAGAGAAAGATTAATAATTTAGTCATAACATCAGACCATTAATTGATTATTCCCTTAGTAGGTTTCACTGAAAGATGGGAGCAGGAGAAGGATACATAATTCTTGCCAAGGCAGTGAGGAAGACACAAAACCACAGGTGGAATTAAGAATCGAGGGATTGGGCGTGGAGTCAAGATGACAGACTAGGAGGACACGGAATTCGCGTCTCTGAACAACCAGGGCACCTACCAGGCACCGGTGGGGGACCATGGATACCTAAGGGGACAGGAGAGACCCTGGGAGAGATGGTGGTGGTGGGGGGAATGTGGAGGAATGGAAGGGAACGCAGCCAGTGCTTTCCCTGTCCACTTAGGCACCAGGGAGCCTCTTGGGCTCCTGGGCCTAATCTTCTGCCCTTGGAGCCACCCTCCTGCTGTGCAGAACCCAAGGCCCGCCCCTACACCCCCACCCAGGGCCCTACCTCTACACTCAGAGACCTCCTCTGAGACCCCCTCCAATGTGCTGGGCCTAAACTCCACCCACACAGCCTCACCCAGGGCCTTACCTCCAAACTCCAGAACTCCACACTCCAGAGACCCTCCTTTGGACGTGCTGCCTCTCCCCTTACAGTGCGCAGGTCCTAAGCAGACGCCCCGCCCCACGCTCGCTCAAACATCACCCCCCACCTGCCTAGGTCACGCCACACCCTAAATCCCACCTCTGCTTAAGTTCCACCCCTGCTTAAATTCCGCCCCCCATAGCCGAGCCTTTTTTTTTTTTTCTTTTTTCCTCTTTTAGATTAGGGTTCTGTTTTACCTTGTTGATTCATTTTTATTTTTTCTAATCTTTTATTTTTCGAATTTTATTTTATTCTTTATCCTTTGTTATTGTTCTGCTCCTTTTGGCTTGTTCCCCTTTTATTTATTGTTTTTTCTGTTGTGGTTTTATTTTACCTTGTTGCAGTTCTTTCAATTATATTTTTATTTTTCCTAATATATTGTATATCTTTCTAATTTTATTTTGTTTTTCAATCTTTGTTACTGTATTGCTCTTTTTTTTTTTTTTTTGCCATGCCACATGGCTTGCTGGATCATGGTTCCCAGGCTGGAGGTTGGGTCTGAGTTCCTGTGGTGGTAGCTCTGAGTCCAAACCACTGGACTAACAGAGAACGTCAGACCCCAGGAAATATTAATTGGAATGAGGCCTCCCGGAGATCCTCATCTCAGCACCAAGACCCAGGTCTGTCAACTGCCTGCAAACTCCAGTGTTGGACGCCTCAGGCCAAACAACCAGTAAGACAGGAATACAGCCCCACCCATCAAAAAAAAAAAAAAATGAAATGACAAAAAACATGTTACAGATGAAGGAGCAAGGTAAACACCTACAAGACCAAATAAATGACGATGAAGTAGGCAAACCTGAAAAAGAATTCAGAGTAATAGTAAAGATGATCTAAAATCTCGAAAACAGAATGGAGAAAATACAAGAAACATTCAACAAGGATCTAGAAGAATTAAAGAGCAAAAAGCAGTGATGAACAGCACAGTAACTGAAATTAAAAATACTCTAGAAGAAATCAATAGTAGAATAACTGCAGCAGAAGAACAGAAAAGTACGCTGGAAGATAAAATGGTGGAAATAACTGCCAGGGGGAAGAATAAAGAAAAAAGAATGAAAAGAATTGAGGACAGTCTCAGAGACCTTTGAGACAACAAAATGCACCAACATTCGAATTACAGGGGTCCCAGAAGAAGAAGAGAAAAAGAAAGGGTCTGAGAAAATACTTGAAGAGATTATAGTTGAAAACGTCCCTAACATGGGAAAGGAAATAGTCAATCAAGTCCAGGAAGTGCAGAGAGTCCCATACAGGATAAATGCAAAGAGAAACACGCCAAGACTCATATTAGTCAAACTATCACAAATTTAATACCAAGAAAATATATTAAAAGCAGCAAGGGAAAAGCAGCAAATAACATACAAGGGAATCCCCATAAGGTTAACAGCTGATCTTTCAGCAGAAACTCTGCAAACCAGAAGGGAGTGACAGAACAAACTTAAAGTGATGAAAGGGAAAAACCTACAAGCAAGATTACTGTATCTAGCAAGGATCTCATTCAGATTTGATGGAGAAATCAAAAGCTTTACAGACAAGCAAAAGCTATGAGAATTCAGCACCACCAACTGAGCTTTACAATAAATGATAAAGGGACTTCTCTAGGTGGAAAACACAAGAGAAGAAAAAGACCCACAAACACAAATCAATTAAGAAAATGGTAATAGGCACATACATATCGATAAGCACCTTAAATGTAAATGGATTAAATGCTCCAACCAAAAGACACAGACTGGCTGAATGGATACAAAAACAAGACCCTTATATATGTTGTCTACAAGAGACCCGCTTCAGACCTAGGAACACATACAGACTGAAAGTGGGGGGATGGAAAAATATATTCCATGCAAATGGAAATCACAAGAAAGCTGGAGTAGCAATACTCATATCAGATAAAATAGACTTTAAAATAAAGACTGTTACAAGAGATAAGGAAGGACACTACATAATGATCAAGGGATCAATCCAAGAAGAAAACATAACAATTATAAATATATATGCACCCAACATAGGAGCACGTCAATACATAAAGCAAATGCTAACAGCCAGAAAAGGAGAAATCAACAGTAACGCAATAATAGTGGGGGATTTTAACACCCCACTTAACACCAATAGATAGATCATCCAGACAGAAAATAAATAAGGAAGCACAAGCTTTAAATGACACAATAGACCAAATAGACGTAATTGATATTTTTAGGACATTCCACCTGAAAGCGGAAGAATACACTTTCTTCTCAAGTGCACAGGGAACATTCTCCAGAATATCACATTTTGGGTCACAAAGCAAACCTTGGAAAATTGAAATCGTATCAAGAAACTTTTCTGACCACAACACTATGAGATTAGAAATCAATTACAGGAAACAAACAGTAAAAGACACAAATACGTGGAGGCTAAACAGTGGGCTACTAAATAACCAAGAGATCACTGAAGAAATCAAAGAGGAAATCAAAAAATACCTAGAAACAAATGACAATGAAAACCCAACAATCTAAAACCTATGGGACACAGCAAAAAGAGTTCTAAGAGGCAAGTTCATATCAATTCAAGCTCACCTCAAGAGACAAGAAACATCTCAAATAAACAATCTAACCTTACACCTAAAGCAACTAGAAAAACAAGAACAAAGAAAACCCAAAATTAGTAGAAGGAAAGAAATCATAAAGATCAGAGCAGAAATAAATGAAATAGAAACAAAGAAAACAATAACAAAGATCAGTAGAACTAAAAGCTTGTTCTTTGAGAAGATAGCCAGACTCCTCAAGAAAAAAAGGGAGAGGACGCAAATCAATAAAATTAAAAATGAAAAAGGAGAGATTACAAGTGACACTGCAGAAGTACAAAAAATCATAAGAGCAAGCAACTACAAGCAACTCTATGCCAATACAATGGACAACCTGGAAGAAATGGACAAGTTCTTGGAAAAGTACAACCTTCCAAGATTGAACCAGGAAGAATTAGAACATATAAAGAGACCAGTCACAGGTAATGAAATTGAAACTGTAATTAAAAATTTTCCAACAAACAAAAGCCCAGGACCAGATGGCTTCACAGGCGAATTCTGTCAAACATTTGGAGACGAGCTAACACCTATGCTTCTCAAACTCTTCCAAAAAATATAGCAGAGGGAAGAATACTCCCAAACTCATTCTACAAGGCCACCATCACCCTGATACCAAAACCAGACAAAGATGTCACAAAGAAAGAAAACTACAGGCCAATATCACTGATGAACATAGAAGCAAAAATCCTCAACAAAATACTAGCCAACAGAATCCGACAACACATTAAGAGGATCATACACCATGATCAAGTGGGATTTATCCCAGGGATACAAGGATTCTTCAGTATACACAAATCAATCAATGTGATATACCATATTAACAAACTGAAGGATAAAAACCATATGATCACCTCAATAGATGCAGAAAAAGCTTTGACAAAATTCAACACCCATTTATGATAAAAACTCTCCAGAAAGTGGGCATGGAGGGAACTTACCTCAACATAATAAAAGCCATATATGACAAACCCACAGCAAACATCATTCTCAGTGGTGAAAAACTGAAAGCGTTTCCCCTAAGGTCAGGAGCAAGACAAGGAAGTCTACTCTCGCCACTGATGAAAGAAATCAAAGATAACATAAAACAGATGGAGAGATATACCATGTTCTTAGATTGGAAGAATCAATATTGTGAAAATGACTATACTACCCAAAGCAATCTAAAGATTCATTGCAGTCCCTATCAAACTACCAATGGTGTTGTTCGCAGAACTAGAACAAAAAATTTTCATAATTTGTATGGAAACACAAAAGACCCTGAATAGCCAAAGCAATCTTGAGAAAGAAAAACAGAGCTGGAGGAATCAGGCTCCCTGACTTCAGACTATACTACAAAGCTACAGTAGTCAAGACAATATGGTACTGGCACAAAAACAGAAATATAGATCAATGGAACAAGATAGAAAGCCCAGAGATAAACCCACGCACATACAGTCACCTTATCTTTCATAAAGGAGGCAAGGATATAAAATGGAGAATAGACAGCCCTTCAGTAAGTGGTGCTGGGAAAACAGGACAGCTACATGTAAAAGAATGAAATTAGAACATACCCTAACACCATACACAAAAATAAACTCAAAATGGATTAAAGACCTAAATGTAAGGCCAGACACTATAAAACTCTTAGAGGAAAACATAGAACGTAAATGACATAAATCACAACAAAATCCTTTTTGACCCACGTCCTAGAGTAAAGGAAGTAAAAACAAAAATAAACAAATGAGACCTAATGAAACTTAAAAGCTTTTGCACAGGGCTTCCCTGGTGGCGCAGTGGTTGAGAGTCCGCCTGCCGATGCAGGGGACACGGGTTCGTGCCCCGGTCTGGGAGGATCCCACATGCCGCGGAGCGGCTGGGCCCGTGAGCCATGGCCGCTGAGCCTGCGCGTCCGGAGCCTGTCCTCCGCAACGGGAGAGGCCACAACAGTGAGAGGCCCGCGTAACGCATAAAAAAAAAAAAAAAAAAAAAAAAAAAAAAAGCTTTTGCACAGCAAAGGAAACCATAAACAAGATGAAAAGACAACGCTCAGAATGGGAGAAAATATTTGCAAGTGAAGCAACTGACAAAGGATTAATCTCCAAAATATACAAGCAGCTCATGCAGCTCAATATTAAAAAAACAACTCAGTCCAAAAATCGGCGGAAGACCTAAATAGACATTTCTCTAAAGAAGACATACAGATGGCCAACAAATGCATGAAAAGATGCTGAACATCACTAATCATTAGAGAAATGCAAATCAAAACCACAATTGAGGTATCACCTCACACAGGTCAGAATGGCCATCATCAAAAAATCTACAAACAATAAATGCCGGAGAGGGTGTGGCGAAAAAGGAACCCTCTTGCACTATTGATGGGAATGTAAATTGATACAGCCACTATGGAGAACAGTATGGAGGTTCCTTGAAAAACTAAAAATAGAACTAGCATATGACCCAGCAATCCCACTACTGGGCATATATCCTGAGAAAACCATAATTCAAAAAGAGACATGTACCACAATGTTCATTGCAGCTCTGTTTACAATAGCCAGGACATGGAAGCAACCTAAGTGTCCATCAGCAGATGACTGGATAAAGAAGATGTGGCACATATATACAATGCGATATTACTCAGCCAAAAAAAGGAACGAAATTGAGTTATTTGTAGTGAGGTGGATGGACCTGCAGTCTGTCATACAGAGTGAAGTTTAGTGAGGTGGATGGACCTGCAGTCTGTTATACAAAGTGAAGTAAGTCAGAAAGAGAAAAACAAATACCGTGTGCTAACGCATATATATGGAATTTAAAAAAGCAGTACTGATGAACCTAGGGGCAGGGCAGGAATAAAGACACAGACGTAGAGAAAAGACTTGAGGGCACTGGATGAGAAGGGGAGGCTGGGATGAAGTGAGAGAGTAGCATTGATGTATATACACTACCAAATGTAAAATGGATGGCTAGTGGGAAGCATAGCACAGGGAGATCCGCTCGGTGCTTTGTGACCACATAGAGGGGTGGGATAGGGAAGGTGGGAGGGAGATGCCCGAGGGAGGGGATATGGTGATATTTGTATACATATAGCTGATTCTCTTTGTTGTACAACGGAAACTAACACAACATTGTAAAGTATTTATACTCCAATAAAGATGTGAAAAGAAAAAAAAAAAAGAATCGAGGGATTGGCAGTGTGTCCCCCTTTGGAAGCCCATGGTCTTACTGCTACATATAGATCTTGGCTGGTCTGTGAACGTCACCCCGTCCCACCCCACCCATCAATATTCTCCACTTTCTCCTACCAACATTACTTTTCTTCCCTGCTTTACTTTCCTAGGGTCCTGACATCCTAAATACATCAGCTGTTCCAATAACTAGATAATGTTTCTTGTTTTTAACTTTATCTTGCATTTTTGCTTGAGTTTTAATTTTTAAAAGCTTGGTAAATTGAAGTTTCCTGTGTAATCTGCCTTTTCCAGTTACGATCTCCTCATGACAGAAAATAGTCAAGCACTTCCTTCTTTGTGCATTCTACACTAGAGAGCATTTCTCTCCAGTGCCCTGAGAAAACAGTTTTTGCAATAGCCAGTTTGGGTGTTTGCTTTTTAAAATTTGAGAAACAGAAACAGAATAATAAAAACACGAAGAGTAATGATGAGGAGGTAAAAAAAGATCTAAAGGAGACTATTTAAAGAACTGGATTGTTTAGCCAAGTAACAGAGCAGATTCAAGGTTGCATAAAAGCCTACCTTGTGGTGAAAACATGACTACCTAATGATTTTTTATGAATGACATCTGGGAAAATGAAGAATGAAACTAATTACAATTTCTAATGGAACATTTGATCTAGACAATGAGTCTGTGGCACCAAATGCCTTCAGGAAGCTTTCTTCTCAGCTGGAACCTAATTTTACTGGACCCATTTTACTCTGTATGATAATGCGGATGTCCTTTGTGGCTTCTTTGAGGTCAAAAAGGCATCACTATGTGCTGTTTAGGAGTTAGTTCCTTTCTAAATAAGATCTCACTGGGTCATTACCCAGAAGCAATAATTGGGCCATCAGGGACAAGATGAGCTCAAAATGAAAGAATTATTCACTGGCTGAAGATGATAAGCCACTAAGGCAAAAATCAGCAAAGACCACAGATTGTATCATCAGCTTTAGACCTTTTTCCTGCTTTTTAAATGGAAAGAGGAACTGACCATATGTACTTAGTTTAATAAATGTTTTAAGGTGCCATTTTTAACCAAAAATGTTTATTGTTTCCCCTCCTTACAAATAAAAAGGAGAGAAAATAGGAAAATTTCAATTTCTGTAAACCAGCAAAGAGTTAAGGAGAAAAGAATATGTACACTAAAGAGAAAATAAATAAAAATACTGTCTAACCATGGATATGAAGGAATTGGGCTACTTTGAATAAATTTAAAAAATAAAAGCATTTCCTGTTTTTAAAATGAATAGTTTGATTTGGCATATAAGATATTATGAACAATGGTTTTTATACATACAATTGTAATAAAGTAAATGCTTTACAAATAGGCATTTTATTCAAATGATACAGAAATATTTTCATCATCAGGGAACAAATATCTATTATCATCTCATTTGCATTGCTTTTATTTTATGTTATATATTTGAAAATAGGGAATCAGTGTTTTTTCAATTCAATTGTTAAACTGCCAAAAATAAAATAATAAAACTTTATCTTTAATTGCAACCCTCTAAGGGTTGCTTTTCTTTCATGGTTTTCTTCAATGCAAAAAGCACTTCTTATGTGTAGAAAATAATGAAAACAATAGCTCTACACTTGTGTCTTTTCATATGTTAAATTTTTAATTGGAGAGTTTTATTAAAGGTATATTGTATAGCACAGGAAATATAGCCAATATTTTTATAATAACTTTAAATGGAGTATAATTTATAAAAATATTGAATCACTATGTTGTACACCTGAACCTAATATAAAATTGTAAATCAACTATACTTCACTTTAAAAAAGTATATTATCATACATGGCATCACTTTGAAAATCAGTTCAGAATCTAGAGTAGTTGGTCGTTTGCAGTCTACAGTAAAATTGTGATTAGAGCCCGTAAAAGCCAATTTAAATCCATGATTTAAATGAGAAGGTGACTTAATTGAGCCACTACGAGAAAGTGGACTTATTAGATACAGGTTATGAACACGTTGTAAAGTGAGCAACTGTCCCAATTTGTCCAGGACTGAGAGGTTTCCCATAACACGAGGAGGCTTTCAATGGTAAAACCAGGATCATCCCAGGCAAACTGAGAGGAATTGGTTACCCTAAGGCATGTCTTCTGTTGGCTGCCCTGGAATGGGCACCCCCATCATAAATTCCAGCCAGAGATAATCACTGTGCTCTTTCTACCATCTCATGTAAGTGTATCATTGCAATGGAGGTGAGGGAAGAAGCCAGGCAAATATCTTGGGCAAAATACCAGGATAGAAAGGAAAGGATGTTAGATCATATTGTAAGGGTGAAGGGAAGCCAATGAAGAGTATTAAACTGTGTGACAAGATGTGACTTTTTTTTTTAATCTGACTTATTTTTTTAATAGAATCCCTCTGGCTGCAGGTGGAGGACAGACTATAGAAAAGGCAAGAGTGGAAACAGGATGACCATTTAAGGATCTCTGTGGAAGTTCAGGAGAGAGTCATTATAGGGTGGTACTGGTGGATTTGATGAGAAGTAATTGGACTGGGATGTATTTTGAATATTGAACCAATAGGATTTATGCATGCATGAGATGTAGGATATGAGAAAAAGGGAGAAACCATGGATTATTATAAGATTTTTGCCCTGAGCAATTGGGTAATTGATGTTGCCTTTTACTCACATGGCAAATGCTAAAAGAACAACTGATGTGCAGGGAAATCATTTTGTTTCCCATGTGTTAAGTTTGGTATGTTTATTAGAAATTTAAATAAAAGTCAGGTAGTCTATTGTTAACAAAAGTCTAGAGTTTAGGATAAATACAGATGTAAATCTAATGGTCAGCGATGTTTGTATTGTATTTAAAATCATGGAACTGGAGGGGTTCATCTGATAGAAAAGGAAAAAGTTGAGGACTAAAGCCAAAGAATGTCAACATTTAAAGGTTAGAAAGAGGAGGAAGAGGTGACAAAGGAGCCTGAAAAGGAGAAGCCAGTGGGGCAGAAGGAAAACTGGAATAATTTAGTGTCATGATGTCAACAGAAGAGTCTCAAGAAGGAAGGAGCAATTAAGGATGTCAGATACTGTTAAAAATTTAATAAGATGAAGATTAATGATTTCGATCGGGTTTGGTAACATGTAGACTTTTATGAGAATAGTTTCCATGCATGAAAGCATGAGTGGAATGGGTTTGGGAGAGCATGGAGGAGAATGAATGGACCCAGAGAGTGTGGTCTGAGGATTGAAGTTGCCACCATATAAATTTAATCAAAAGTGGTAGCGTTTAATGTTTTTAACAGCTGGGCTGTACTTAAGTATGTTGTATACTTGTGAGTTCAAAGCATTCTTCATAAAACCATGCGTAATTCTAATTTGTGCTTGTTTTAAAAAAAAAAGGCAGGACATTTTATCTGCAGATTCATTGCTCTTACAAGCAGGCTGTGGCCACCATTATACAGCTATAATAAGATGACATATCCGTACCTGTTGTAGAAATAGTTCAGGTAAAATGAGGCAGGGACTTTCCCTGAAAAGCTTATTCACTATGGGATTGGGATCATTATTATTAACAGATCATCAGTCTTGGTCTTGACTTACCAATATGGAAAGGAAAGCCACCTTTCACCCATTTGCTCAAGATGATGACATCTTGGTCTTAAATTACAGTTATAATAAAAATGGTAACAATGATGATAATTGTGTTGGTACCTGACATCTTACTGTATAACTGTTACTGAATACAGGATCACAAGTGAGTATGCTTTTTTTCACACTGGATTTCAATGTCAACAATTTAATTATTTATTAATTAGTGAGCATGCCTAGTGCTAGGTTTAGGTTTTAAGAAAAAAAAGTAAAATAGATCTTGAGATGACTCTGACTATAGATTGGTCCAAATTGAAACATAGGCTAGAATGCAAAATTGGGCAAAATTAAAGTTATTTCACTTTGAACTACAGCCAAATCTGCAGACAAGCAAAGCAAAGGCCAGACAGAAAGTCTAGATTATAAGTAAATGGATGTTGCTCCAGGATGCCTGCCTTGTTCTTCTCAGAAGCAAGCCTACCTTCCATGGTGTCAGGAGCCAGCAGAGTGAGAGATCTCTCAGATTATGAGAGCCCAGAGTTCAGGCTTGCTCCCTTTGCTAATATTATACTGGGAAAGAATCTTATTAACAATCAAATATCTATCACATTAAAAATCCTTAGTGGTAAAAGTTGAATTGGCTTTTAGGAAAAAAATTGGGGAATGAGATGAGTGGATAACAATCTACTTAGGGCAAGAGCACAAAACAAAGGAATAGGGGAATGACCAGAAGGGTAACAGTACTAATAACATTGATTAAAGTCTTATTTTGTGAAAAACTTGCAAAAACCAGTGAACACCAGTCACCTAGGGAGGGGGTGTTTCTTGTTCAAATGCAAAATTCTGATTCCGTAAGTCTCCAAGATGAGGTGGATGCAGCTGGTTAGGGTACAGCCTTTGAGTAGTGAGGGCCAAGCTGCTTCCAATGGTGAACTAGAGTAAAATGGGAAAGACGGGCTTAGAACAAATTGTAGAGGGTCCTGAAGACTGGATTCAAGAGTTTGATTTCTAAATGTAGACAATGGGGCATTGATGGATTTAGATGAACTGCCGTGAAAATGAATCATAACTTTAGGACTAGTCGTAAGATAGAAAGGCAACAAAAGAATCAGGCAGGATGAGATGGATTTCTGAGAAGTTTAAAAGACTTGATAGGATTTGGAGATATATAAATATGTTTGAATAAAGTGAGATAGTCAATAAAGATCCCAAAGTTGTGAGGCAGGATGAAGAGAAAAATATTTCCATTACAAAAAGTGGTAAGTGAAGAGAGTTGGTGGATGGTGAAAGTGATACTTGAGAACAGTGCCCCTTTATATCTAGAGATATGCTAGTATCATTAATAATATTGGCATAAGATAAAGTAAAACTGAGCCTTTGGCTGAGAGACAATAAATATGTGCATACCAAGAGAAGATGAGAAGTTTGGGGAAAAATTAAATGTTAAATTTTTGAAAGGGTGTTATTATGAGCTGTAGAGTGAAGGAATAAAGGAAATGAATGGAAATGAGAACTTATATTCAGAAATTGATATGAAACTTCTAAAGCGACATACAAACATTGCAGAAGAGAGAGCAAACAGGCTTCAACTGAGGTCCTATTCATAAAACATCAGCTCGAGTATGTCATTCAAGCTCTTTACATATTTATAGTTCAATACTTCTGCTGCATTTGCTGTTTATGTGGCTCAGTTTATTATGCAACTTAGGACCAGCATTTTTGGGGATTCATTAATTCATGTGGGGGTAAGGGTGTGTTTCTTTTCAACCTAAAGATGGCTTACCCACATTTAACTCTGAGAGGATTCCGATTATGAAGTGATTCTAATGAGTGTTTTGCTGACAGAGGCTTGAGCTCTTAGAATATTTTGTTGTTGTTGTTCCTTATACTGGATCATCTGGTAGTGTTGCTGTGGCGGGAACTCCTTGTTGTCTTTCAGTATCCTTTTCTCCTTTTTTTCATAACATTACATTTTTATTTACTTAAATGTCCAGTAAAAGACTACTTTTCCCGGCTTCCCTTATGGCTAGATATGGCCATACAACTAGGTTTTGGCCAGTGCTATATGAGTAAAAGTGGTTTATGAAACTTCTTTAAAGAGGAATAAGGTTGTGCCCTCCTACTGCAGTTTCTTTCTACATCTGATTATTGAAACATGGTCATGGTGGTAAACTACCTTGGACTATTGAGAACATGAGTGCTGCACAGTCGGAGGGCAGAGCATTAAGTTGTTATCAGCCTGGTGTCCCTATATCCTTGAGTTGCCAGTCACCTAAGCACTGAGACTTTTCCAGGAAAGAGAAATACATTTCAATCTTCTGTATTTGGGGCTTTGTTATAGTAGCCAAATCTGTGTTCTAATGAATACAAGTAAGTTTGAGAAAGGTGTTTTCAAAAACCTATTGCACACAGAAGTAGAGGACAAATGTATGGGCACCAAGTGGGGAAAGTGGGGGTGGTGATGGTGGTGGTGGGATGAATTGGGAGATTGGGATTGACATATATACATTCATATGTATAAAATATATTACTAATAAGAACCTGCTGTATAGAAAAATAAATAGAATTCAAAAAAGCAAACAAAAAAAAACCTATTGCACCTCTAGACCTTCCTCCCTAAGCAGAGGCCCTCTCATCTATTTCAGTTAACTATTAGAGCATCCTTCAACATTTGCCTTTGCCCCTAAAGTCTCTATACCTATCCATGCATCACTCTCAGTTCAAGAAAACGAAACACTTTATTATCCCCAAAGCCCACTCTTCCACGTATACCCTCAATCATATTCTTTCTTAATTCATTAAGTGACAGAAGCTAGGCATTATTTCCTTTTTGGTATAGTGCCCTTCATTCCTGCTTTCAACTGGTTTTTTTTCTTCTAACATGCATAGTACTCCTTAAACTGAGAAATGAAATCTTCAGTTGAGTATGTTGTGGTTCCATATCTTCATTTCCTTTTATGCCAAACGACTCAAATGATGGGGATATGTATACTGTTTCAATTTCCTTTTCACTCACTCTTCAAATAGTACTCTAAGAAAAGTCTCCCATTCTAATTATTTTATTTAAACTGCCCTTTTAAAAATCATCTTTGGGTTTTTCCCTGATTATTAAAATAATAAATGCTAATTTCAAAAAAATCAGAATGTATGAAAGAGACCTAATCTCTAATCTGCCATCTAGGATATATGTACATGTAATAAATATAAATGACATAGAATAATTATCCTATTATAAATATTATGACATAAACCAAATAGTATATGTAATATTTATATTATGTATGTCTAATATTAATATAATTTTATAATTTATATAATATAAATATAATTATATTTATTAATATTAATGTTTGATATATCTTAACCAAACATTGGTATATTTATAATATTTTGTATATATTATATATTGTAATATATAATGTTTGGTGTATATTTATTATAAGTATTAATATTCATGCCAAATATTTTATATATAATATAAAATTTTTATATATATAATATTTGGTGTGCATCCTAATATTTACAATTATATCTATTTTTATATTTCTTTTCACAATGAAATCATACTCCATATACACTATATTCTACTTTGATACCTTCAAGTGATTACTATCCTATCCTCCATCAGTCATTCTAGTCTTCTCAGCTGAGGCCCCAGACATCATGAAGCAGAGACAAGTCACGCCCTGGCCCTGGCCAAATTCCGACCCATAGAATCATTGACCATAATAAGATGGTTATTGTTTTATGACCTAAGTTGGAGATGGTTTGTTATACAGCATATATAAACAGAACAAAACCTAAGATATGACCGTAATTATTACTATAATAAACTGGCTTAGAAAAACAGACTAGCATCACCTGATTTAGTCTCTGACAAAAAACAAAGATGAATGAGTTGGAAGCTACCGTAGGAAGTAAAGGAGATGAGGTATCGTCAGTGCTTTTTTCAGAAGTGAGGTTTTAAAGCAGAGAGTGTCTGTGGACACAGCCTGACAAATTAGAGACCCCTTGCCCTGGCATCAGCCGGGATTATGAAGTTCACCAAGATTCTCTGGCCTTGGTCTTTAACAATGAACCTGGGAGAGGTACAAGCTGCCCCAGTCCCCAAGTGCGTCTTGTGTCTCTGCCAGACCGAACATCATGAGCCAGCACATGCAAACTGTCGCCCTGATCCAGAGCAGCTGTCTAATTACAATTTTGTTATTATTAATTACAGAGTAGAAAATCATTTGTAATTAGCTCAGCCTAAATCATAGTTTAAACAGCCAAAAATTACATTACAAGCTAAAGTGTAATTAAAGCACTACACTAAAGTGTTTATTTAAACCCAGTTAAGTTACTACAAATTTTTCAATCAGCTTCTCAGGCTGATACATAGATTTAATTAGTCTCCAGTACTGACAGTTTAGTGCATTTATTCATTAAGCGTCAATATTGCCGAACAAATCTAAATAAAATATAGACAGAGCTGCTTTAAAGGGGCAGTCACGAAACATCTGGGCGAGCTAATGAGGCTGGGAAAGATGTGAATGCTAATGAGTCTCCAAGGCTGCTGGAGGAACACTGGCTCTGGGAAGCAGGGGATCTCAGTACTGAGCACATTTGCAGTGTAGGTTTCTGCTGCAGGTTGACTGGAATGGTCCTGTGGGGTGGGGCAGATATCAACTGCACTCAGTTCTTGCTCTTACTCTAGGGTCGATCTCAGGTGCCACTCGGTAGAATTCTGGATAAAGATAAAAGAGAACATCCCACTCTGTCGACCTCTGGGGCTCTATGTATCTTCTTAAGAAATAGAAGAGCTTATAAAGTGATTTTCAGGATGAAGCAGCTTTTTTCTTGAAGGGTTTAGAGCAAGTGATCTCTGTGGTGATAAGTACCAAGCACATTCCAAGGAATGAATTTTCTATTTGAGGACTATTGTTTGGAAAATCGTCCTTGCCACACATGCAAAAATGCCTGTGCACACTTCTAAATGAGTTCCAGATTCTTTGAAGCACTCTTCAGGGGGAGCTCTACACATTCCTTGATAAGGCTGCCATTTCTCAATGCATTCTTGGTAGTTCTTTCTGAAATGCCTTCAGTGTCACCCTCATCATTTCTTGCTGGATTGCCTTCATAGCCTCCAAACACTTCTCCCATTTTCCAGTCCTGTTTCCCCACATCTTTTTTTTTTTTTTCATCCTACTGCCAGAATTGCTACTCTAGAATGCAAGCCTCTTTGTGTCATTGCTCTGCCTACAACTTTAGGGTAGTGCCTCACTCCCTCCAAGGTTCAGAAGCTGAAACTTCTCTCCCAAGGTCCTCTTTGAACAGTCCGTTGCTCTGCTTTTCTGTCATCATCTCAGCACTCTGTCCTGTACCCTAATTCTTTAGGATTCCCTAAAAGCATCAAGATATCTTTTGCCTCCATGCATTTTGCAACTGAGGTATCCCCATTAAATGAACTGATTTCCCTGCCGTGGCTTGACCAAATCCTATGCATCATTCAAAATTCAGCTCTGGCAATATCTTTGGGAAATGTTTCCTGATCTGTCCTTCACTTTAAGTGACTAGCCTCCCACAATGTTTCCATGCTTTTATTGCTTTTGTATCATTTACACTATATGCAGTAATCATCTAAGCCTGCTGAGACCTATAAAATAAGAGCTTTTTGAATTCGAGGAGGTGGTAATACATAATGACCTTAGGCAGTCATTGTTCATTATTAAGTTCAGTATCCCCAGCGTTGTCCATGGTGCTTGTCACATCCCAAGTGCCATGTAAATATCTGATGCATGAAACATAGCACTATTATTTTAGGTGGAATTGATGATTGCCAGCCTTTACTTATTTGAAGATAGACTATATTTTTGCAAATAGTCATAAATTGTTTAAAGAAAAGATTAATAAATGGCATGGGTAATAAAGTTGTATTATAATTTTTGGTAAAATAAAATCATATATGAGTAAAAGTAATGTTTTGTAGAATAAACTAGATGTAGATTAATTATTTCTGAAAAATCTCTCAGTAACATTAGAATAAGGATGATACTAATTTGGGTGTTTTTAAATACTTATCAAAATCAGTTTGAATGTTTTATAATTACCTATAGCATTTTGTTAAAGATTTTTTTGATGTGGACCATTTTTTTAAAAAGTCTTTATTGAATTTGTTACAATATTGCTTTTGTTTTATGTTTTGGTTTTTTGTCCATGAGGCATGTGGGATCCTAGCTCCCCGACTAGGGATCGAACCTGCACCCCCTGCATTGGAAGGCGAAGTCTTAACCACTGGGCCACCAGGGAATTCCCACCTATAGCATTTTTGTCATAGCTAAGTATTAGTATGGCCACTGGACAGAAATATTTTGACAAATTTTGTGTTATAAGTAAGTAACAACATTGGTCATGAACACGCTACATTCACCTTTTCTTTGGTGTATACCAGTTTTGCCCTTAACAGCTATGTGACCTTGGGCAATTTATTTAACCACTTTGAGGTTCAGTTTCCTCATCTGTAAAATCGGCATTATAATAATATGTGTCTCATAGGCTGTGGTGAGATTTAAAGCAGTTAATAGATGTAAATCTTTTAGGATAGTGCCTAGTATATAGTAGGTGCTACACAATAGTTTGCAAGTATTACTTTTATATTACTAATATTATTTGCTTTCTTATCTGAGATGTCAGGTTTTTTGTAGAAGAATTTAAAGAAATCATTGATACTTGGAAGGGGAGCAATTTCAATGCAACAGAGCTGGAATGAGCTAGTGGATCTTAATTTAGATGTTGATATTTGTCTAATTGTTTTACTCTTATTTGTGTTCATGGTATGCATTTTTAGATGAGAAATGGATAAAACATCCATAGTGTAACTAACAATTCCTCCTGGACTGTGCACATATTTACCTTTGAGATGTAAGGATGAATAAGGAGAGCAGTATAAATCCACTTAAAACTAATGAAAGTATCTAGATTTTAGTTGCAAACTGTCAGATTACGTCTCTTTGAAAATAAACAGTCTGCAAAAGCATTGAAATTCTTGATATGCAATTATGAGACATTCAGATTTTGAGGACTTACTTGAATACATTCAACAAGTAACGAAAGAACTGACCTTGTCTCCAACCATTCATCTTTCACTTTGTTACCATTTAATATCCATTCACAGAACAACTTCTAGTACCATGTACTAATACAGTTCTGGGAAAGTTTTTGTTCTACTTAAGTTAAAGATAATACTCCTAAGAATTTAAATATCCCTATAGAATTGCTCTTTTCAGGACAAGTCTTTGGTATTATGTCACTGGCCTAGGTTGAGAAATGTCATCACAAACAATTTAATGAGACTAGTCACTCTATTTGTTGTAAGAATGATTTGTTCATTACACAACTCGACATCCTTCTTATAAGAATCAATGAGACAAATTTCTTTTTGTGTTTTCTTGTTTGTTCAGAACTGGTCTTGATTCATTCCTTGTACAGATGTCTAGTAAATCCAGAGTCAAATTCATGACCACCTTTTAGTAAATAAATGAAATTTTGCAATGTGCCTTTTGCATATTTATTTTTATTACTTCTCTCTTACTGTCATTTCCCTTTTGTTTTCATACCTCATCCACTTATTTCAATATGTTATTATTGAAACAGTATATATCACTGAATGTGATATGTATTTATGAGTCTACCTTATATGTTTTAGAACAAGGACAAGTATAAATAATGGAAGAAGGAAAGGAGGAGAAAGGAAGAAAGAGAGGAAAGAAAAAGGGAAGAAGGAAGAGGAAAAGTTTTTAAGGAACTTAGTCCAAATGCAGAGTACCATATGGTGAGATTTCTTATAGGCAAAGCAAATAAATTATATTCGTTGTAGAATAGGACACTAGTAATAATGGGTAATACCTATATCTACACATATGTGAGCTCCTTCACCCAGTTTCACTCCAAGAATTGTTGTGTTACCATGAGAAGGAGTCATTCAATTGGGTGATAGCTTGTATATACGAAACACATTGAGAACCCCAAACTGGACAGATTCTGATAAGTCAAGAGAAAACTTCCATTATGAAGCTGAGTCTGTCTAATGTGTGCATTTCTTTGTGCAGGATGGTGTTCATTAAAAAACAAAATCTGTTCTAACTTATAATATGCTTGTTTAATATCTTGGAATACCATGCAAGGTCACTGAACTTATTATTTAAATTCTTCCTCTTATTTGGATTTTCCTTCCCTTTATTTTATTTGAAATGAATTCAGACCATTATAAAAGCCTGCAGCAGCTTTCAGCAAATCAGCTGCTTCCACCAAAGTTTTTCACACCCTTACAGCAAATTGTTTGAAGTTTCCAAGGTTATAAAACAGTTGGTCTTCAAGAAAAAACATTTTCATTTGAATATTCTTTTGCATTTTTCTTTATATTGTAAATTTAAAGTGGAGAATGAAAATTTAGTGGATGAATATAATATTATTGTTATAATGTCAGTTGAGAATATAAAATTCAAGTCAGTAAGTGGTCTGCAATTTCATCCTAGAAATTGTAGAAGGAGCTAGTCTTATACATTAAAAGCCTTGGACTCCAAAAAGATTTCTTTTTTCGTCCCTGAAAATTCCTCAGAGGATAAAACTCATTATGCCATAATTGGATATAAAGCTTGCTATACAAACACCCTAGGGAGAAAGACATGTTTTCTTAAATTTGTGCTAATATAAACAAAATAAATATCTCCCAGGTTTAGGACCAAGTTAGGAGCTGAACTCTGAGACAGTGTACCTCTGGGCATAAATTCGAGTTATATTTCAAGGTCTGATAGAAGTTTGTGGTGTTGTTTCTTATTCCCTTTTGCTAAGATGCCGTGGAGAATAAGAGCTAAATCTACAGGCTCTCTAATACAGAGAAACCAGAGCCTGGCATGTAGAGAACTGCCTTCTACCATGTGGAACACCCTCAGAGTGTATGATGGTTCTGGAATTGACTGATAGGAGCCCATAAGATCCAATCTGGTAGTTTTAGAATTGGACTTAATTTGGGTCCAGATATCTGGAAGGAAGAATTACGCCAAAGCCACGACTTCTTACCACTACTACGAAGAGATCTGAGTTCTCTTCTCTGAATAGCTGGAGTAGTATACGTCCTCAAAAGGACAAATCCAGGAGCTGTTATCCCTGGAACAAGCCCTGGCCCTTCGGTTCCTGGAGACGTGATGCCATCACGTCTTGCCAAGACACAGCTCTGTTTATGCCACTGCTCTAGTTAAAAGACTTTCATGGACCAAGTTCTTCCTCTTAATATACCTGATTTTCTGGGTATATTCCAAGTATTTTTGGAGCCCATGGCCCATATGGTGGGGGTCTCTCCTCCTATTCCCAGCTCTTTCTCTCTTTTTCTCATTCCTCCTCCAATCTCTGTGAACCACCAAAAGTGACAGTGCTATCAGTGGCCTGACTTCAAGCTTTCACTTGGACGTATGGTCAGCCCCCCTTAGTCACAGCCTGTCTTGGGCCCACCTTTGAATTCCCAGCATGATGCTGCCGTCTCATATACTCTTCTTCTATGGTGTTCAGATTCTCTGCTTGTTTGCTATAAGATTCATGTCCCACCACTTCCCCACTCTGCTTTGTATTACAAGTTACTGGACTATGCTGATTAGATTTCCCAGGCTCCAAGGTCTGTTGGCTTCCATTGGAGATTTATGTAATGCACCCAGAGGTGTGGGATATTGGAGGAAGGAAGGAGCAGGTGTTTGTATGCCTATCTTTCTCTACTCCAGGTAGCTGTCATCTCCTCCATGATTGCAGCTCCAACTGGGTAGCTCTTGCTCTGGTTCCAATACCCTCTGGGTGGCCTCAACTCATTGGTTCAGGTAACTACATTTCCTCATTTGTTTCTCCATCCTTAGGGGTGATGAGGGGTTTCTGTTGTTGCTGTTCTGTCACTTGCCTCACAATGAGGCTTTCCAGGCCTCCTAGCTCTTTGGGAACTGGTCCCCAGTACCAAAGTCCCTCTACTCAAATTCTTTTTGGGAAGTGCTGTCTTCCTCAGTGGACTGTTGTTGATACAATGTAGTTATCTTCATTATTCTCCTTCTCCAGCTCACTCAAACTGAACTTTTTTTTATTAACTAGTTATTTAGCAAGATGAGTCATTTCGTAATGAAGAACAAAATAATTCATTAACTTTTCCAGTTAAACATCTGAAAGTTTGCTTAATGTCTTCAGATGGTGTGAAACACAGTATCCCATGCCTACAGCATGATAAACAAAAGAGGAATGTGTTTGTAGGCCTTCTGCTCATGGTGCTAGAAAATCAATCTCTTGTGAGAAAAAGCTCCCAGCAATATAGATCCTTAACTACTTACCATTATGTCAAATTCACTTTAGCATCTGCAAAGAGACGTAATGTATGAATACTGAGAGAAGCACTGTTTTCTCTGTTTATACTTAAAGTCCTAAAGGTTTATAGATTTTTATAATCAAGTAAACTTTATAATTCAATAACGAGTCCTTTATTTAACGCTTACGGTAACATTTGATGTTCTGGGTCAATTTCTGTCCCTCTCATTAAAAAAGAGTAAATAAGTTCACCCATGGTTCACTCCATCAAGACATGACTAAGTATTAAGGAGGAAACTTTCATTTTGAATGTTGATGTCTCCTCCTTCTCAATTCCCTGAAGACTCATGTTGCATTTTTCTTCCACCTCGAGCAATGGTGATATTACAGCCAGTTCAGTCAATGAAACTCCCAGAGAAAAACACATTTCCATAAGACTTCAGCAAAGTGTACCAGCTGCTTCAATCCCAGGACAAATTAGGTGCAAACTATGTTTTCAAATTTTTCAGTGTTAATAGTCAAGGGCTTGGCTAGATACCCAGTGTATATTGATGAGCATTGAGGAGATGATTGGATGGGGGATGCAGGTGTGTTCCATTTGGTCAGATGCTTACCCACAGGTCAGAGGGAAAAGATGCTTGGGCTTCTTTCCTGGAAGTGTGTCTGTTACTCAGAACAGTTCACCATGGCATGGACTCCTTGCCGCTCTCCAGGTAGTACTTCTGCATCCAGAGCATCATGCATTCAGTTATTCACTCATTCAAATGCTCCCCGACACTGACCCTCCTAACACCTCATGCCAGTGACTTAGAGAAAAGGGCCCACACTCTTCATGTTCATATGCATATCTCTTATAACAGAAATACTTTTTGTTATACATAAAATTGTTCCAGACTATTCTAAACTGCAATGTTGTAGTCGTAACTCCTTATGGTCACGTGTTCAGGTCTGATTTCAACTGTGATGCTCCCATGTATCAAAGAGATGGTGCCCTTACCAGGCTAGTCATTTAATAGTCTGAATACATCCTACACTTGTCAACACAGTTAATGAACGAGTTCCTAAAATGTGCCAGGCACTGTGCTGTTAGTATATTGTTGAATAAGACAGACATGATTCTTAGCCCATGGAGAGAAAACGGTATTAACAAATAATAAAAATAAAGTATGACGATAGTTTTGACAGGAAAAAGGGTGAATATTATGGAAGCACACTGCAGGTAGTTTAATGTAACATAGAAAACAGAGAAGGCCTCCTTGAGAAGGTGACATTCAAGATGAGATCTGATGGATGAGTGGAAGTTTTCTAGAAAAAGTCCGTGTTATCTAAAAAATGTATGTCAGGGACAGGGGAGGGAAGGGTGACAGTTCCAGTAAGAGGGAACAGCATGTACTAAGATGTGACAGAAAGAACAGTAATGAAAGAGCTGAAAGAGTTCAGAAAGGCTGGAGTGAAAGGTGGATTCCCCACCAGGTAAGGCTAAACAGGTAGGCTGTGGTGGGACTTTTGGGCAGGTTTGTAAAATATATTGTAAAGTTGGAACTTATCCTAAAGGCAAGGGAACATCTTTCCAGCATAGAGTATCGTTCTTAGAAGATCTTTCTGCAGAGTTAAAAAATGGTTTTGAGTTGAGAAAAATGTTACTGCAATCCAAGTGAAATAATTCGTGATGGCCAGGAGTGAATTCTGGTAATTGAAATGGAGAGAAATGGATGGATTCAAGAGATATTTAAGAGGTAGGGCCGTTTGTCACTAACATACATTGTGCAGCTTGAATACTTGGTTGGTTTCATGTATCTGTGTGTGTGTGTGTGTGTGTGTGTGTGTGTGTGTATATAATTTCTATGCTGCTTATATATTCTGAAACAAAAATGAGGACCCCGTTGTTCATCAGTGGGGCAAAATGCTATAAATTGTACCTGTCTTGGAAAAATCTGGGATTTTGATTTTTACACTGATCTTCCTAATTGTATTAAAAGTCTGTAAAGGATATATCATGGTGTATCCCACAGTACCTAGCACATATTAAGCATATGTACCGAGCATATGTTAGTTGCTCAGGAGTGTTGTTTGATGAGCTCAAGCGTGCCTGTGTGAAATTCACCAACTCCAAGGGCACATGTTCTGACCTCTTCCTACATGAAGGTGGCTGGATTGTTTGTTGCTGATATTCTTTTCTTTATGACCTAGGTAGAGTTATATAGTAGAAAGTGATAAACAACGTGGTATTTCTGGAATATCTTGAGTCTGGTGACCCCTGGACCAACACTGAGTTCACCACACTAGCAGTTCATAAACACATTCACCCTTAGGCTGTGTTTGAGAGGCAGAGAGGGCTTTCATTTAATATGAAGCTGATATTATTGATTTTTCTCCCACACATGGTGGGGGTGTGATAACCCAGACCTTATATTTATTAGCCCGACTAATCATCAGTAGTGGTTGAACTTCAGAAAGTTCAGGACTTCGGTGGAGTTTCAAATACTCAAGACTGGATGCTCATCAGGAGTGGAGGGAAAACACTGAAGATTTTTTCTTTATTCCTGAACTGTTTTCTTAGTGGTATCTGTTTTCTTTATCCCAGCCTTTCTGTTTAAGAACAATCCTGTAATTATCTCATTTATAAATTCCTTTTCTGTACTTTTTTTTTGTTCCATCCAAAAGTCATACAGAACTCTTTAACAGAAAGATTCATTTTTTTTAAATTACCATGGGAGAGGGTATTATTTCAAATAGTCTCCAATGTACAACATGGTGTAGTAGAAAGAACATAGGATGTGGCAAAATACCCCAGGTTGAAGACAGTTTCATCCACTTACAGAATAAAATTGGGCAAATGACTTATCTTTTCGGCTTTTGTGCCCTTATTTACTGAACGTGGATAAAAATAATGCAATTCACAGGTTTTTAATACTAAGTGACATATGTAAAGGGTTCTTTTTTTAACACAACCTGGCATATAGTAGATGGTCAAAAAATACTAACTTTACCATCCCATTTCTTTTTAGTATCAACTTATCTATTAGTCAGAGATTGAGCTGAGACTGTCTAATGCTTCTTAGCTACCACTCTCAGACTTCCAAATAATCTATAACAACCTAAAGAGCCATATCCATGATGGACTGATTTTGTATTTCCCAGTCTCAACCTAGTACATGCTCAATAAGCTTTTTTGAAGAAATTCACAAAATAAACTTGTTGAAGAGGGTGTTGCTACTATAAGCAATTTAAGAGAAGGAGCAAGCCTCATTCACTGTTATATTCCTAGTCTTTGTCTCACAGGAGGGACTCAGTTAATATTTGTCCCTGAATTAGTAAATAAGTGAATGACTGAAAATCATGATCTATTCCAGCTTGCAATGATTTGGTGATGCAGAGCCCTAAGTAGAGAGAAAATTTATCTATCAATGTAGAATGTGCTTTGATTGGGTAGCCTGTAAGAAAAGACATGAAAAAGGAAGAGAAAAATTGCAGAGTAAGTAGATTTGATCTGAGAAAACCCCTTACAAGGACTTTAATATCATTTTAAATAAATTCTAAGAATCAAGGACAGGTTTTTGAGTTAGGGAAGAAATCAGCATATTAAGTGTTTCTACTGAAAGTGTAACTCAGTTTGTCAATAATCTGGCATAATTTTGAGGAAGATAAGGTTTATTTTTGTACCTCTTCTGTCTTTTATTCATTATCTTTTTTTTTTTTTTTTTTAATCTCCCAAACATTGACTGTTCCTTTTTAACCACACTGCATGCTGCCTGGGATCCTAAAACTTTTCTCGCTGGTCATTCATTCAACAATTACAACCGCTCAAGGGCAGCCTGTAGCCAAATGACTGTCTGATGGCAGGTCTGAAAGTCCATCTCCTTGTCTTGAGGCAGGACAAATTCTGTGATATCATTTATGTTCAGATCTTCCTATAGAATTAGGGTGGGTCTGGAAATTACCCAAAATTATATTACTTCTTGGCTTTTCTCCCTGGCCTTTGTCCCACTTCCTCACTGATATCTCTTGGGACTGCTTTCTTAATAAATCACTGGCACAGGTACCCTCATCTCAGGCTCTGCTTTTTGAAAACACTGGAACACTACTCTAGGCCAGGTATTTCTCTCTAACTCTGAACCTGAAAATACTACTCACCAAATATCTACTGACTAATGAAGCTAAGATGATGTCACTCCGATTACTTTTGTGGTAATAATTCTGGACTATGCAAAACTTGCTTATTTCTAACCTACTCTTAGTTAAATTCAGTTTCCTATCCACTTTTCATTCTAATTTCCTTTGAACGTGTAGCAGCTCCTATGATCTTAAAGTTAATTTTACTCTTTCAAGCTCCTGACTTTGACTCCAACTCAAAGATTCTGGTTTGGATTGACCAGTAAACATTCCTAATTTTGGTTATCTAATAGTTGGATGTTTTCCCCACTTGACTCAGGCCTAGGACTCTAAGTGCTTTCTTACCATATGCAAACTTGAAGAGGAGTAGGGGTGGTGAAGCTTCAGGTACTCTGCTAGACAACTAGAATTCAAAGATGGTGAAAACTGTGTCTTGAAAAATAGCACCAAGTTAGCAATTATTGGTGCAGTGGCTCTAAAATTCTAAGGGAACACCCTTAAAAATACTTGGAAAAAGGAGAAGAAAATTTGCAACACTATTCCAGCTCTGAGTGACAGTTAACCTACTGCAAGTAGAGATGTCCACTTATAACCAGGTCTATGGAATAGAACTGACAAAACATTGGTGGCATCTGCTGCATAGCAGCTATCTTGAAAGACAATAAGGAGATCTTTCATCAATTATATACTGCCTATTCCTGGAATTTAAAAGGCAAGGTCTTTTGTTCACCCTATCTAGAAAAATGGACAGCTATCTTTCTAACGCAAAGAAAATACTTTCTACAATGCCAGGATGCACTCTTTTCTCTAGCATCAATACCAGTTCCAAGATTTTGTACCAAGCCAAGTAGCTGTTCATGTGTAAGGGAGAGATAAAGATGCTTAGAAATGGATAGAGGCAGAGGCAGGTGGGCATACTCAATACCACCCATGAATAATTTATTAAATAATAATGTATAGATGAGAGACAGTTGACAAGGAGAAAAATCAACACTGAGAATTTAGGAACAAAAGAAGTGTTAGTATAAAATATTGTCCGGTTAGGAGTAAAACCAGTTAAATTTGACTAAAAATTATAAATATAGTTTTAATTTTAAAATTAGTCTGAAAACAACACATATGTATGGAGAAGTAATCTGAAGCTATAATTTGATTCTAACTCCAGATTTTATTTATTTTAATGCAGATCATGAAATGGAAGGAAAGTTTGTAGAAAGAAATAAAAATTAGTAAATTCCTCATTTTATATAGGGGGCAATTATTTTTAACTTTGTGAATTAGCTTTATATAGGATAAGGTTCTATTTTGACAACCTTGAAAGTAACCACAAATAGATTAAGATTTATAGCTTTCAGATTACTAAGGAAAAATGGAGGCAGGCATTTGGTGAAAGAGAGGGAAAAGAAAGAAAAAAGCAAAAATTATATTTTAAAGAAAAGTTTAAAAAGTTATCATATAAAAATATTATAAACAGTTTAAATTATCTTGGTGAAAAAACAAAGACGCAGACTTGGCTGAAAGCAAAATTTAAATGTGTGATGTTAAATTGATATACAGTTGGCCCTCTGTATCCATGGGTTCCACATCTGCATCCACATCCACTGTGGATTGAAAATATTCAGGAAAAAAAATTCCAGAAAGTTCCTAAAAGGAAAACTTGAATCTGAATTTGTCATCCACTGGCAACTATTTACAAAGCATTTACATTGTATTCACAACTATTTCCATAACATTTACATTGTATTAGGTATTATAAGTAATCTAGAGATGATTTAAAGTATACGGGTGGATGTGGGTAGGTTATATGCAAATACTACACTATATTATAGGAGGGATTTGAGCATCTGTGGATTTTGGTATCTGAGGGAGGTCCTGAACCCAATCCCCCATGGATGCCAAGGGACAATTGTATTCTTAAAGCAAAGCATAATTAAAATTTACTTGGCTTTAGAACATTAAGGAGTAAAATTTAAAATAAAAGGTATAATTCATAATAGATATGGAATAGTAGTTTATCATACAACATAGCATCAGTAATTTGAAAGCAAAAATAGAAATACAAAGAGTAATTGATTCTAGCATAATTATTGCTGAATATTTTAATGGAGTTAAAAAACTGAATAACAATTTTATGTCAACACACTCACATACACACACGCACACACACACACACACTTGTACCTAGTTGAGACTACGTAGTTTTCTTATAATTCTGTAAACATTTCAAAATTGATCATATGCTAGGCCACCAAGATATGTAAAGATACTTATAAAAATTTTAAATTAGAAATAAACAAAAAGAAGTTTAATAAAACACTGAAAATGAATCTTTTAAAATAAAACAAACATAATTTTAGTTAACTATTGGGACAAAAGGAAATTAAATTTAGAAATACATAATTTTAGAAAATAATTAAAATTTAAATTCTACACATCAAAATTTATGAGATGTGACCAACATGGCGAAGAGAAAAAATGCATAGCTTTAAATGTTTTCATTATTTGAAAATAAGCACTGATAGAAGTGATTAAAATGCTTCATTCAAGAAGTTATGTAAAACATAGCACACTTGCCTAAAGAAAACAGGAGAATATGATAAAAGCAGAAATCATTAAATTGGAATGCAAAGTTAAATTGATACATCAGTATTTTGTTGAGAAAACATTGAAATAAAAACTTCTAAAAAATCTGAAAAAATGGATATGACACGTAAAGAGAAAATGAAAAAAAATATGGTCTTTTCATCATTCACATCCCTGAGGACACATAAGATAACACATCTGGTTAGTAATGCAGCTGACAGTTAACACCGCCAGAGATACAGTCCTAAATCTTATTGCCTGGTTAAAAGAAAAGAAAAAAAGAAAGAAAATAAGTAATTAAATTTATCTCAAAAATTTCAAAGCAGTTTCTTTAGGAAATAAAGAATAGGAAACTAAAACTTAGTCTTAAAGAGTAAGTTACATAAAATGTCAGTTAAGAAATGGTAGAGGTAGGATTCAGATTTAAGTTTGCTTGATCCTAACACTTTAATCTCCAGAGAACTTGCACAGGGCACTTGTCATACAGTTCTATGTCTCACGTTTGGCTAACACACAAAGGCAACTCTAGCAGTATCAGCCTACATGGCTATATGTGATTTTCTCTAGCAGTACTTTGCAAGTGAATATAGGACTAGATCACAACGTGTAGATCCATGCTTTCCTAAGGAGAAATCTACAAAGGACAATCTAGTTTGAATTTGCAACAATAACAACAAAAGGAGAAATGCATGAGGAGCAAGTTCCTCTTCAACTAAACTTCATCAACTAAAAGAAGGACAAATTTGCATACTTCCCAAGGTCTAAATATGGGTGCTAAAGAAGGAAGCAGGTCTGGGTTCATTGGAAAAGGAATACCATATAAGAAAGTTTCCTTGAGGTGGGGATAAGACCCCAATGTGTGGAGGCCAGATGGAAGACTAGGGACTGTTTGGAGGTCCTAAGTGGCAGCCAGATAGGAATTCTTGTTCTCACCAAGTAGCTTCAGTCAAAATCCCAGCAAGGGATCCCTAAGGAATCCACCTAAGCGCTCCAAAAGAGGAAGAATCCTCTTTTTACACATTTTAACACATGGTATCCCAGCAGATAACACTAACCCCAGATCATTATTGCTTTGATCAAGTATATCCTGTCTGCTCTTTTCTTTCCTCCTTCCTTCACCCCAGCCTAAAGAGATCAGAGGAGCAGTTAGGGAGTGGAAGAGGAGGTGGAGAGAGGAGGAGGGAGGAGCTTGGCCAGACTCATCTTCTCCATTGCGGGTTCCAGTCTAGGGCAGATGAAAGCCAGGGAAGGAAGAAGCTTTAAGTGGGACAAGAGTCCAGAGTTCTGAGATTACACTGCATGGAAATTGTTAATTACAGAAACAAGATAAATCTTACGACTGAAAAGACTTTTAAAAACTGTTTCTGACCTGAGATTTTACATAAAGGATGGGAAAGAATGAATTCATAGAACGTGGCTGAAATGGCAAAAAAATACTATACGTACAGACTTTCAACAGGTACATGAAAAGGGGCTCAACCTCACTAATCATCAAGGAAATGCAAATCAAAAGTGGGAGGGAGGGAGATGCAAGAGGGAAGACACATGGGAGCACATGTATATGTATGGCTGATTCACTTTGTTATAAATCAGAAACTAACACACCATTGTAAAGCAATTATACCCCAATAAAGATGTTAAAAAAAAAAAAAAAAAAAAAAAAGTACAATGAGATATCACCTCACACCTGTTAGAATGGCTGTTACCAAAAAGACAGGAGATAACAGGTGTTGACAAGGCTGCGGATAAAAGGAACCCTTGTGCATTGCTGGTGGGAATGTAAATGGTGCGGCCACTACAGAAAACAGTATGGAGGTTCCTCAAAAAATTAAAAATGGAATTACCATGGGATACAGCAATCTCACTTATGGGTGTATATTCAAAGGTAATGAAATCAGGAACTCGAAGAGATATCTGCACTCCTATATTCATTGCATCGTCACTCACAGTAGCTAGGATATGAAAACAACACTTGCACAATGGAATAATATTCAGCCGTGAGAAGGAAGGCAGTCCTGCCATTTGTGACAATGTGGATGGACCTTGAGGGAATTATGCAAAGTGAGAAAAGTCAGACAGAGTATAACAAATACTGTTTGGTCTCATTTATATGCAAAATCTGAAAAAGCAGAACTCAGAGTAGAATGGTGTTTGCAAGGGGCAGGGGATGGGGTGGTGGGAGAAATGGGCAGATTTTGGTCAAAGGGTACAGTTACAAGATGAATAAATTCTGGAGATTTAATTTACTGCATGATGACTATAGTTAACAATACTGTTAAGTTGCTGAGATTTAATTTTAAATATTCTCATCACAAAAATGAAATGGTAATTATATGAGGTGATGGAGGTGTTAACTAACCTTACTGTGGCTATCATTTTGCAATATATAAGTATATCAAATCATCAATATGTACACCTTACACTTATACAGTGTTATTTGTCAATTATATGTCAGTAAAGCTAGAAGGAAACAAACACCCACAAAATCAAACCAGTAAATCTAATCATCCAATGATCGAATTTTATGCTTCTGTTGTTTTTCTTGTCACCATCTGATGTCGCTGTGGAGCGCATATTGAGTGAAGCATGGTGAAGTCCTCTAGAATTGCAGCAGCATGATGGTGACCCAGGGACATACGGCTAAACAGCTGGCACTCTAGTAGGTACTTAAGCACTGTCACAAGCAGTGTGGTGACGGAGGTCAGAGTTGCTTGCTGGACAGTAATTTCTCAAGGTTTAAAATAAGTTGAAGTCAGTGTTCCACATGATTCTCCTAAGCTACAGTAGCCCCACTATCCCTTTAGCTCTGCACGTACAACGTTACAGCCCTTTGCTACATCATTTCCCAGTGCACAGAAGTCCTTTACCTTACCAGTTCCAAAACTTGTTCCGTTCTCTGTTCTAGGACATCTGACATTTCCTTGTTCAAATGGACAAGAGAAGGAGATACTGAATTGATTTTGTTATAATTACAAGATTGGAAGTAATTTCTTTTTTGCTTTTGATTGTTTTAGGAGTACTGTTTATGTCATTCGTTTTCTTAAAAAGAAACCTTCCAAAAAGCATGCTGGGCAAAGTCTTGATTTGACCTCCAAATGCTGCATTGTCTCCATGCAGATTAATCAATATCTTTCTGTTGCTTTGTAAATTGCCAGTCTAATGCACACCAGCCTCGACCAGCCAAAGAACAGAAAGGCTTTACAGCACTTGTGGATAGATGGATAACCATCTTCCTCTAAGTTGTGCCTGCTGCCCAGTTCATTACTCTCATTAATGACTCCAACCTCCTGGGGAAATGAAGTGCTTTGTCACACACTGATCTTGCTTAAAAGAAGGTATCTTCATCCTCTGCTCCTATTATCAATCAGAGAGTCTATTGTTACTCACAGTTCACTATTAACAGTGCAGGAGGCAGGGGTGGACAATGCATACCTGGGCTTTGCAGTGAGGTCTGGCAGGTCTCCTCAGGGAGAGACCAGGAGAAGCGTTTCCATATAGATGTTTTGCCCAGCTTCCCCCATCTACCTCCTGCTCCCATCAAAAAGACTTCATGATTAATAAAAGATGGCTCATTTGAACAAACTTTGAATTTGGTCTCTGAGGCTTTTATTTTTGTTGCCACAAATGGATTAGCAGAGCAGCTTCCTGGCCCCATTGTGTATCTCAGGGCAAGGCAATGACAGTTGTTTGTTTCAGCTTTGATTAGTGTTTGCTTATCTGGGTTCATTTTCAGAAAATTCTAAGCTGAGTACTTTTGTTCTTTTAAGATGTGAATTGTCTCCCCTCCCCGAAAATTCATATGTTGAAGCCCTAACCCCCCGCTTTGACTGTATTTGGAGACAGGGCCTGGGAGGAGGTGATAAAGGTTAAATGAGGTCATAAGGGTGAGGCCCTTGTACTGTAAGTTCTATGATAGGAGGGTTTGTGTCTGTTGTGAATTTATCCCCAGTAACTGTCACAGACTTGCCAAACGATAAGTGCCCAATGAATATTTATTGAATGAATGAATTTGAATAAATGAATTCCTGTTCATCATGGCCTAACTTATGTTAGGGCTCAAGCCAAAATCCCTGACATCCTAATTAAGGTGACAGCTCTACATCTGGCAAGATTACAGAAGATCACACATAAAGATGTTTGGATGCATGTACTCATTTTTGGCAGGAGGGACATTTATCAGAATCTAATCATCCATATCTGTATCAATTCCTCTGCTTTTTTACCTCCTTCCCATACAACCCACACAAAATCTTTGTAAAATTCTTTTCCCCTTCCCTCCAGTTCAGGGATTCCGAGTTAGATGGTTGTTATCTACCACAGTTCAACCCTAGAAAATCAATCTGGTCAAGCAGATCTAAAGACTGAATGAAGAGGTTGGCAGTAAATGGATCCAATCCCTGGATGGCTCTGTCTAATGATTAGCAACCTACACTATATAGAATTAATCAAATTATGAAATTATTTTGGCCAGCATGCCTGTTAATAAGTTTAATTATTTTAAAACATACATGCAATTGAATTTATTAAATTGTCACAAATTAGATCACACCTCAATTATCCACTAGTTTGTGCATTGTGAATCAGGGTCTTGTCTTTGTACTGAATGACCACACCCTAATCTAAAGAGAATAGATCTGTACTGACAGGGGTCCAGGATAAGCAGAGAGTGCTGGACACTCCAGCACCTTGAGAATTTCCCTGTTTCTAAAAATAAAAAGCACTATTGTTGACCTGGGGATTCATACTTTCTCTAGGTTCTCTCTTCCCTATCTCTCTTTCGTCTGCATGGAGTCTCACTGTGTCATAGAGAGAGAGGATGGCATCCTCGGAGATTTACTGTTGCTGGCATTTGTCTTCCCAGGCTTCACTGATGGGGAGGGGGCCATATTTCAAGGCAGCCCATTTTGTTGATAAGCAGCCTAATGGTGGAAATTTCTTACGTTGATATGAAATCTATGCCTTTATGCCTTTACATGGAGTGTGTGTGTGTGAGAGAGAGAACCTACTGTATGAAATTACACCGATATAGATGACACGGGTTTTTTTTTTTTTTTTTTTTTTTTTTTTTTGCGGTACGCAGGCCTCCCACTGTTGTGGCCTCTCCCGTTGCGGAGCACAGGCTCTGGACGTGCAGGCTCAGCGGCCATGGATCACAGGCCCAGCTGCTCTGTGAATTGTGGGATCTTCCCGGACCGGGGCACGAACTGGTGTCCCCTGCGTCGGCAGGTGGACGCTCAACCACTGCACCACCAGGGAAGCCCTAGATGACACAGTTTTATTCTTCCTTCCTGCCTCTGGCCTTTCAATCCGTACTTGGGAGCCAGTTTTTCTTTTGCTATTTGGCTGACATTTCAGGCAGCTCCTATACTTTTTGTGGTAACTTGTAGAAATACAAACATCCTCTGGTTATTACTAGTCATTAAATGTCTCTTTTCATTAGTTAAATGTCTATTTTCAAGCAGTTGTCAAAATTCTGAAACGAATGCTGCTCTGGTCCCCCAGCTGCTTGGTTGCCCTGAGCTCTGAAATCCTGCAGTGGGGAAGAGCTGAAATAGTTGTCACCTGGTGGTTGGGTCCCAGCCTTTTGTGATCTCAGCCGAACGGGAGATAAACAGATGCTCCATTTTAATATCCTCTCATGTTGATAGAAAACCCAATTCTTGCTGCTTCTGAACAATGCAGATAGAACAATCCTATCTCGCATTTACGCTCAACCAGTTCAAATGTTTGAAGACAGCTATTTTGTCATCGCCTATACCTAGTCTGCTTTCCATTGCCTGTTCCTCAAAGATGATGGCAGCTTTCAGACCCCTCTCCACTCTGATTTTCTCTTCTGGTCATATTCTAATTGGCCATGGTCCTTAAAATGTTGACCTGTAATTGAACATAATACTCCAGATGTGGCTCGATCAGAATATAGAAAGACGATTACTTCCCATAAACCAGAAATTACACTTTTATTAATGCAGTCTAAGATCCTTGGCATTTTAGCAGCCACATCACACTGAATTACAGAGTTGACTGTAATTCAGAATAATATCCAATTTAAAGCAAGTGCTATTCCCCTGCCAACTGGATAGGGTTTCCCATTTAAATGGAGCATTTAAGCCAAAATGAGGTTAATAAGTGACCAGAGGTGACATTAGACCACCAAATCACGTTGTGCTCCTAAATTGGTTGACTAATAAGTGTCACAAATCAGCTCAAGTGAAACTGGAAGTGTCAACTACCCTGACTACTTGTCAACAGGGGGAGAAATTGGGGTGGTGGTGATAATAAGTCATTTTCCAGAATTATTCATAGGTGTTTTGTCTGAAGGAATAGGCTTATTTATTATACAACTTGCTCTCTTCAGGTGTTAATGGAATATTTAAAATTCAGCTTCCTTTAATTTTTAAAAACAACATGTTTCTGATTTGAAAATACTTGTTCATTGTAGAAATTTGGAAAATATGGTAAAGTGTAAAGAAGAAAAATTAACCTGTATCTGCAGAGATAATTACTGATAGCGTTTTAGTGTCATTGCTTTTTTGTTTGAAATTGCTTTAGCAAAAGGGAACAGTCACATGAATTAACACAGGTTTATAATATTCATCTTTACTAATCAAAAATAAATGCCCCTGAGTTTCTTCAACCAGGAAGAGCTTCCCTGAACAATGTTCATGGAGGACTTGACTGATAACTTATTATGCAAGAATTAGAGAAGTGTGATCCATAACGTGTCTGCGTCTTTGTGACACTACCATATTTGTAGGTAAAAAATAGTTGAATATTGGCAATATCACATGGTTCAGCATAGTCAATTTGTGACAGTCTTGCAAAGAGTTTCTTGAATTTTGTGGGTGTTAAGACAGTTCTTCTGTAGTTGATATAAGTAGCTCCATTTGACAGGAGAATGTCAGAGACTAGATAAAAGCTGCCCACTCTTATGTTTTTTAATGATTAAAATGCAAAGACTAAACAGCCAAAACACTTTGCATACATGTTGATGTGTTAAGGATATTTTAATATACCTTTAATGTGCTTGGTAACTGGTCTTAAATAATGTATTTCTAAATACGAGCTTTTTATTGATGGTGTCTCTCTGTTTTGCACTCTCTGTCTGATATAAATAGTGCTGACCAGGAGCTTAGATTGATGTCCTCAGGAGGGATGAAATAATGCAGGAGTTCTATTCCCACTCATTTTCGTTTTAAGGAAATCCCAGGCCTGTGTGTCCATACAAACACATTTTCAAATAGGTTGAATAAAGCATCCCTCTCTTGATCTAAATAAAATATCTTAAGAAGAGTGGTATAAATCTAATTACTGGTACCAATCTTCCATGTGGGAAGCACTTGCGTGAAAGAGAAATACATTTCTTTGTGGTGATTATTGCTTAGTGATCAACTGTTCAATTGAATTAGCCTTAATTTTCCATTTTGCTTGCCTTTCAAGGTATAATTAAAGCCTGACGTCAAATCTCACTCCAGCTCTCATCGATAACTTCCACTTAACCACTTTTAAGAAGACAGCCAGGCTTTAGGCTCAGACAAAGAGGCTACAATTCACAACTTACTGTTTAGATGACCCTTGAAAGCCATCCCTGGTCGATAATTCAAAACAGTGTCCAAGTCTCTGTATAAAGGGAAGGAATTAACCTTTCATGCCCTCATAGCAATGTTTCATCTAGGTAATGTAAATCATTTAGACCGAAAACATAACAAGATAGAGAGCAGATTTTTTCTCTCAATGTGAGTGAAGTGGGCTAAGAAAAGAAAAGCAGTCATTTCCTTTATATTATGCTAGAAACAGAAAGAATAACACTTCTGTGGTTGGGCTGAGAAAGCTACTTGTTAGGCTGGTGTTGGCAACGGAAGAGGTCAGAAGTGGCACCAGATAGCTGCAGGGATCGCCAAGAAGCAGGTTACATGGGAAGCAAATGACGTGCAAACTGTTATATTAACCATTGTTTCGTTACTTACAGCAGAAGAATACTCTCCTATTTGTAACCTCCATTCATTCCCTCAAAAAATCTCAAAACACCTCCTTTACACAAAAGAAACTGAATCGAGGAGAAATTAAGTGATGGATTGGGTGTGGCACAGTAGAGTCAGAACTTGAATTCAGAACTTCTAAATCCACGACCCGTGCTTTTTCCACTAACCCACAGCTGCTGGAATGGCCTTGTGTCTTCCTCTCCATTCTCATAGAAAGCCACGTAGGGAAGTACTAATATAGCCACGACCAAGTGGTGGAGAGGTTCATCTCTCTTCTGAGTGCTGGATATCAGAGGTGATGACCTTTGACAAATGAGGGTGAAATCAAATTCAGTGTCATACATAGAGTTAGCAATGAAGTCAGCATGGCACTTGACAAGTAAGTGTTGTTGCGTAGTGCGGAGTTTAGTTACAGTGATGATGTTTTCTCAGTTCAGTTTCTTGGAAATCATAAAATAAGTACATTCTTTTCTTTTTAATTGAGTCCAAATAGTACAGAAGGATATAAAGTGGAGACTAAATCATCCTTCCATCCCACTTCCTCACTCTCATGCCCACTCCTGTTCCTAAACTGTAACCATTTAAATTATATTCTAGTTAATCTGGTACTTGTCACCTTAACTTTAAATAGTAGGCTCACACTTGACTCTCTTCTTTGCTTTATAAATTTACAATTTTCCTTTAACTTGTATTATAGAAGATTAAAGTAAACCCATTTTTTACTCCCTCCCATATAGCCTCCATTCCTTTTTTCTGCTTTTAAAAAATAAGTATTACATCATATATAACATATTATTATATTTTATAACATTATAGTTAAGAAAACTGTTATAATTTGTGTATTAAATATAATATTGTATGTTCAATTTGTAATGTATGGTTATAATATATATTATTTTTATTTTTATTTTGGATACCTTTGCAACTGCAAATAATTCAGCTGTTTAAACACTCATATGTGAGACTGAAACAACAGAAAGTTTGATAGTGAGTTTTCATACATAGGTAGGGCTTGTGGATGGGGGGAGATACAGGCTTTACATGAGAGGACTTGCTATAAAGCTAGCTTCAATTTATTGCATTAAAATATGGAAAAAAATTTAGCTAAAGAATACATAGGAAATGTTCTTTATCATAAAAGATTCTGTATTTGACAATTAATGTGGGAGTATTTTGTATGTTATATCTTGTTAGTAGAAGTAGACCTCATTAAGTCAGGAGATTTAGACAAATATTCCCCCATCAAGAAGAAGAAAAAATTTTGGTCAGAAAGACACTTGATCCAGAAATGATAAAGGTGCAGAGGTAATTCTTGAGGCCATCACAAAGGGAAATGAAAAGCGGACTCTGAAGTGTTTGAGGAGAAAACAGTAGTCAAAATATCATCATCATTATGTAGATGTTAAACTAGGGGTAGAAGGGCAAACAGTGAGTCCGCAAGATCTCAAGAATGTGCGGCCTGTTTTTTGTCTTTCTCCCTCTGGCATATTTTTGAACAGCAGAGATAAACCAAGTGTTTCGGAGTCAGCTTTGATTTGCATGTATGACTTGCTAACTCTGTGAAGGAAACCTGGAAATGAGGAATTGTGGAGGCCATTCGCCTGGAGGTTTCTGTGAATTAGAGTAGAGCAGGTTGCTAGAAACCACACAGCAACTGCTTGCTCTCCCTGTCTTTTGTACTCACTGGCCGAGAGTCTTTGGCGCCCTCAGATAAATTAAAGACACGCATGCACACACAAAACAAACAATTATCTTTTATATAACTGCCCTTAGCGTAATGAGTTCTGGTCGAGATTCTGCTCTTCTGTTTCTGTCTTTCCCATCTTCAGCAGATAGAGTTATCACATAAGATTTTAAGGATCTCTCTCTCTCGAAACAGATATATGGCCTCAGGACTAGAAGCAGTTATTTCTTCTGATCAACACTGATTTAGATATCCATAGACACTACATTTGATCATTAAGAAAAACTGAAGCAGTTTCAATGTAGAATAACGGTTTCATTTTGCCCATGAAAACTCACCCTCCGTGCATGCTCTAAGGAAAAACTCACCTCCTATGTTTCTCCTCTTCTGTCAACTACTTCACTTCTGACACCAGATATGTGGATTTTCTACATACAAAGCAATGCTGTAATACCAGCTGGATGTCGTGCGATTTAACTCTATTCTGACACTGTCTACCTGGAGTTAGCGTCAGATACCACAGGCTAAGGGTTCAGTCCCACAAGCCTGTCTTTCCCTTTCCCCCAACTTCAGACGCCAATTGCAAGTCTAGGCTGTTACCTATGCTATGAATTGTTATGTTACCTGTGCCATGACTGGATATGAGTTAGAGGTTTGCATAACCCCCTCCTCGGATTCAGTAAATTTGCTAGAACAGCTCACAGAACTCAGGAAAACAGTTTACTTAGTAGAGTAGCCATTTATTATAAAAGGATATACAGTAGTCCCCCCTTATCCATGGCATATACATTACAAAACTCCCAGTGGATGCTTGAAACTGCAGATAGCAGTGAATTCTATATATACTATGTTTTTTTCCTATACATACATAACCTATGATAAAGTTTAATTTATAAATTAGGTACAGTAAGAGACTAAAAATAATAACCAATAAATTAGAACAGTTATAACAATATGCTGTAATAAAAGTTATGTGAATATAGTGTCTCTCTCAAAGTATCTTATTGTACAAATTTAATGCCTTTTCCATGTTATCTGAGCACTGTCACATACCGTGGCCATAACTTTTACATTTTGGTGTATGACAGCAAAATTAGCACAAATTTATTCTTCCTTTTTCACACTTCCATGGATAGAAGATTCATTCTTATAGTAGATGTTAGCTTCCTCAGCATATGATTTTTTTTCTTACTCAGTGGAGAAGTTTCACCTTTTCCCTTAAAGGAAGCACTTTACGGCTTCTCTTTAGCATATCTGAATTGCCAGCATCACTACTCTTTGATTTCGGGCCGTTATAAAATAAAATAAGGGTTACTTTAACATGAGCACTGCAGTAACAAGACAGTTGATCTAATAAGACGCTACTAAGTGACTAAGGGGCGGGGTAAGCTGCACAAAGGGATGACTAACCTTCCAGGTGGGACAGTGCAGGACATACTACTCTGAATGATGCACAATTTTAAACTTATCAACTGTTTATTTCTGGAATTTTCCACTTAATATTTTCAGACTGTGGTTGACCGTGGGTAAGTGAAACTGCAGACAGGGAGACTGTTGTAATTCAGATGGAAGAGATGCATAGGGAAAGATATGTGGGAAGGGGCCCAAAGCTTCCATGCCACCTTCAGGGACACCACTCTCTCTGAGCTTCCACAAGTTCACCAGACCAGAAGTTCTCCCCTTAGTTCATGCATTTTTAGGGGAGACTTCATTAGATAGGAATGCTTGATTAAATCTCTGGCCATTGGTGATTGATTTAACGTCCACCCCTCTCTCCACCCCTGAGGTCATGGTGGGCTGAAAGTTTCAACCCTCCTATCACATAGTTCGCTCCCCTGGTAACCAACCTCAGTTCTTATGCTTTCTAACAGTCACCTCACTAATGTAAACTCAGGGGTGGTTGTAGGTGGCTTGTTGTGAATAACAAAAGACATCCACTTCACCTTTATGGATTTAAAGCTATTTCAGGAATGGAGGACAAAAATCAAATATTATATAGAAAGAGGCCAATATTGCTCTAATCACTTGAGAAATTACAAGGGTTTCAGGGCCTGTGAGCCAGGAACCAGTGGATAAGACCAAGATATATATTTCTTATTATAAATCACATTATCAGACAAGTGTTATAAACAAAGGTGAAATTAATGATGAGATTAATTCCCATAGTAAGATGAGCTATTTTATAGATTTATAGCTTATCATTTCTTCTTTACCAAAATATATATTGATGCTTGGAAGGATGTATTTAAGAAGTCAGTCGCTTTTCATCATCATCAGTTTTAGGAAGAGAAGCTGTGAAAGTATTTTATTACTAAGTCCTAACATAAAACGTCATTTATGGTTCAACAGTTTTCCTTAAAATGTGCTTAATCACCAAGTATTTCACAATCTACAGTTTTCTAATATACAGTTTCTAGATAAAATTCTGGAAAGTAGAAATTTCCAAGACCTATAATAATATTTTTTATTCTACAGTTGAAGTATGATTTGATAAACATCACCAGTAGGAGACAATATTACATAAAAATAATCTACTGTTACTATAAATTTCATATAAAACTTTTAAATTATTTTTCCTGCATTTATTAGGAATTTTCTTCTACCTGTATTTTTTAATTGACTTAGAAATATAAGGAGGAACAGATACTGTCTTTTAAGGTTTTCCCCATACTAGTTCTTCTGATTTAATTATAACACATTTCACTTGCATATAATTTTTAGATTCTTGAAGTGACTATGAAAGGAACATCACAAGTAACCACAATTAATTTAGAGACATTTTGATTCATCGTGATTTTTATTATATCATTCATATGTCAGTAAGCTTGTAGAGTTGAGTGAGAATTTTGATCTATAAATCAGTGGTGGGTAGTGTTTACCCACTGGGCATGGTATGTAGTCTCTGATGACTGTCATATGTTATAGTCCATTGACTATGCAGCATTGCTGTGGTACATGTATATCCTCACAGTTTGAGGACACATAAAATTAGCAGCTTATACAATTGCTTTTAAAAATGATTTCCTGAATATATATCATGCTTGAGGGTAACTCTCTCATGGATCTAGTTTCTCATTCTTTCCAAGATTAAAGCTGCTTTCATCTAATTGCAAACAGTCCTCTGACATTTCCTAGACTATTCATTATCACGTATCTGTCATTTTATCATCAGTTAATAGACATAAGTATGAACTTCATTAATTAGTATATGGTCGTTCATAGTACTATGTTAGTTGATGTGCAAAACTTCTGCCAATTTTGAGCTTTTTTATATATATTTGAGATAGATAATATTTACATGGGTACATTTTCAAGGACCTCTAGATAGCCAAATAAAATAATACACCTAAACACTGCCATGAGGTTATATATTTCAAACGCCAATCTGAGTAAGTCCTCTTTGATATGGGGATTGATGTATAATCGGGGGACTAGATAATAAAGTTCCAATTGTAGAGCAGAATTCTAGGGGAGTTAAGAAGAGCTTCATTTATTCAGCACCATGGACAGCTCTGCAAGGATCACAACGAATGAGAAATTTATGCTATAAACAGGTTCAGAATTCATCAACTTTGCTCTATAAGGAAACAGAATTTAACTTTAAAAGAATTGAGGGATTTGGTAAGTATAAAAGTGGTAGAACAACAGCACAGTTCCATGCTAATGGTACTCACTGATTAAAGGCTGTCTGACTGAACAGATGAATGAGTGAGATGCTCATGAAATGAGTGAGTATAAAGAAATAGTGTTAAGAAGTTCATGAGTTGGGTACAGGTGGCTCCTACGGATAGAAAGTCTATAACTCAGATATTTTGGGTAGGGATAACTTTAAGTGATCTTATTCAGATTTACTGTTTTCATGGTCCAAATATTACCAGATTAATTTTTTTAAGGAGAAAAAAAAAGCACTGGAAAAATATGTTTCCTGATTTGGGGCTTGGAAATTGAGGTCACCATACTTAATCAGTGTGTATTTTAATAACTAACTGATGGGCTTTAAGGTCTTGGGTTATGTATGTTTCCTTCCAGACAACATAAAGTACACAAAGATTAACTTCTCCAAGAACGTACTCTACACTAAATATCAAATATTTTAAATGAGAGGATTTATGGGAGGTTTTGTGCTTGCTATTTTAGCATGGCCTGTCCTCTTTTGCTTATATTGTTTTTTCCTTTCTATAACAGATCGGTAAATTTTACCTGACTGATAAAGCAGTTATTCAATTCTGATTTATTCTGAGTGGTTCGCGTCAGTGACTGGGAGATAATTCACAAGATCTGTCTGCTGTGTTTCTGCTAAGGGGTCTCAGAGGCTGGCCAGAGAACAGTTGTATCTAATCCTTCTCTTTAACTCCTCTCCAGAGAGTCTTCATTCAGCTGGTCTGTGAAATTGCTTGGGTGGCTAGCATTTAGGAACAGGGACTTAGAAAGATGAGGGAGACAGAAAGAGAGGTGGGGAGAGGAAGAAGAGGGAGGGAGGAAGCAGGAGAGAGGGGGGAAAGAATAAGAGCAAGAGAGAATTTTAATTTGGTCTGGTGGGAACAAATTTTTGTTGTACATGTTAGGGGTCAGTGTTTCCTGAAAGAATGAAATGCGCAATAATGGTGGGTTAGCAAAAGGTCCCAGTTTATTAAAGGAAATGTGGTAATTTTCTCAATTGACATAGAAGCTCACAGGAGGAAGCTTCATAAACAATGCATGGCTTAACAGCTGTCTTTTGCAGCCACCAACATTTTTAATATGGTGGGCAAAAAGCAACATTTTAAATATGGTGGGAAAAGATGGAAAGCAACATTGTAGAGTCTTCATTTGCCTCTTCTTTCAACACGTGTGCACACACACACACACAAGGCAAATGTTTTAATGATGAACTCTTCAGACTTTCATTTGAAAGAGATAAAAAAATAATAAAAGGTACCAGCAAGAACCACAGCTCCTACTGGCAAGTGGAACAGACCTATAAAGGGCTTTTATCTCCTGCCCATCATCTCCGATTGTATTGTTTACCCCCCCTAAATCCTGATCAGGCACCATTACTGCACTCAGTGTCCACAGCACTCTTGTGAAGAAAAAATTAATTCTGAATTACCGGCCCCATGTAAAGTACCGGCATGTGAAGAACTGCCTGTTCTTCACATTATCTGTCAGGAAAATAAGCAGACAATAGCTAGCTAAGTGGATTTCTTAGCCACCATTCAAAAAGGAGGGACAGGTGTTCAATAGGGCTTCTTTCTTTCCTCAACTGCTATTTAACAGTACATATAGTAGGAGTTTAATTGCCTACACCCACCTGCACCCTTGTCATTTCTTGGTTTTATTGGTTTTAATGAAAGTATTAAGTGCACTCTAGGAACAGTGGCTAGGTGACATTTTGATTGAAATATACAGGGAAATGTATAATGGAAGCAGGCACTATTACAGTTTTAATAGAAACTGAAAGAAGTAACCTCCAGAACAACGTTTTTTTGCTATTATTATGCATATAGCTAGTCCTGAGAAGGGTAACTGGGGACTGAAAAAAAAAATGGTTGTTTTAAAAAAAAAAAGAAACAACTTTTCACCCTAGCTACCTGACTTTTTTTTTCCTAGAAGAATAAAGTGGCCAGGCTTTGACATGTTTTCTTTCATTAGTTACCCCTTAGGTAGGATCCATGGTCAAGTATGCCTTGGAATACCTTTCCTCTTCTCTGGAATCACAACACATTAGCGTTTCTGGAGAGAACTTAGATTCATTGGCAAAAGTGTGGGATGAAGAAAAAATGATTCATTGCAGCTGACCTGGTGGAATAGGGACTAGTGACTTTTCTCACCAGCCAACAAAGACTTGTGTTTGTCTGAACCCATCACCCAGACTCAAAATAGAGAAAGAAGAATGTCAGTATAAAAATCGTGCTATGAATCATCCTCACTGCACATAATGGCTTTAATTCATTATAAGAACAATAGCTGATTGTGTAATAAACATAAAATAAAATACCATCATTCCCACGTGCATGCTCATATATGTACACAAATATACAAATTACACCTTCGAATTTAAATTGCTAGTATTGGAAATTAAAAATCCCAGAAGTTTCCCATTTTTCTATGTAAAAGAATATTTTCTAGTGGGTGGCAGAGAAGAACAGGTATCCTTCATTGAGAAGGTTCCTGAATGTATATAGCTATGTAAATGGGTAATGTTCATACTCCTTTAGTAAGAAGTTCTCTGTTCACACATGATTTTTAAAAAAGTTTAAAATATATTACAGTGCTAAAGGATAAAGTAAAAGTGCAGTGGGACATGTGTCACATACCTGTGCATACATGGAATTATCCCAGGTATTTTTTTGCCCATTACCCATCTAAATAAATGATCTCATTCATTCATCCATTTATTCATTCATCCTTCCATGCATCCACCCATCTATCCATCCATCCACTGTAACTTTTTGCTACAAGTTATAGAATATTCAATGAAAATTGCCCTAAGAAATGAAGGTCATTTGTTGACACTTAACAAGATACCTGAGGCAGGACATTTCCACATTTGATCCTGGGTCATCAAAAACCCAGGGATTCTTTTTTTCCTTCATATTTCTTTTCATTCATTGTAAGCCTCTTTTTCATTTCTAAGCTTGCCTCTCTTGATGGCAAATTGGCTACAAGTATCACATTTTTAAAAGGCAATATTCAAAGGTAGGAAATCCAGGTATCTTTCTTTTTATTTCAGAAGCAAATCCAAGAAAGCCCAGATCCCACTGATAGAAATGGGTCACAGGCTCTTCCCTTAATCAATTCCTAAAAAATGAGGCTTGGGATTTCCATTATTAGCTTAGACCAACCGTGATTCTGGCTGTGCCAGTAGTATGATGATAAATGTTTAATAACCTGCACTCTGGGGAGGAAAAAAAAAGCAAGCACTGATTGCAGCGTTGACTGATTTCTGTGGTGCAAATACTCTCATCATGGCTGATGATTTCAAGCTACAAACATGGCTTCACTAAGGCAGAGTTGGGAAGAGAGGTGCGTAACTGGCTCCCTCAAACCAACGTAAGCTATCTCCAGTACCCCACCAAGCTGGGTCCACATTCCCTGAGCCTAATTCCACCTAATATTGAGCTAAAGAGGGATTACTTTAGAGGGAAGTAAGGGGAAACTGTTTGGCATGTTACCTACAATGTCTGCCACGTTCATTTGTTCATTCATTTAAAACATAATTTTGATGCCCCTTAGGTATCAGGTATTAAGTATGGGACACCTTTGAGGGCACTGCCTTGTCTGTGCTGCTTTATCAGGGAGTCTGCTTATTCCCACAACTTTTGTTGCTTGGGGAGTGAGCAGTGTACCATATGACTGTTCCCTCTCATCCCCCACTAACATTGACCTGAAGGGAAGTATGTATTGATACACGCTGATGATAGGGCCCTGCACAGGAAGAAACTGGACAAATCAGACTTTCTCTATGAGCACTTAGAGGTGATTTATCAGTATTTAATGTTGGATTAGGGAGGTTTTATTGAAATAAGGTAAGCTGGGTTCATGCAGTATGAATAGTCAATAGCGTGTGATCAAGAAAGGGAAAATGGAGAGCTACTCAAGAGTAGGAATGAACAAGAGACATGATGGGGGTCAGAGAGATGTAAAAAGAGTGATGTCAGTTCCATATTTTTATTCTAATCCACCTTGTGGTCCAGCTGCATCTCACTCCCTGTACTTGGATAAAGCCTTAAAATATATTCTTGTGGGCCACCATTTTATTTAGTCCATATTAGGGTTTTTTAAACAATTATTTTTATTATCTCGAACGTGTTCCCATTCTTTGCCATCAAAACTGGAGTCGAACACAACAGTGAGTATGAAACTACTCCTGTCCTCCATGAACTCATGATCCAGCAATGACAATACAGAAGTAAACCAACAGACAATGACTTTTCAGTGAAAGAAAACGCTTCACTTAGACAAAGTACACAACATAGTGGGAACACATTGGAGGGACACTTTTGCCTAGTCTTTATGAGGCAAGAGGAAGTTCTTTGATGATATTTTAAGAGTTTCAGAATTAATGTGTTATGCTATATAAGAATTCTTGTTCACTCTGGCTATAAGATTATGTTTTCGGGTATAAAATTTCTGGCCTCAACTCTGTCCCTATTCTTTCAGATTTTACATTCTGGGGACTCTTGTTTATTGGATCACTTTCAGACTCAGATAAGAAAATAACCAAGTATCATCAGCACCTTTAAGTCAAGGTAGAAACTCTCCCTAATAAAGTAAGGGAAAGGTATGTGTCTCACAACCTTTAACACAGAGCACATTTGTGCAAAGGGCCTTAAGGAATGGACATGTTGTCATTATTTTCTCTAAAGAACTTGTGAAGAATTAGTCTGTTCAGGCACAATTAAACAAGACCAAACCAAAAACAATAACAAGAAAAAAAATCAGGAAAAAATATTGTTGAAAACTCCTTTCTTCTGCAGTGTGATTTAGGAGTCCTACCTTGTATAGGTAAAATAGAGTGTGTGGCTCTGTAAGCAGAGTTCTCTGTTTTAGGGGACTGTTGACACTCAATTAAGGCCTTCCCAGTGATTTCTGGGTTATAGACAATCTTATTTGGAGGCATGTTTCTACGTAAAATACAAAAAGAGTCTGTTATGTATTTCAGAAAAACCCTTCCTCTTCCTTCATTGTTGGCCTTTACTCCCTAGCTTAATTCCAGTTCATGCAATTGCACCCTGATTATCTGAAGCTCACCTTGCTGTCACTTCAATTGGTTAAGGGGTCCTTCTTTATCTCTCCTTCAGCAGTCTTGCTGAGTGGCTGAAGAGACTGTTACTACATTTGCTGCATCTTCTGCTATCACTGAAATGATCTTAGGGCCACATATTAATAGCAGAGACTGCCAGTATTGTATGGCAGAAACCATACAAGTGTGTTAAAATGTCTTTGTCTTCCGGGACTTCCCTGGTGGTCCAGTGGTTGAGAGTCCGCCTTCCACTGCAGGGGACCTGGGTTCGATCCCTGGTCAGGGAACTAAGATCCCACGTGCAGCAGGACAACTGAGCCCACGCACTGCAACTACTGAGCCCCCAGCCAAAACTAAGACCTGACACAGCCAAAAATAAATAAATAAATTAAAAAAAAAAAAAAAAAAAAAAAAAAGTCTTTGTCTTCCAATGAAAGAGTTGAAGAACGTATCAGTATGAACATAAAAGGTATGTCCCGTCAGCCAGTATGCATCCAGATTTGTGGTAAAAGGTAACCCTTTATAAAATGACCGTAATAATTTATTTTATTTATAATAATTTCCAAAATAGTTAAAGCTGTGTTTCTTAAGTGTGATTCATAGATCACTGGCATTAGGACTCTAGGAATGAAGAGCTGTTAAACTGAAGATTTCTGTGGTCCATTTCAGACCTCCTGAATCACAATACCTGTGATTAGGGTCAGGAATCTGAATATTTAACAAGATTTCTAGGTGATTCTGATAGGCAATAAAGTATGAAAACAACTGATTTAGATGACACTTCTAGAGAAGCTGACAAGAAATAAGAATTATTATGAACTAAAGTTCTCTGGCCTTACCAAAAGCATGGTATATCATATTTAATCTTTATATTCCTTTTATTTTTCTTTGGGTTCTCCTCAGAGCACCACCATCTCCACTGAACTGTTAAAATAATACATTGTATCAATTAGAAAGGGCTAAGTTTTAATACATGAAAAAATAAACGCCCAAACGTCAGTAGCTTACAAAGAAGAACATTTTATTTCTCATTCATGCTATTAATACATGCCCGTTGTAGGTTAACTGATGGCCGTGCTCCATGTCACCTTTACTCAAAGACGTAGGCTACCATCTTAAACATTGTATGTCACCTTGGCAGAGGGAAAGAGAGCTCTGGAGGGTCTCCATTAGCAATTGAAGAATCCTTCTGGAATCACTTCCTTCCAGAACTCAAATTATCCCAACCAACCACCAGGGCCCAGGAAGTAAAGTTCTACCCTACCCCAGGGAAGGAGAGAGAAAGAAATCATTTTGAAAAAAACATTAATGACTATGATGCACAAACCTGGAAAATTTCTCTTGGGCAAGACCTCTAAGCAGAAGGAAAATCACATCACACATTCTTGCTTCTTACTTTTTATTCTTCCTCCCTTCACAGAGAAAATACAATCCAAATACTGCAAATTATATTGCAGGCTATAGAGAATACAGTCAGTTCTCATTATTCACAGTAGTTATCTTATATAAAATTATTGGGAACACTATGGTTCATGAATACTGAACCATTGCTCCTAGAGGAAATACAGGGTTATATTCCTGTGAATCTCTAGTCACAACATTTTTGTCAACCAGTCAATACAGAATCTTGTTTTATGTGTAATTCTGTTTAAGTACACTTTATTATATATTGTTGATTCATTAACATTGAACTCATGGCCAACAGCACTATAACTCATGTCTGAACAAGGCTTACCTGGTGCATATATTTTCTCCATAAGGCACATCCCAATCTTCTTGCACCTAGGAACACCAGGCAGCACTTCAGCACTATGCTTAGGGGACATTTTAAACAGCAAAATCACCAAAAAAAAAAAAAAAAAAAAAAAAAACCAAAAAACACAGAAATGAGAGACATTTGGCACTAAGTAGATTTTAAAAAGAACACGCCTACACACCTATTAAAGTGGACAGAATCCAGAACACTGAAAATACCAAATGCTGGCAAGCATGTGGAGCAACAGGAACTCTCATTCATGGGTGGGAATAAAAATGGAATAGCCACTGTGGAAGACAGCTTGGCAGTTTCTAAACATACTCTTACCAAATGATTCAGAATCTTATTCCTTGATATTTACGCAAAGGAATTGGAAAAACCTGCACACAAGTGTTTATAGCAGCTTTATTCGTAATTGCCAAGACTTGAAGACAACCAAGATGTCCTTCAGTAAGTGAATGAATAAACTGTGATACTTGCAGACAATAGAGAATATTTAACACTAGAAAGAAATAAGCTATCAAGCCATTAAAAGATATGGAGGAAACTTAAATGTATATTAGTAAGTGAAAGAAGCCAATCTGAAAAGGCTACATGCTGTGTGATCCCCACTCTTTGACGTTCTGGAAAAGGCAAAACCATGGAGTCAGTAAAAAGATCAGTGGTTGTCAGGGGTTAGGAAAGAGGAAGGGATGGACAGGTGGAGCACAGAGGACTTTTAGGGCAGTGAAACTATTCTATATGATACTAAAATGATGGAATCATGTCATTATAAATTTGTCTAAACCCACAGAATATACAGCACCAAGAGTGATCCCTAATGTAAACTATGGATTCTCCTACCGTGATTCTTGATTTATAACGTATATCTGGCTTACGGTAGATTATATCTATCATTCATGTTATTTTAATATGAGAAGCTAAATTTCCTTTTCCTCATAAGATCTCATCGTTGATTTTCAGACTGATCTGCTTTCAAATACTGGTTTGACCATTCATTAACTATGTGTCCTTGGACAAGTTGATTAACCTCTTTGAACTTTAATCATCCATAGATAAGAGGAACTAATACTGAACCCTGTATAATTATTGTGAGAAGTAAGGAGATGATGAATATAAGACAACTACCACCCTACCTGGCCCATTGTAGGAGTTAATATACAGTAACTGCTCTAATACTTATTACAATGGCTACCAAAGAAAACTACACTTATCCTTCAGTATCCATGGAAGATTGGTCCCCGGCCCACGTCCCCCGCCATACCAAAATCCACAACTAGTCAAGTCCCTTATATAAAATAGTGTAGTACTTGCATATAACATATACACATCTACTCATACTTAGAATCATCTCTAGATTATTTATAATACCTAATACAATGTAAATGCTTTGTTAATAGTTGTAAATACAATGTAAATGCTATATAAGTAGTTGCAAGCACACAGGACATTCAAGTTTTGCTTTTTGCACATTTCTGGAATTTTTTTCTGAATGTTTTTGGTCTGTGACTGATTGAATCTGCAGATGTGGAACCTGTGGATATGGGAGAGCTGACTGTAATTAGGTCCTGTGAGTTTGACATAGGTACATATGGGAAGTCACTTATGTAAAGATTCATTCTTTCAATCATTCATTCATGCATTCAGAATTTACTGAACGCCTACATAGAATAACATTGAATTGAGTAAGGATACATCTAAGCAAATCACATAAAATATAGAAATACATGTTTGGTTGAAGGCAGTACAGACTACCAAGGTTAGGGAAGACTCCACCAAGGAGGTGATGACTAAGCTAAATCTTAAGGAGGTATAAGAATTTACCACATGAAGAAAATCAAGTTTGCATGTACAGAAGTATTGAAGTGAGGGAGAATATGGCATATTTTGAGAACACTAAGAATTTTGATATCACACACACAGGGTTGAGTGTCCAAAAAGAAGTAAACATGTATGAAGAAAGCAAATCAGTCTAGCTAAAAACTTTAAACCTTACTCTGAGGTCAATGGAAAACCAAAGCAGTGTTAAAACAGGGATTGATATAAATTTGCATTTATGACAAGCACTGGGTCATGAATGCAAGACAGTTTGGAGGAGCAATACTGAGGGAAGGGAGGTAATTTATGAGGTTGTTATACAGGTTCATGGTGGAGGGGTTGGCAACTAAACAGTGGGGTGGAAATAAACAAAGACCTACCCAAATGATAACAATTAAAGGCTCTTTATTCAGAGCTTGCTGTAGCGAGGAAGTCAGCCACAACCAGTTGACATTTGACAGAGATTCAAAGCAGGCAGAAGACTGGAAAAGCTTTATACTGGCAAGAAAGAGAAAGTCTCTGGTATCCTTGACTGGAGGAAGTTGACATGCAGAAGCTGTAGGCAGCTAACTAGAAGCAGGACATGTTATGTGATTGGTTAGGGGTACGCATTTGACTTTCTCTGGTTGGTCCGAAATTGGAAGTAGAGGAAAAATTCATGAAGTTTTTAATTGTTACTCAAGTCGTGGCCATTTGGAGTCAGTAGTTTCAGGGATGATTGTTTGGCTTCCTGGACTGCTTGATAGTGATAGTAGTCAGACTTCTTGGGTTTATTATTATAGGTAGTAGTTGGCTTCCTGTGCCGATTGCTGAAAACTGCAGATCAGAATTTCATTTTTACTTATAGTCTGGCCGTTGTCTGATTGTGTATCTTAGTCTGTAAGTGGGTAGTGCATTCTAGGAAGATCACAGGGGATCACTGAAATGGAAGAGAAAACTGATATTCAGACAGGGTATATAACTTGCTCATGGTCATATATGGCAACTCTCAGCCCAATCTAGTGCAATTACTAATTTACAAAACTGCACCTAAACTAACTGATAAACAGCTAGGGTAAAAGGTGGAAGCATGGCACAGAAAATTCCCCTTCTACTTTAAGAGCAAAAGTAAATGAGATTAGCATATACTACCATGTTATGGTCTTGATATAATCTCCACAGTGGGAGAAAAATCTCCATTGTTTGAACTTCAAAATATTATCTCCTGTCCTGAAAACATGCTCCTTTTCATCAAGTGGCATTCTGATTTTCCTACTACTATGTACTTTACTCTGGTATATTCTGCACAAACTAGAAACTGAGAGGATGGAACAGTTTTTATTTGGATGAACTGCCTAAACCTGTATGTTTTATGTCAAGGAAGGATACTTCTTTATTTCTTTTCTTCATGCCGTTTAAAGTATTTTTTTCTTACTGGATGAAAAGAAATACTGGACAATTTAATTTGAGACATTGGATTAAATGTTAGTAAATTTTCAGATTTAGTTCCGAGTAATAGGGATCAGTGTCTGAAGATTCAAAAGCTATTAGCAGAGCAGTGAAGCCTGACAAAAACTACAGCTGAAATAGAGCTAATAAGTGTATCAACTTGGTCATTGGTGCCCACAAAAGCCCAGGACATAAATACTGATGACGTGAAAGTGCTTTTTAAAATAAGGGGTTGGGGGAAGGGATGAACAGAAACTTCTAGCAAATTGTTTCAGAATATCAAAAGCAAAATATTTCCTCTGCCTCAAATACAGTTATTTGAACCCAGTCAGTAACAGAGGCAGGGTGAGGAAGCTGCTTACCTAGAACTAAGGCCTTTTGTACCCCGGCCTCTTCATTTATTTAACCTTGCCAGAGTACTCACATTTTGTAGTCAAGTTGCACCTCAGTGAACACCTTACAATGTCTAATGACTGAAACCCTTTTACTTCATAATTCCTTCAGTTTTGTTTTCTCTCTCTGAAAACTATTGGAAGAAATAGTGTAGGACTAGAGCGTTTCCTGTCTCCTCCCTTTTAAACAGGGGCTTTAAAGGAAAACCATAATTCAGGGAGGGGAAATTCTCCTCCCACGTTGGGGTTCACACTCCCCCTCAACCCTGTCCATGCCCCCAGAACTAACTACCTAGTGTCAGAAGTATGAGGAACCACGACTAAAACGGCACTATGATCTTCAGGAGGAAAACACTAACCTCAGACCACAAGGCTGAACTTGTGCTCAAGTTTTACTGATTGACAGTATTAAAATAATATCCACAATCATGTGGATCAGACACTACGAATCTCCTTTAATTGTTTTACCAAAGTAGGGCCTCCAGTTGGTCAAAGAAGAAGTAGACTCTCAAGACCTCATTTCTAGGTAACCACATGCCCCCAAAATGAGATCTGCAGAAGGTACTAGGACTGCTGCTGGCGGAAAACCCTAATACTCCTGCTTCCTGGGAAGACGGAGAAGCAGCAAGAACCCAAACAACTGAGCAGCAGAACTGTCACATTGTGTTAAACTCACGATTCATAGTGCCTCCCTCATTAAAATTCTTCAGCAGCTCCACACAGTGTAGGATAAAGTCACGCTCTTGGCCAAGCATGTTCAGCCTCTTTACAACATGGCCCTTGGCCACTTCTCCAGCTTCTTCTGCTGTCAACCCCCTGCCCCCAACTTCCCCAAACTCCACTGCCCCCAGTGCCCCTCTCCAGCCATAGCTGGAGCATTTTAGGTTGCCCTTCCCTCCTTATACTTTTCCTGCCTGACCAACTTTTCCATTTCTTGAGACCTTAGGCCATTATTATTTCTTCTATGAAGCGTCTTCTGACTTCCCTTCTTTTGTCCCAGAGAATTATCTCTCTTCTTCCTTTGTTCTACCACCATTTCTTGTATTTGCTCAATAATCTTTGCACTCTATAATGTTTATTGCAAATATGTCTGTCTTCTCTCCCAGAAGGAGAGCCCCTTGAAAGCAGTAAATGCATCTGTCATAACTCATTTCCAGATCCAAACACATTCCCTGGCACAGTAGTAGGTGATTGATAATTATTTACTGAATAAATGAATTAATATATGACAGAGGTAGCCCCAGATTCTGCTTCTGACAATAGACTTAACATTTTTTAAAAAGATATACCCAAATAACTTGCATTTCCCTTGTTAAGGCATTGTAAAAATAGCATTTGTAAATGTAACTAAAGCTTTTATGATATACATATTTTTTAACCAGCACAAACTCTTTAAGTAATGAAATTCACATTTATTTCACACTTTCTAAATGTTTAATTCATCTCAAAAAACTTTTGTTGCATGGTGGGGCGGCTTCAGGGGATAATATCAATTTCTAAAATCTGCATAAGTCCAGTCGAGTTTTGTACTATTTTGCTTCTTCATGATTTTCCGGTTATACTTTATCCCTTTGGAAGACTGAAAAATCATTACTTTAAAACAGTGTATTGGTCAGGATAATGGGAACTGACTGACACATGGAATTTGGAATTCTGGCCAGAGCTGTACCTAGCAGTTCAAATGATGTCATTAGAAATCTCACATTTTCCCAGTTTCTCTCAGCTCTGCTTATCTGTGTGTTGCTTTTTTTCCAGGTAAGCAATATCCATATGATAGCAAAGATAGCCACTGGCAACTTTAGGTTCCCCTGGTATTTCCAGTAAGCGATCCTAGTTAAAGCCTGTATTTCTTTCCCCATAGCATAAACACAAGTCATGTAGATGACTCACCGGCCTGAATTGTATCCCATGTCCCTCCTTGGATCAGCCACTATGACATTCAACACTAATTGGATAGAATAGGTTATAAATAAATCTTCCTGCTAGGGATGGTATGGGATTCATTCTGGTGTACTCTATGAGAACTGCATTTTTAAAAATGTAAAAGAGATGACTTCCCCAAAGAGATGCCAAATAAACAACACAAAACAACAAAAATATTTTGACCCACCACAAAAGATGCTTGTTGTCTCCACAGCTGTTCTGTGTATTCCTTGAAGTTAAAGCAATCAGAATGCCATAAAGTATACAGTATTAAAATGGCCGTCATATTATACAAGACAGTAACATTTTGTTTTGCTTCTAAACATTGTTTCTAAATTTAGTTAGATGATTTATGTGTTTCTTTTTTGACTTTTTTCTCCATAAAGCTTCATCTTGAGAAAGTATTTACGATAATTCTTTGCTCCCATTCCTGAATCATAATTGATTGCTTTGGGCCCAAAGCAATTGGATTCTCTGAAGAGAGTTCAACTTTTATTTTTCTTGAATGTTTTGCCTTGCCCTAAGATCATACTAAATTCACTTGCCACTTTTCTGCTCACTTTCACAGCTTCAAAACTTTCCCTACTATTATCGTACCCTGTATCTATCCAAGGATGGAGCATTCAGAAGAGTTTACTGTAATACTTAAACTAAGATTTTTGTGCCTATTTTCTTCAAAGTAATTTATGACATCATCATCATCATCATCATCATCATCATCAAAAAGCAGTTACAATGAACATAACAACAACAACAACAGCCACAAAATATCCAAGCTTGATAACCCTTGCTTTTTATACTGTGAGTGTCAGTGATCTTATTCTCATCTTCTAAGCCACAGGTAGACCTGGGGGATGGGATTATGGGAAAGGAAATTTCTACTTCTGGAGTGCAATAATAGTGGGGGAAACTTCATTCCTGAAGAAGACAAAACCTGACTGCAGCTGATATATCATTTCCAAATATCCATTTGAAATTCATCTCAACGGAAGGAAATAAGGTTTCCTTTTCAGAAAGTCCCTTTGATCAGTTATACAAAGGAAAGTGTAAAGAAACAATAAAATGCTTCAGTAATCATATGGTTAATTGGCAACTTCCCCGTTACCAAATACAACAATTTCTAGAATTTTTTATTGTAGTGAACTGTGAGTAGATTTTGTAAACATTTAATCATCCGTATTGTTAATAATGGAAATTATGGCAAATGGAGCTTAACTCTTGTAAAAATTTTTGTGTCCTTGCATTTCACATGGAATCAGCTGGTGAAAGTAGCTGTTTACTGTCTATCTAACCTGAAACAGTCTTCTTCGGAGTAAAATTCCTATTAAGGTAGACCCTTAAGAAAATCCCTTACGTGGGGCTTGAGAGCCTCATGACCTCCATTTTTCCTTCTAATGGGAAGCAGTTCAAATGGAAAGACTTTAATTATTATGCACAAACAGCCTATGCAAAAATCTCTGACTCCTTCCAGAAAAAGGTTCTCTATTTCCAATTAGAGAGAAGAACCTGTAATTTCTGTGAGTCCCCTGTCATTCATCTCTTACTTGTTTGCTTTTTTGGTATACCTATAGGATCTCTCTTTTTTTGTTTTCTGGAAAAGATTAAGGGAAAATTTGTTTATCAGAGTCATCAAGAAGGGGAAAGAAGAAGATATGATTCTAAGTCATGATGGATACTTTCATTCTGCATTGAGCAAGACGATCCCCCATTCAACATTTTCTTGATCGTCCCTTTGGGAACTTGACTATAGGCAACAGGGATATACCTCTGGAGTCTATTCCCATTTTAGCTCTATGATCTACTCCTATAGGAGTAATGCAGTCTAGAAACGGTTCAGGCAGCTGAATGTTTTATATATATACTCTCAAAAACTTTTTTTGGTTTAAAGCCACTAAGATAAGTGTTTAATAGAGATGATATTCCACTGTGTGACTCAATGGTATATGGTTACCATCTGTTACGTACAACCTTGAATAACATGAGATAGTTTAATATTGGAGGCTTCATTCATCTCACATCAGGGATACATTAAAAACCATTCAGTTTTACTAATTAAAACATATTAAGTTCACACATAGCCTAAACGCACTGAAGGTTTAAACCCAGCACTATAATTACTAGGACATAATTAGACTTTGATTTTCATTTCCTTATGACTTCAATTTCATTGCAATCAAGACCTAAAATATGATCTGCTCTGGGGAGAGGAGGGCAGCCTTAATTTGGAAGGCTCCAAGATAATTCTTTTCTGCCTTAACTCCTTCAGTAATCAAATATCCCTTTTATGGCTTACCTATACTTCCTTCTTGCTTAGCATCTGATAGTCAACCTTGATCACTAGCATCTGATAGTCTATCACTTCATCGCTAGTGAGTCATGTTGACTCACTGAAGACAAGTATTACAACATTGAATCTTTGTGTCCATGTGTCTACCATAGTAAATAGCAGATATTTGCTGAAAGTTTGTTGACTACAAAATCAACCTACTTTCTGATCTCTCTACTTAAAATTATTTTTTAAAGCAGATCTTAATCTTGACACTGGGAACTCTCCTGTATATATCACTCCCCTGTCCAAAACTTTTTATTGGATCTCTGTTATCTAAATACTAAAGTTCAAAATCCTTAGCCTGGTATCTTGCACAATCTGTTGCTAATCTGATTTTCCAACTCCATTTTCCATTCCTCCAAGGTACCCTTACATTTTAGCCATTGAATTTATTTTCTGTATATATGCTGTATTCTTCAACCTACATATCTTTGCACAAGCCATTTCAGAAGTCTGAGATGTCCTAATCTCCAGCCTCATGTTTTCAAATCCTACCAATCCTTCAAAGCCTCCCTCAAATAATAGTTTCTATCGAGGTGTACAGCCTCCTATCCTGATCCTTCCTGTGCCAGTCCTTTATCTGCACATTCATTAGGGCACTTTATCTGCACCTTAATTAGGGCACTTATTCCATTATTCCAATATTTCCATTATTGTTCTGCATGTTACTCATTCCCCCAATCCCAGACCAAACTAAAGCTTGCTTGAAGTCTGTTTCTGATTCATGTTCTTTCAGTTCCTACACCTGTGTCTTACACTCAGCAGGTATATAATTATCATTGTCTGAACAGATACGTATTTAACACCTATTATGCTTTCCAGAACATCATTCTGTTTAAACATGACAATAGTCCTGTCTATTTATCATTATTATTATCCTCATTTTGCAGATGACAGTCTAAGACTTCTTGTGTTGTCTATGACAGTGCTCATCAAACTTTAGGGTGTATCAGTATTATCTGGAGGGGTTTTTAAAACACAGATCACTGATTTCTGATCCAGTAAATATGGGGTGAGTCTAAGAATTTGCATTTTTATCAAGTTCCTAGGTGATGATGGTTATGTTATTCCAGGGACTACATTTTGAGAACCTTGGTCTGTGGCCTTACAGCTGCATTCCTATCTCAACTTCTTTGAGTGAGGCGGAGTGAGTGCTTGAGCAGTAATAATTTTCTTTATTGACATATAGTTGATTTACAATATTATATTAGTTTCAGACGTACAGTGTAGTGATTCAATATTTTTAGATTATACTCCATTTAAAGTTATTATAAAATAATGGCTGTATTTCCCTGTGTTATGTAATATATTCTTGTCGCTTATTTATGTTATACATAGTAGTTTGTATCTCTTAATCCCCTAACTCATCTTGCCCCTCCCCCCTTGCTTCTCCCCACTGGTAACCACTACTTTGTTCTCTATATCTGTGAGTCTGTTTCTGTTTTATTTTTATTCATTTGTTTTATTTTTTAGATTCTACATATAAGTGATAGCATACAGTGTTTGTCTTTCTCTGTCTGACTTATTTCACTAAGCGTAATACCCTCTAGGTCCATCCACATTGTTGCATATGGCAGAATATCATTCTTTTTATGGCTGAGTAACACACACACACACACACACATCATATCACATCTTCTTTATCCATTCGTCTGTTGGACATATGGACACTTAGGTTGATGGACACTTAGGTTGCTTTCATATCTTGGCTGTTGTAAATGCTGCTGTGAACATGGTGGTACATGTATCTTTTCAAATTGTGTTTTCATTTTCTTTGGATATAGATCCAGGAGTGGAACTGCTGAATCATATGGTAGTTCTATTTTTATTTTTTTTCGGATGGTCCACACTTTTCCATAGTGGCTGCACCAATTTACATTCCCACCCACAGTATACAAGGGATCCCTTTTCTCCACATCCTCTCCAACTTTTGTTATTTGTAGACTTTTTGATGACAGCCATCCTAACAAGTGTGAGGTGATCTCTCATTGTGATTTTGATCTGCATTTCTTTGATAATTAGTAATATTGAGCAACTTATCATGTGCCTATTCACCCTCTGTATGTCTTCTTTGGAGAATTGTCTGTTCAGGTGTTCTGCCCAGTTATTGATTGGGTTGTTTTTTTGTTTTTTTAAAAATTTATTTTATTTGTTTTTGGCTGCATTGTGTCTTTGTTGCTGCTCGTGGACTTTCTCTAGTTGTGGTGAGCGGGGGCTACTCTTCATTGTGGTGCACGGGTTTCTCATTGTGGTGACTTCTCTTGTTGCGGAGCACAGGCTTCAGTAGTGTGTCATGCAGGCTCAGTAGTTGTGGCTCGCAGGCTCTAGAGCTCAGGCTCAGTAGTTGTGGCTCATGGGCTTAGTTGCTCCACGGCACGTGGGATCCTCCCGGACCAGGGCTTGAACCCATTTCCCTGCATTGGCAAGAGGATTCTTAACCACTGCACTACCAGGGAAGTCCCCAGGTTGTTAGTTTTTTTGATATTGAGTTGTATGAGCTCTTTACATATTTTGCATATTAACCCCTTTTGGGGCATATTATTTGCAAATATTTTCTCCCATCCCATAGGTTGTCTTTTCCTTTTGTCAATGGTTTCCTTTGCTGTGCAAAAGTTTTAAGTTTAATTAGGTCCTATTTGTTTGTTTTTGCTTGTATTTCTTTTGCCTTAGGAGACAGATACAAAAAATATTGCTACAGTTTATGTCAAAGGGAGTTCTGCCTATGTTCTCTTCTAGGAGTGTTATGGTTTCAGGTCCTATATTTAGTAGTGATTTAGTTCTTTAATCCATTTTTTTTTTTTTTTTTTTTGGCAGCATGCAGGCCTCTCACTGTTGTGGCCTCTTCCCTTGCGGAGCACAGGCTCCAGACGTGCAGGCTCAGCGGCCATGGCTCACGGGCCCAGCCACTCTGTGGCATGTGGGATCTTCCCGGACTGGGGCACAAGCCCGTGTCCCCTGCATCGGCAGGCAGACTCTCAACCACTGTGCCACCAGGGAAGCCCCTTTAATCCATTTTGAGTTTATTTTTGTATTTGGTGTGAGAAAAATGTTCCAATTTCATTCTTCTACATGTAGCTGTCCATTTTCCCCAGCACCACTTGTTGAAAAGACTGTCTTTTCTCCACTGTATATTCTTGCCTCCTTTGTTGTAGATTAGTTGACCATTATTATGTGGGTTTGGCTCTGGGTTCTCTATTCTGTTCCATTGAGCTATATGTCTGTTTTTGTGCTAGTACCATGTGGTTTTGATTACTGTAGCCTTGTAGTACAGTCTGAAGTCAGGGAGTGTGATTCCTCCAGCTTTGTTCTTTTTTCTTAAGATTGTTTTGTCAATTTGGGGTCTTTTGTGGTTTCATATAAATTTTACAATTATTTGTTCTAGTTCTGTGAAAAATGTCAGGGGTGTTTTGAAAGAGATTCCATTAAATCTGTAGATTGCTTTGTGTAGTGTGGACATTTTCAAAATATTAATTCTTTCAATCTAAGAACACAGGATATCTTTCCATTTCTTTGTATCATCTTCAATGTCTTTCATCAATGCTTTACAGTTTTCAGAGTACAGATCTTTCAGTTCCTTGGTTAAGTTTATTCCTAGGTATTTTCTTTTTTTTTTGATGCAATTTTAAACAGGATCGTTTTCTTTTTTTCTCTTTCTGTCAGTTCATTATTAGTGTATAGAATAGCAACAGCTTTCTGTATATTAATCTTGTATCCTACAGCTTTACTGAATTCATTTACTAAATCTAGTGTTTTTTGGTGGAGACTTTAGGGTTCTCTATATAGAGTATCATGTCATCTGCAAAAAATAACAGTTTTACTTCTTTCCTTTCAATATGGATGCCTTTTGTTTCTTTTTCTTTTTTGGTTGTTGTGGCTAGGACTTCCAATACTAGGTTAAATAGAAGTGGCAAGAGTGGGCATCCTTGTCTTGTTCCTGATTTTAGAGGTAAAGCTTTCAGCTTTTCACTGTTGAGTTTGATGTTAGCTGTTGGTTTGTCATAAATGGTCTTTATTACGTTGAGATATGTTTCCTCCATATCAGTTTTGGTGAGAGTTTTTATCATGAATGGATATTGAATTTTGTCAACATCTGCATCTATTGAGAAGATCATGTGATTTTTATTCTTCCTTTTGTAAATGTGGTATATCACGTTGATTGATTTGTGGTTATTGAACCATCCTTGCATCCCTGGAATAAATCCCACTTGAACAAGATGTATGATCCTTTTTATATATTGTTGAATTCAGTTTGCTAATAATTTGTTGAGGATTTTTGCATCTATATTTATCAGAGATATTGACCTGTAATTTTATTTTCTTTTCCTCTTTTTTTTTTTTTTTAAGTGTTTTTGTCTGTTTTTGGTATCAGGGTGATAGTGGCCTCATAGAATGAATTTGAGAATGTTCCATACACTTCAATTTTTTGTAATAGTTTGAGAATAGGTATTAGTTCTTCTTTATATGTTTGCTAGAATTCCCCTGTGAAGCTCTCCAATCCTGTACTTCTGTTTGCTGGGAGTTTTCTTTATTATAAATTCATTTTTACTACTAGTGATTGGTCTGTTCAGATTGTCTGTTTCTTCTTGATTCAGTCTTGGAATGTTGTATGTTTCTAGAAATTTGTCCATGTTTCATAGGTTGTCTGATTTGTTGGCACATAACTGTTCAGATTATTCTCTTATGTTTTTTTTGTATCTCTGTAATATTGATTTTTATTTCTCCTCTTTAATTTCTTATTTTGTTTATTTGAGGTTTTTTGGTCTCCTTTATTTATTTCCTCTGATTTTTATTATTTCCTTCCTTCTGCTGACTTAGAGCTTTGGTGGTTCTTTTTCTAATTCCTTTATATGGTAGGTTAGGTTGTTTGAGATTTTTCTTACTTATTGAGGTAGGCCTGTATTGCTATAATCTTCCCTCTTAGAACTCCTTTTGCTGCATCCCATAAATTTTGCAAAGTTGGGTTTTCATTTTCATTAGCTTCAAGGTGTTTTCTGATTTCCTCTTTAATTTCTTCATTTGCCCATTGGTTGTTTAGTAGCATGTTGTTTATTCTCTAAGTGTTTGTGTTTTTCCCATTTTTCTTCCTATAATTGATTTCTAGTTTCATACCATTGTGGTCTGAAAACATGCTTGATATAATTTCTATCCTCTTAAATTTTTTGAGACTTGTTTTGTGGCCTGGCATGTGATCTATCCTTGAGAACATGTGTACTTGAAAAGAATGTGTATTCTGCTCTTTCTGTATAAAATGTCCTGTAAATATATATTAAGTCCACTTGATCTATTTGGTCACTTAAGACCACCATTGCCTTATTGATTTTCTGTCTGGATGATCTGTCCGTTGATGTAAGTGGGGTGTTAAAGTCCCTTACGATTATTGTATTATTGTCAGTTTCTCCCTTTATGTCCATTAATATATGCTTTATATATATAGGTGCTCCTTTACTAGGTGTATATATGTTAACGAGTGTTACATCCTCTTCTTAAATTGATCCCTTTATCATTATATAATGTCCTTCTTTGTCTTTTCTTATAGCCTTTGTTTTAAAGTCTATTTTGTCTGATATGAATATTGCTACCCCCACTTTCTTATCATTTGCATTTGCATGAAATATCTTTTTCCATCCTCTCACTTTTAGTCTGTGTCTTTGGCCCTGGTGAGTCTCTTGTAAGCAGCATATACATGGGTCTTGTTTTTTAATCCAGTCAGCCACCCTGTGTCTTTTGATTGGAACATCACTTCCATTAACATTTAAAGTGATTATTGATGGGTATGTGCTTATTTCTAGTTTGCTACTTTTCTTCTAGTTGCTTTTGTAATTCTTCTCTGTTCGTTTTTTTCTTCTTTTAGTTTCTTCCCTTGTGGTTTGATGGTTTTCTTTAGTGCTATGCTTGTGTTCCTTTCTCTCTAATTTTTGTGTATCTACTGTAGGTTTTTGATTTGTCATTTCCATAAAGTTCATACATATTGCCCTATAACTATATCTACTTGTTTTAAACTGGTAGTCATTAAAGTTTATGTTCTAAAAGATCTGCATTTTTAGTCCCCTACCCAACATTTTGTGTTTTTGATGTCATATTTTACATTTTCATGCTTATCCCTTAGTTCTTTATTTTAGTTATGGTTGATATAGTTTTTATCTTCTAATCTTCATATTAGCTTATTTAAGTGGTTGATTTTCAGCCTTTAGCATATATTTGCCTTTAGTATTGAGATTTTTCCTTTCATATAAATACTTCTTAAATAGACTTTTCCTTTCCACTTAGAGAAGACACTTTAAGTTTCTTTTAGAGTAGGTTTAGTATTGATGAGCTCTTTTATTTTTTGCTTGTCTGAGAAGGTCTTTATCTCTCCTTCAATTCTAAATGATAGTGTTGCTAAGTAGAGTATCCTAGGTTGCAGATTTCTCCCTTTCAGCACTTTAAATATATCATGCCACTCCCTTCTGGCCTGCAAAGTTTCTGCAGAAAAATCAACTGGTAGCCTTATGGAGGTTCCCTTGTATACGAGTTTATATACTTGCTGACTTTAGAATTGTCTCTTTAACCTTTGCCATTTTAATTATGATATGTCTTGGTGTGGGTGTGTTTGGGTTGATCTTGTTTGGGACCCTGTGTTCTTCCTGCACCTGGACATCTGTTTCCTTCTTCAGGTTCAGAACGTTTGCAGCCATAGTTTTATCAAATACATTTTTTACACCCACCTTATCCTTCTAGGACCCCTATAATGAATGTTGGTATACTTCATGTTGTCTCAGAGGTCCCATAAACTATTATCATTTTAAAATTTGTTTTTCTTTTTGCTGTACTTATCGGATGATTTCCATTATTCTGACTTCCAGATCACTTATGCATTCTTTTGTATCCTGTAGTCTGCTATTAATTTCTTCTAGTGTGCTTTTCATTTCTGTTATTGTACTTTTCACTTCTGACTGGTTCTTTTTTATATTTTCTAGTTCCTTTTTAAAATTCTTATTGGTTTCATCTAGTCTTTCCCCTAGTACAGTTAGCATTTTTGTTACTAATGTTTTGAACACTTTATCCAATAAATTATTTATTTCTGTTTTGTTAGCTGTTTTGGGTTTTTTTTTCTCTTGTTCTTTCAAATGAAACAAATTACTCTGTCTTCTCATTTTATTTAAATTTTTCTGTCTCTATGAAATTAGGTAGAATGGTTATCTATTACAGTCTTGAAGGGGTGTCCTTGTATGGGAGTGTCCCTAAACAATCTGTGTGTGCCCAGTGACTTTGGTGTGAGAGCTGGATCCAATGTGAAGAACTTGTTGTTTCTTTCCCCGGGGTGTGCTGACAGCTTTCACCTTGGTAGGAGGTGGGGCTGGTGATGGCGGGGATAAGGCCAGAGCCAGGAGTGAGCCAGGGCTTCTCCTCTGTTCAGTGGCAACACCAACCTTTTGGGGTCAGAGTTGGGTCCCAAGATGCTGGAGCAAAAGCCCTGAGTGTTGGGTCCGATCTGGCTTTTTTACCTCTCCCTCCCAGCACTGGCACTCTCACCCAGTGCTGGAGCAAGAGGGGCTGGAGAGGGTGCTTGGTGTGGGTCTGGGTGTAGGCTGTGATGGCCCCAGCCCCAGTCAGGGTCCTGGACTGCCTCTGATGCACTGCCTCTGTAAAGTGCCGGTAGTGGCTTCCACTGCCTTTCTCACATGCCATTCCAGGTCTGAGCTGGTTCCATCCCTTACAACTGAGTTCTCCTTCCAGCTTCCTTCAACTGCAGCTCATCCTAGTGTGGAGCTGTGGCACAAAGCTAGTGGGGCCAGAGTGTGGGCACTCAGTTCAGTCTGGGGCATGTGCTGGAGCAGTCAGGGGAAACTGACCAGAGTCCCGGGCAGTTTCAATCTGCTTTCTCCACCATGTTTTGAGAGCTAGCAAGTGTGTGTACGCTCTTCACCCGCAGAGTCTAGGTTTACTACAGCCCTCCTTTTAGTTTCACTGGTTTTCTAACCAGCTAAGGGGACTCATCTTCCTGGTGTCAGACTCCAGGGCTGGAGTGCCCAATATGTGGCTCTAACCACTTATGACCAGGGAATAGCTCTGTCCCTGTAATCCCCCTCTTCTTCTGTGTCCTCTCCCAGGGCTACAGGTCCTGACCTCATCACCTCTCTTCCCTTCCTACTTGATTCTTTGTGTATCTTTCTTACGGCCTTGTTTGTATAAGAATAAGAATATTTCTTCAAGTCTCCAGTGAGTTTTCAGTGAGAATTGCTCCACGTGTAGAGGTATTCCTGGAGGGAGTTAAGCTCAGTGTCTTCCTACTCTGCCATCTTGATCTCTCCCCAACAATGATAGATTTTACATGATTGAAAGAAATAGTGAATACATTTAATTCCAAACTGCCTCCTCTGTAACTGATATTTAATTTAATTTAATTTGTGAGATTAAAAATAAATTAGAGGGAAGGGCCACAAAGTGAAGGAAGGAAGGGAGGGAGGGAAACAGGGAGGAAGGAAGGAGTTTTGTGAGGAAGTCTGTATTGTTAACTTATAGTAAATTACATTCCAGTGATAGTGGAAAGCAATTGAGAATGTTAAATCATGATCCACTACTGCCCAGTGGTAAAATTTTAGGCCAGTTGAGGAGAATGTAAAATATTTCTACTATTCCAAGTTTATGGATGAAAAAAGGGCTTCAGGAAGTTTAATTGTACTTTAGACTCAGAAGTGTCCTTTTTAAAATCATGTTGAATGAATGAAAAATTTGTCTGCCAAGAACAAGTTTTCTGACTTTTAATCTTAATTTTCTCACAAAGGGAGTAGGAAAAGCAGCTCTCTGGAGGAGTGTTCAAATGCAGACATATTTTACTTCTTGGATGTTGTTAATGGGAATGCTATAATATAGATTTTCTTTTCTTTCTTTTAAAAAAAATTCCTGAGAAGTAAGATAATACAACACTTAAAAATTGAATAATATAAAAAATACCCTCTGGGCTTCCCTGGTGGCGCAGTGGTTGGGAGTCCGCCTGCCGGTGCAGGGGACACGGGTTCGTGCCCCGGTCTGGGAGGATCCCGCGTGCTGCGGAGCGGCTGGGTCCGTGGGCCATGGCTGCTGGGCCTGCACGTCCGGAGCCTGTGCTCTGCAGCGGGACAGGCCACAGCGGTGGGAGGCCCGCGTACTGCAAAAAAGAAAAAAAAAAAAAAAAATACCCTCCATTTTGGGCTTTTAGGATTGGAATTAAAGTTTCTCATAGGTGATTTCCCATCAAGTAGGGTAAAGGTTCACCTGTGTGGATCTTTCTGAGATTGAAATTTATTTTTATTTTCCCAAAGGTTTCTGAGAATTGACCTGTTACTGCTCTTTGACTGTCTTCAGAGATGGTGTGACCTGGTATGACCCACAGCATATTAAAATTCTGAGATAATGAGTTAAAAAAAAAAGAAAAATCCACAATTTATGGGCTGTTATTAAAAGACACAGGGTTGTAAATAAGATGATTATTTGAAAATAGAAAAAAGACATTCTTGGAGGATATTATTCAGGTCCTCATTATCTCTAGTATATTCCTGTCCTGTATGCTTAGCTGCCCCCTGCCTAATGACCTCCATCCAAGGGCTCTTTCTAATATGATTGTATTATTGCCCTGCGTAGAATTCCTCAATAACTCACCATTGTCTACGGGAGAAAAAAAATCTAAATTTTGTTTTGTATCTCATAGAGAGTTGTATGTGAGCCATTCCACTGTCCATTTTGTCTTAAGCTGCACTGGTATTGAGCTCACTGCCCTTCCCTCAAACATGACGTTCTTTCTCATGCCCCCCCCGCCCCGCCCCTTTACGTTTCCCTTAGCTTTCTTCACTCTGGAAAAACCCTTCTATTCCAAACCCTGTCTAATCCCTCTTGTACTTTGTTCTTGTTATTATTAGTTTTTAACAAGCCACATGCTTTCCAGGCCTTGTACTAACACTTCCTCTTTTGTGAGGCCTTAACTACCCAGGTTGACATGGGTGTGCCTTCTCACAAACCCCTCCCTCTGTGGGAGGTTGAATAATGCCCTCCAAGGATATCCAGGTCCTGATCCTTGGAATCTATGAATTTTACTTTATAGGTCAGATGTGACTTTGCTGATGTGATTAAGTTATTCCGGATTATCCAAGTGGCCCCGAATGTAATCATAAGTGTCCTTGAGGCAGAGGGAGAAGGCTACATAGTGACAGACACAGAGATTGGAGTGACGTGCCTTAAAGTTGGAGGAAGGGGTTGCAAGCCAAGGAATACAGGCAGCCACTAGAAGATGGAAAAAGCAAGGAGGTGAATTATTCCCTAGAGCTTCTAGAGGTAGTGCAGCCTTGCCAACACTTTGATTTTAGGCCAATGAAACGCATTTCAGACTTCTGGTCTCCAGAACTACAAGGGAATCAATTTCTCATATGTTAAGCCACTAAGTTTATGGTAGTTTTTTTACAGTAGCACTAGGAAACTAATACAGCTTCTTTGCTCTGTACATTCCTTCATTTTAGAAGAGTTTCATATTTTAATAGTCATTTGTGCACTTGCCTTCCCTTTAGATCAGTGGATATCTACTCTATCAGATCCAACAACCTAATTTGTCATGCTGCTTTCACTGTCCTGAAGTGAAATTCATCTATACTCGTAATCTGAAAAATCTAACACAATTCCCTACATATAATATATGAAGAAATGTAAGTAGTTTGTAATAAAATATTTACTTCTATGTGTTAATATTTGGGCATGATTATATGTCAAGACAGCTAAAATAGACACTAGCTCCTATAATAGAACCATTATGAATCTGGCAGCTCCATATGCAAACCAATGCAGATGTGTTTTGTTGGTGATTCAAATCCTGTAAGAGACATTGCTGTTCATGGCGTTTGTTCATGAAACCACGTAGAACTCTCGGTAAGTTCCAGAAAATAAAAATAAAAACCAAATGAAAGCATAGTCATCCCTTGACTTTCATGGGAGTTGCATTGTTGGAGAATTCAAGGTAAATTAATACTGTATGAAAATTCTTTGTGCTTATTGGTTAAGTTCTGGGCTTAGATAACTTCAAAAAATGTTTTTACCACATGTCTGGTAAGAAATTGGGAAGCCATGTTGGATAAGAAACTTTTCTTCATGTGTGAAGCATCCCACGACCTGCAGAATGTCCAACATCTTGAGCCTCTGGCCACTAAATGCTAATAGCACCTTGTAATCATTATTGTCATAACGATATCCCCACAAATAGTCAAAATCCTCTGCTGAGAACCACTGCTATGTACTCTCAGAATTGCTGTTTCACATATTTTGAGGATTTTTAGGCATATATACATTTATTTTATAGGCATGCAATGTACCTCTTTATCTCTGATCATACTGTTTGCCTTAAAGTTTATTTGTGTAAAAGCATTAAATACAGGTCAGCGTTTTATACTTCCTGTTTGCATCATATATTTTTCTGTGTGTTTACCTAAACATTTTCTTTGCATACAGTTAGATCTTGCTTTTATATCTACTCTGATAATCTCTTTCTTTTAATTGCAAATTTTAGTCTACTAACATTTGTTTTCAATTTGTTATCTATATTTTCTCATCCTTTGTTTTCATTTCCTATATTACTATGAATATTTTATAGAATCCTAATTTTTTATTGACTGTGCTTAGTTCTAGCTCTTTGAATACATTATTAACTCTTCAGTTTTTTCTAAAGTCATATATATTTTAAATAAATTGTGAGAGAAAAAGTCTTTTATAATTACCCATGCTTTTCTAATCATTTGTTTAAACATTGATTGCCATTTTGGATGCTTTTTATTCATTCCTGAAGAGCTGACTTTCCCTCTGATATAATTTCTCTTCAGTCTGAAAAACTTTTTTTTTTTTTTCAGCATTGTCTTGTCAGGACAAATTCTCTTAGCATTCCTTTATTTGACTTGATATGTCCAGGTATGTGTTCTTGGAATTAAGTCAATTTGAAGTTTGCTAAGTTTTTTGAATCTATAAATGTGTATCTTTCACCGAATCGGGAAGTTTTCTGTCATTATGTGTCCAAATACTTCTTCTGCCCCATTTTCTCTTCTGGGATAAACAGCTGTATATAAGACCTTTTGCAAGTGTCCCATAGATCTCTGAGGCTCTTTTTACTTTTTTTCCAGTCTTTTCCTCTCTCTTCTCCAAATGTAATATTTTCTATTGATCTGTTTTTAAGATCGTCACCTCTTCCTTCGTCATCTTGTATTCTGCTATTATATTCTCCAGTGAATTTTTAATTTGAGATTTTATACTTTTAAAGTTTCCCTTTGGTTCTTTTTTTTTTCATTTTTCCTACTTATGTGCTGTTTCTATTTTTCCATTCAGCAGAAGTGTTTTTTTTTTTAACCTCACTGATCATAGTTAAAATAGTGACTCTAAAGTCCTTGTCTAATGGGTCCAGCATCTGGGTCATCTCAGGGTTAGTGAACTGTGGGTAATTATTAGTCAAATCCATTTCACCTACCTTAACTAATCAAGGTCCTCTACAAAAGACCTGCATGTCCTCCAAGTGGCATGTAGCCTAAACAATAAGATGTTTGCCTGAATTGTTTTATAGGAACTTGGAGTCAGCTGTGTCTAGTTCGAACTGAGCCAGTTAAGACTGGATAGGACCACTGACTTTCCAGCTGGGCATGTGTGAGTGTCTGCTTGGTGACTTTTTGACATCAGAAGGCCAAAAGTCCACCCTCATATCATGCTAAGTGCTTCTGTTTTTTGAACCTACAGAGGTCTGTAGCTTAGCTACACTCGTGCAGAACAATTACTGCACCTTTTTGTAATCACCGTTCCTCAGGCCTCAGATTGCTGTACTTTTTTATTCTTTACCCCATAAATACCCCAAGCCCTTTGTCTTCGGGGAAGTGGATCTGAGACTTGCTCTTCTGTCTCCTCTCTTGGCTGCCTCGTGAATAAACCCTTCCTTTGCTGCAAACCTTGACGCCTCAGTGTTTGGCTTGCTGTGCATCAGGCAAAACAAACCTGGTTCCGTAACATTAGCATTTATCAATTGTCTTTTCCTTTGAGAACAAGTTACATTTTCCTGGCTCTTGGTGTGTCAGCTGATTTGGGGGTTATGTACTGGATATTATAAATGTTGTGTTGTGGATTATTTGGATTGTTATATTGCTTCAACAAATGTCGATAGTTTTGTTTCGTTCAGACAGTTAATTCAGATAGATGAAAATTGCTGACCATCACTACCTGTGGTGGGCAGTGGTTCAGCTCTGAGTTCAGTTATTTAAGCCTCAGGTCTTCGTTGCTTTTAGTCATCCCTGTGCAAGCCTGATTCAGGGTCAGCCAGTGATTTCCTTCTCTGCCTCTCTCCACTCTGGGGTTCCTTTATCACTCTCTAGTAGTTGTGGTTACTCTCAGCCTCCTTTCTCTGATTCCTCTGGGTTAAAAGATGATTAGTTTTTTTAATCATAATTTTAACCATCACTTCAACTGTGGCTGACCTCAGGATAAAGCTGCAGCAAAACAAGGAACTCTATTCAGTTGCTCCAAATTTCAACTCTCCTAACCAGATATGCCTGCTTATTAGTCTCCAGATCCCTCTAGATCTTCCCATTAGGTTTTTTTTTTGGGGGGGGGGTTTGTTTTTTGGGTTTTTTTTTTTTTTTTTCATTTTGGCCAGGGATGATGACTGTTCTTTGTGAGAGGACTGGTTTCTTAAAAGCTCACTCTTCCATATCAGAAGCATATTAATTTTCTTTTTAGGAAAAAAAAAGTCTTATAGAGGTATTAAAATAAATAACTGCTAGTTAAGCTCTGTCTTATTTTACATGAACTTGAAGTTGTCAAGCACAATTTTTGATATGTGTTCTGCTTACATAGGTATTAGACTGTCTTTTGCTCTAGAAATTCAACAGTTTCTACATCTGTAATAGTTCAGACCTCTGGATAGCAGAGTGCTTGTTTAAAGCTACTACCATGTCTTGGTTAAAAGTGGGAAGGTTCTGTGATAATTTTGCAGATGGATGAAAATACTAGTGGGCTTTCTTTGAACTCACCCTGGGTGTTAATTGCCCCTATCTCTGAAGGCAGCAGGGAAGAGGGAAGTTGGCAAGGAAGAGTAAGAGCAGCCAACATTGCCTCTCTTTTCTCTGTGCTCTAGTGAAAAGGGGATGAAACATCACAGAGAGATGAAAATCTTTTGGTTTGCCCTGAATCAGGCCAGCCCGCTTGATGACTCAGGGAAGGCATTGACGGGTACAATGTTAGAAGAAGAAAGTAACAGCAAGGGCAGGTTATGAACATATTGTTCTGCCTGTAAAATAGCTACTTGCCTACTTGCCTGGTACAAAGAATGATTTATCCAGGGAAGAATGCCCTGTAGGGAAGTGGATCAAAGGAGAAAACCAAGAAGTGAGATGAACTGGAGAAGGGCTTTTCAAACTTTAATGTGCAAGCCAATTACCTGGGGGACCTTGTTCAACTGCAGGTTTAGACTCAGGAGTTCTGGGTAGCCCTGAGATTCTGCATTTCTAACAAGCTCAGGGGTGATGCCAATGTTGCTCTAAGTAGCAACAAGCCAGAGGCTTTCTTATAGCAGCATTTTACCTAGAGCTGACCCCTGGTGCCAGGTGAGAAGAGTTAAATGATGACTTCATTTATTTTACTGCCAGGGAAAATTCCATGGAGGAAAGCAGAAATATTTTTGCTTGGGTTGGTCAATTTTTGTGCATATTCAAAGTATGATGTTAATTTATTGCCAAGGATAGCACTTATTAAGCTCCCACTCATTCTGACTGCTGTGCAACAACACAGCTTGTTATGTGTTGTGAGGTGTCAACAGCTGTGTTATAGATACTAATGCAGTTTCCCTCACTAATAATTATTATCAGCTACTATTTTAAATTTGAGACTATTTTACCCTGGTATTCTTTTTGGTGCATTTCATACTGTACTTCAAATCTTTGGGTTTTTTGTTTTCCCTGTGTGTTAAGAAATGAGCATCTATTCCTATTTGTAATTAAGCATGAGTTTTTATGCTATTTTTTACTCTAGTTTTTAATATTTATGATTAATAAACAGAAAAATTAAATACCTTATTCATTGCTTTGTAGCTGTATTCTCTGAAACACAAATTGAGACTGGTAGAAAGACAAAGGATTGTCATGCCTTATCTGGGTTTGGAGAGCAAGGACACCAAAATGTTAGACTATTAGGAATCAGAGTATTATGATGGTTTAGTAGGGTGATGGAAAATAATATTAGAGAAGTATTTCCAGGGAAATTTGTTAAATATGATTGGCTAATTTTTAAAGTATGATGTCAGAAATCGTCTTGAAAATTTATCTGACACTCCCTGCGTTTCAGTCACCCTGATCTTAGCATTGTCCAAACAGAACTCTTTCCCAATTACTTTGTCTTTGCTAGTTCCACAGCATATTCTGCCCTGAAAAATTAGCTGCACACTTGAGGATTTATAACTCTCATTCAACAAATATTCTATTATTTCTATAATGCATTGTTGAGAGGCACAGATGAAGAAGTACATTTTAATTCAGTAGACAAGAAAGACCTATTCTCAAAAAGCAAAAACAAAAGAAAATTAAATAAACCACATAAATGAGAGGCAAAGTAATTTGGTGATTCAAAAGAGATGGACAAAGCCACATTCCTTTGAAAACTTTAGGGGAGCTCATAGGAAAAGAGAATCACAAAACCTGATCTTGAAGGATTGGTAAGTTTTTAATAGGCATACAGGGCTGTCCATGCTTGGAGACCTTCCTCTCAGAGGCTCACATGATCATAGACTTAGAGATAGGAGAGTATAGCATGTTTAGAGAATAAATGCTGTAGATCAGTTATAAGTAAGCTGAGTCTCACCCTGGTCAAATCTCAGCTTCAGTTCTTGACACCATTGAGGTATACTAATGTTATTTTCACACAGATTTAGGTTGGTGTTTGGATTATCTACTACTGTGACATAAGCTACCCCTGATAGCTTAAGAGAGCAACCCCACTTATTTTCACCTCATGATTCTCTGGGTTGACTGGGTGGATTTTCTGCTGTGTCATATGATGGAAGTCAGAAGTCGGTTGGGGCTGAAGTCATATATAATCTTGACAAGAACGCTGCCATAGCTAGTATTCTCTCCCTCTTCATGTGGCCTCTCCCTATGGTTTCTTCTGGTGTGGATTGGCCTTCAGGAAAGCAGGACTTATTACATGGTGATTCAGTGTTCCCAAAAGTGAGAATTCCAAGATTTCCAAGGAAGTGAAATCTGCCTGTCCTCTTAAAAACTAGTCCGGGAATTGGCACCCCTGCCGTATTCTGTTGGTTAATATGTGTCCCAAAGCCAGCGAGCTTAGTTTCAATGTGGGAGGGGACTATATAGTAAGGAATATCAGATGATGTGGTTCATTTGGGACCATCTTTGGACACTAGCTACCCCAGTAAGTAATACTGAAGGTTTAAATTATGAAATGTCCATGGAAATTGAAACAGGAAGACACCATTTTGCCTTGGTAGAACCATCTCATGGTTGCATTAAGACTTGGTGATCAGTTTGGCAGTGGAATGTAGGGAAGAGAATATTAGGACAAAGCTAAGATTTGAGCTTGTGTAGCTATAAAAATTATGGTATAGTAGTAATGACTATTTATACAAAGCAAAGAATTACAGTAACTTATTCATAGAAAAACAATGTCAGGAAGCAGATCTTCAGTGTAAGATTATGAACTTGGCTGAATCTAGGTTACCAGCAGAACACTTATGATATGGAAAGGCAAGTACGCAAGTGTGTCATTCGTAGTGAGGTTAGAGCAGGAGATACAAATGTGAAAGTTATGTCAACAAAGGTGATAGGGGATAAGGGTTCTGGTGCATACAGCTGAGACACTGGTGAAGGAAAGACATCCAAAGGTTGGATTTGGGAACCTTTTGGAAAACTCTTTTTATGATAGAGAGAGGGAAAAAATGAGCCAGAATGGGGAGAGTGGTAATGAGGTAAGAGATGCATAATAAGTTAGATCAATATCATAGTGGCCAAAAGAGTGTTTAACAATGCTAATTGCTCCAGAAAGTTGGAAGAACACGAAGCCTGAGAAATGTTGTTTGAATAGTAATTGAAAGGACAGAAAGGAAGGCAGTGATCCTTCCAGGGAATCTCTCAGCAAATGTTCTCTAACCTCAAGAGATGCTGGAAAAATACATGTATGGTGCTTATTGCCTCTCTAGAGGGAAGCAAACTCTAGCAGCATAGAAGGCAGAGGAAGAGCTATTGGGCCAGCAACCAACAATGTTTGCCATACTTCAAAAATCTTTATGTATTTTACTCTTTTTCTTGTTTTGTTTTTCTGGCTAAAATTTTCAGTACATTGCTGAATAGAAGTAGTAAGATCCTGCATTCATGGTTTTTAACTGGACTTGAAAGTTTCTAATATTTTACATTTGAGTATGAAATTTACTGTAAGTTTTGGAAGATAACTTTTATTGGTTAATAATAGTAGTTAAGAGGGCTTCCCTGGTGGCGCAGTGGTTGAGAGTCCGCCTGCTGATGCAGGGGACACGGGTTCATGCCCTGGTCTGGGAAGATCCCACATGCCGCGAAGCGGCTGGGCCCGTGATCCATGGCCGCTGAGCCTGCGCGTCCAGAACCTGTGCTCTGCAATGGGAGAGACCACAATAGTGAGAGGCCCGCATACCGCAAAAAAAAAAAAAAAAGAATAGTAGTTAAGAAAATTCAATTTACTCTCTGCATTACATTTTCTGCTTCTGTTGAGATGATGATATGTTGTTCTTCCTTTAATTTGTTAATGTAGCAGATTATACTGATAGTTCTCAGTGTAAAACCATCCTTGGACTCCTTGAAAATTACTTGACTTCCAGGGAAAAAGCTCAAATTGGTTGTGATTGTTATTATTGTTTGTTATGCATTGATGGCCTCAAATTTTGTCTGCAATTTATTTAAATTTAATTACAATTTACTTAAAATTTAAATTAATATATTATTTGAAATTTGTCTGCTGTGGTCCTTTCTCATAATGTTCTTGTCAGATAATAGTATTAACAGTTTAATAGTGTCATAAAATGAGTTGAAAACCTGTTCCTCTCTTTGGTTTTTCTCGAACTTTGCATTAGAGGAGAATGATCTGGTTTCAGAAGGCTGGTTGTAATGTTCATTTGAATCTTGTAGGCTTAAAAAAATAGTCTTTTGTACATTTAAAATTGGTACCACATCCAGAGATTTGTCCATTCTTCATTTTTGATTGTGTTTGTGTGTGTATCTTCACTTTACTGTTTTTTTCCAAAAACAAAATTGCCCTTAATTTTAAAAATTCTTACATCCTATCTTGGGTAGGCAGAATACTGGCACTTACACTTCCAAAGAGGTCCACTGCCTAATCCTTAGAACCTGTTAGTTTGCTTTGTTGCATGATGAGGGGCAATTAAGATTGTAGACGGAATTAAGGATTCTAGGCATCTCACTTTAAAATAAGGGCTTTATCATGGATTATCTGGGTGGTCCCAGTATAATCAGCAGGATTCTTAAAAATGTCAGTGTGATGCAGTATGAGAAAGAATTAACTATTGGCTTTGAGGATGGAAGGGGGCTACAAGCCAAGGAAGGTTGATGGCCTCTAGAAGCTGGAGAAAGCAAGGAAATGGATTCTCCCCTAGAACCTCTACAAGGAATGCAGCTCTGCTGACACCTTGGTTTTAGCTTATTGAAACACACTTCAGACTTTTGACCCCTCCCAAATTGTAAGGTAATACATATGTATTATTTTAAGTTACTAAATTTGTGGAAATTTTTTATATCAGCAATAGAAATTTGCTATTTTGGTATCTGGAATGTGAAACCTTAAAATGTGAAAGTGCCTTTGGAATTAGCCAGTGAGCAGAGGAGGAAAGAATTTTGAGGAGCCCGATAGAACAAGCCCAGATAGCCTTAAAGAGACTGCTAGTAGAAATATGGATGTTAACTGTTACTGAGGGCTCAGAAAGAAGTGAAGAGCATGGTAGAGAAAACATTTATTGTTTTAGAGAAAACCTAAGTCCTCATGAACAGACTTTGTGGAAATATGACATGAAAGGCTCTGCCAGTGGGGATTCAGATGAAAATGAAATGAGCATGTTATTGGAAATTGGAAGAAAATGGTGGAAACTTAGCTGAATTGTGTCCTGCAGTTATGTGAAAAGCAAAGCTTGTAAATGATGAAGTTGGATATTTAGCCTGTGATTTCCACACAAAGGGTTGAAAGTGTGGCCTAGTTTCTTCTTATTGCTTATAAAAGAATGCAAGAGGAATGAGTTATATCGAGGAAGAACTGTTAATCAAAAAGACACCAGGACTTCATGATTTGAGACATTCTCAGTCTGTTGCAGGCTGAAAAAATGCTAACATGAGGATATTCACCCTAAGGAAAGTGTTCTCTGAAGAGAAAGCCAAAAGCGTGTCTGGACAGACTTTTGCCAGTGCCTTAGAATAATCAAAAGGTCAGAGTACTTTTGGACAGAGAACTTTTTTATCATTATGTCATGGATTTATCCATAAAAGTGCTTATTTCCTTAGTCATTTGTCCTGTAATATGTTTTATATAGTACTTTTTGCTTATCCCTTTACACGAAAGTGTCTTGAGTTTTGTTTGAGGCATCACTTTTAAAATATATAGGGATTGCGGCGGGCACTGGAGTGGGTTGGGGCTTGGCCGGTGTGAAGGGCGGCCGAGCTGGAGGGAGGGCGGGGTTCAGGCCCCTATCCCGGCCAGCAGCAGCTGCTGCCATGGCTTGTTCGAGTCTGGTCCTTGTGCGCTTACAGCATCTGCGAGTCCCCAGAGAGGCCGCTGTAGTGTTGGCGGCCAGTGCCCTGAGGCCGCGGCACACTCTGTGAGGACGGCAGGGAGTCCTCGCCCTCCCACTGTATCAGGTCTGGAAAGTGATCAGAGTAGCTAGCGAGTGCCTCGAGACCACAGAACCGGTGGGAGGCGGCGCTAGGAGGCACATCCACATCTCCTTCCTCCCTAAAAAACAGTTGTGCCTAAATCTGGCATTGTGCCCATCCCTGCACTGAGCCAAAGGACATCGCTGTGAAGTTCAGATCCTGGTTCCTAGGAACAAAGCTGATCTTGTGAGATAAAGAGGAATCCCACCAGGAAGATGGCTCATCTGAGTGGCGGCCTCCCACCAGGGCTACAGAACAGAGGAGGATCAAGGCCAAGAAAGAGCAGACCCTAGATGTGCATAGCTGATTGCACTATGTGATCCTTGTGCTCCACAAGCCACCCGTCAGACTGTGAGAACCTGAGGTTTGAGCCAAGTTTCAGGAGAGCCCAAACTTTGTAGTTCTCTACATGTTTCCTCGATCCACAGAAAATGAACAGATCTCAGGGGCCAGTGTCATTTGAGGATGTGAGCATGGGCTTCACTCAGGAGGAGTGGCAGCACCTAGACCCTGCTCAGAGGACCCTGTACAAGGTCGTGATGCTGGAGAACTATAGCCACCTCGTCTCAGTGGGGTACTGTGTTATCAAACCAGAGGCGATTTTCAAATTACAGCAAGGAGAAGAGCCATGGATGTTAGAGGAAGAGTCCCAAAGTCATAGCCACCCAGAGTTCTGCGTAGTTGACCTGATGGAGAAGAGCCAGGAAAAGGAAGACCAGCATTGGTGGAAAGTTGGTTTTGTCAACAACAAAACACCGACTAAAGGGAGAAATAGTGTCTTAGGAAAAACATTTTCTCTGGATACAAACTTTATTTTATCAAGAGAAATACCTGGTAAATATGACTCATATGGAATGAATTTGGATTCTCTTTCAGAATTAATCATTAGTAATAGACACTCCTTTGTAAGGCAGCTTGATGAGTTTAATACACATGGGAAATTACTCCTCTGTACAAAGCACAAGAATTCTCATTCTAGAGAGAAATCTTTAGAATATGATAGAACTGGAAAAGCCATCAGTCAAAATGAGGACTTATTTCAGCATCAGGATACTCAAACTCTGAAGATTTCTTTTGAATATACTGAATGTGGGAAAGCCTTCAATGAGGGGGGAAACTTTCATTACCTATAAGAGAGAAAGCTCATGGGAGAAGCCCTATGGATGTAATGAACATGTCAAAGCCTTTTCTGATAGACCAACATTCAGTGTTCATCAGGGAACTCATACAAGGGAGAATCACTATGAATTGAATGACTGTGGGAGGTGGTCTCTTCATGAGAAGTCAACTTTAAATAAGCGCCATGGAGTTATCATGGGGAAGAGATAATATGAGTGTGTTGAAAGTGAGAATCATTTCAGCAAGAAGTCACTCCTTAGGTGAATTTATAAAGGAGAGAAAACCTTTAACTGTTATGAAGATTGGGAAGTATTCTGCAAGAAGCCAAATTTCATTCAGCATCAAGAAACACATATAGGGAAAAAAGTCTATAAAATTAATCAGTGTGCTACTGCATTTTGCAAGAAGCCAAAGCTTCCTACATATCAGAAAACAGATATAAGAGAAAAACTCTGTGAGTGTAGTGAATGTGGGAAAACCTTCAGCCATAAATCATCTCTCATCCTACATCAGAGGATACACAGAGGGGAGAAACCCTATGAATGCACCAAATGTGGGAAAACCTTTGGGTATAGGTCAGGCCTCACAGTACATCAGAGAACACACACAGGGGAGAAACCCTATGAATGTAATGAATGTGGAAAAAATTTCTGTGAGAAGTCAAATCTCCATGTACATCAGCGAACACATACAGGGGAGAAACCCTATGAGTGTAATGAATGTCAGAAAATCTTCAGTGGTCAGCTGTCACAGTACATAAGAGAATACATACCGGGGAGAAACCCTATGAATGTAAGGAATGTGGGAAAACTTTCTCCCAGAAGCCAAACTTCATTAATCATCAGAGGAGTCACACAGGAGAGAAACCCTATTGATGTCACAAATGTGGAAAATCCTTTTCTGTGAAGTCAAAACTGAGGGAGCATCAGAAAACACACACAGGAGAGACACCTTATAAATGTAATGAGTGTGGGAAAACTTTCTACCGTAAGTCATCCCTCACAGTACATCAGAGCACCCACACAGGGGAGAAACCCTATGAATGTAACCAATGTGGGAGAACCTTCTATCAGAGAACACACTAGGGAGAAACACTACAGGTGTAATGGAACCTTCCACCAGCATCTCGACTTCACTAAACAGCAGAGAAACAGCACTAAGAAGAAACCCCTGTCAACATCCTGAAACCTTCACCCTCTTTTTGGACTCACTGCATAGCAGAAGCAACCTGGGGCTGAGGTGGGGGACCCAATATATATGAGAAATCTTTTGCCTAGAAGTGACATTTCATTGAGTAGCAAATAATTAATATTTGATAACTTTATTAATATTTTGAAGATGTTACAGTGTCAAAAAAAGTTTAAAAAGGAGTCCTTTTCTTTTGCAGAATATGTATAAGTATGCTATATAGAGAAACTTCACATGATAGGTTTGCTTACTGGAACGCAACATTATAGTAGGAAGTATATATATATTTGCTTAATAACTCAGTTTTTATTTCATAATTTTAATATGAATATGAAATGTATAAGTTGTCCCATACTTAATACCTATGTATTTTTTGTTTTAATTGAAATTTTATTGAGATAATTGTAGATTGTAAGATGCAGTTGTAAGAAGTAATACAGAGAGACCCCATGTACCCTGTACCCAGTTTCCCCCAGTGGTAATATCTTGTAAAAATATAGTACAAATATCAGCCAGGATAATGATATTATTGATATAATCCACCAATTAGTTCAGAGTTTCTCAATTCTATTTCTACTCACTTATGAGTATGTGTGTTTAGTTCTGTGCAATTTTATCACATGTGTAGGTTTACGTATCCATCATTGGCTGTGGCATCTGTTGACTGTGGTATCTACGACCGCAGACATTTCATGATATTCAGGGATTATTCGTTTCTCCGGTATTGTAATTATGTTTTTCAAAAGAGTCTCTATATTTTAGAGATGGAAAAATAACATTTGCTACAGCATTCAGATAAGTGAAATATAGGCAACAATACCATGAGCTTGGAGATATATATGTATTTAATTGGATCACCTGTTCTTTCATTTCCAGGATTTGTTTATATAACTTGTATATTTATTTGTTGACTACATTAGGTTACAAATACTTTCTCCTAGACTGTGGTTTATCTTTTAATTTTATTTATGCTATATTATACTTTATAGAAGTTTTAAGTTTTGATGCAAATATATCAATCTTTTCTTAGGTCTTTTTGCTTTTTGTTTAAGAAATTCTTTTCTAGACTGAGATTACAAAGATATTCTTCCAAAAGGCTGAAATTTTGCTTTTCATGTTTATATTTTTAATCTATCTGGAATTTTTCTTTAATGGTGTAAATTAGTGGTCTACTTTCATTTTTTTTTGCAAATGGAAAAGTCAGTTGTCTCAGGGCCACTTTTGAAGGTCTGTGTATTCATTTCCCAGGGCTGCAGTAACAAAGTACCACAAACTGGGTGGCTTAAAATACTAGGAATTATTCTTCCAGTTCTGGTGGCTAGAAGTCTGAAATCAAGACGTCAGCAGGGCCATGCAGTCTCTGAAGGCTCTAGGGGAGAATCTCTTCCATGCCTTTCTCACAGCTTCTGGTGGTGGCTCTCCATCCTTGGTGTTCCTTGGCCTTACAGCTGCATAACTACAATCTCTGTCTCCATTGACACATGCATTCTCCCTTCCTGTGTCTAGTTCTCTGTGCTTCTTTTGGAGCCAGCAAGGCCATGGCCCTTAACTGTCTGCTTGTCCAGACCCTTAGGTGCAACCTAGTTGCCTCAAACCTAGCTTCTGCCGGTGCACAGCATGCGCTGGTAGAAATGAACAGAACCCTGCACCCACCCCCATCCCCCTGCCAAGGACAAAGGCCCCTCCATATCCCCTGCCTCTTGTTTATAAAAAAGTACTAGATCTATGGCTAGCACAGTTTCAAGAACTTAGTCCTAAGAGAATGGGATTAACACTGTTGCTTATAATAATCTATATCTTTGTGGGCATCAAAATAATTGTAGCTTGTTCTGCCCGTATATGTAAATGGGCAACTACAATTGTCAGCGAAGGGATGCTACAGACCCATGTCAACATCTCCCACTCTAAGAATATGGTGCCCTATGTCAGCATGAAGTTACAGAGGACAGACCTTCGACCATAATCCAATAAAAATGGAATGATGTTCTGACAAGTGGGGATTTATAAGCAGCTTTTGGTAGGAAAAAGCTCTTTGCAGGAAAGAGCTCTCTGCAGGAGGCCCCTTTTGTCTTGTCACTAACCTTAAACCAGTTTCCCCCATGCTTTACTCATCTCTGGCCCTAGCACACTTTCAGATCTTTTGATCACATAATGCCTTGCCTAATCTGTTGGTTCTTTCCATAAATCAAAGAAGCAGAAATAAAGAATAAGTAATTAACAGATGACCCTAGCTTCCCCTTCAGTAATCTCGTGAACAAACTGTGTGAACAAGATGGTATTGAAAGAAAGATCACAAGAAGTCAACAAGCCTGCATGACAAGCCTGCATGCAGTGGGGGATGGCAATGACTCTGACCTCCTATCTCAATGATTAACTGAGATTACTTACCTTTTCCTTTAAAAACTTCTCATGGCTGAGCAGAATCTTGGGAGGTAGTTTATGGGGAGTCCACTATCTCCCCAGCATTCTGATTAAAAGCAACTTTCCTTTCTACAAACATTTGTCTCTCTTGAGTATTGATTTCTGAGCAGCAAGCATCGAGACCTGATTTGGTAACACTGGGACTTGCAGCACGAGGTGTGTGGAGGGTGGGGGTGTCTTTTCTTTTTATTGCCTTGCTGCACAGACTAAACATCTGGGACAACCTTGACTAGAAGTGGTGAGTAGACATCTTTGCCTTGTTCCCAGTCTTAGGAGGAACCTACTGTTTATTTCACCATAAAATATTATGTCAGATATATGTTCTTTCATAAATGCCCTTTATTAGATTGAGGATGATTCCTTTACTTCCTAATTAATTGAGAGTTTTAAATCATGAATGTGTTGAATTTTTTCAAATGCGTTTTCTACATTATAAAGAGATGTTTTTTTCTTTTTTAGTATGTTAATATGACGAAATACATTGATTTTGAATACTAAGTCAACCTTGCATTTCTAGGATAAATCCTGCTTGGGCATGATGCATTACCATCTTTTATCGATTAGAAGTTTCAATTTGCTATATATATATTTTTTGGTGGTACACGGGCCTCTCACTGTTGTGGCCTCTCCCGTTGCGGAGCACAGGCTCCAGATGCGCAGGCTCAGCGGCCATGGCTCACAGGCTCAGCCGCTCCACAGCACGTGGGATCTTCCCGGACCAGGGCATGAACCCGTGTCCCCTGCATCGGCAGGCGGACTCTCAACCACTGCGCCACCAGGGAAGCCCATCAATTTGCTATTTTTTAAAAGAATTTTTGCATCTATGTTCATAAGAGTTATTGATCTATGATTTTCTTTTCTTGTGATGTCTTTGTCTGACTTTGTTATGTAGGTAATGCTGGTTCATAAAATAAGTTGGAAAGTGTTTATTCCTAGAAAAGTTTGTGTACAGTTGTTACCATGTCTTCTGTAAATGGTAGAATTCACTTGTGCCATCTGGCCTGTACTTTTTTTGTGGGAAGGTTGTCAGCTACAAATCATTTGTTTAATAGGGCTGTTCAGGTTTTCTCTTTCTTCTTGAGTGACCTTTGGTAGTTTGTACCTTTCAAGGACTTTCTCTGTTTCAACTAAGTTGCTGAATTTATTGGCATAATTATTAATAAAATTCCATGCTACTTTAAAAAATAAATAAATAAAATAAAATATATAGAGAGACATAAATTATACATTTTTTAAAAAATTGAGAATCTTTGTATTTCATGATTTTAATTCATTTATATTTATTGTTATTGCTGGTATATTTGCTTATATATCTACCATTTTATATTTTCTTCTATTTGATATAATTTTCTTTGCTTATTTGATTTATCTTTCCTGCATTTTATATGATTGATAGAGTTTTCTTTTTTATTATTGTGTCTTCTTTCTACTGGTTTGGAAATTGTACTTTCATATCTATTACTTCAACATTTATACTTAAGTTTTTGCATAGGTAGAATGTCCAAGCTACTTTTCTGCATTTAAAAAAGATTTTAGCAATATGCTCACTGTCAATCCATCAAACTCTACTCTTTTGTTAATTCTTGGTTATTTGAATAGTCCCAAGAATGTTCCTCTTAAAATCCTGACTCTCAGTTCCTTGACCTTTTCTCCTCTAATGAACTTAATCTTTCATCCAACCACAAAGTGTCAGTCTATTATCCTACCCTGGACTTTTTCATTACCAATAAATGCACTTCTTCCATAATCCCAACTGTAAGCATCCTGATTTCCAACCACTGCTTCTTCTCTTTTTATCTCATACCTTCTGCTTATGCCTTAAATAAGTTTTATTTTAAAACTTATTTAAATAAGTTTTAAAAAGCTGACTCAGACCTATAATTCGTTGATTTTTACTATACCACATCTCTCTTTGGTTTTTCTAAAACTGAAATAAATTACCAACTTGACATCTTGAATTTCAACTTGATATTTTTAATGGCATACTATCATCCTCCAAAAGATGAGGAAATATAAAATGAGAAGAAAACCAAAACAGTCCTAACACTAACCACAACTTTTCACATGTTTCTTCTTAAAAGAAAGAGCTGATAGAGGATATTAGGAATAGGATCTTTAATGTAGTACTGTATGTGTCCATAATGAGGGATTTAAAGCAACTAAAAGAAAAACTCTGAGTTTCCTGAATTTTAAATCCCACTTCATTGATAACTCAGTTTTTTTTTCATCATTTGGGATTGAACTCAACATGAAAACTTTTATTAGAGGATCAAGTTGGAAAAATTGATCCAAAAATCATACATCTAGACATATGCAACCAATTGTCATATATCTTGTAAAAAATAGAATTTGTTCATTTATATATACGCTGATCACATTTATTAAGCATCTATTTTTTGTCAAGCACTGGAATAGAAGCTGGGGATTCAAAGGTGAGTAAAAGGCAGACAAAAACAATTGCCAAATATATTTATTAGGATAAGAATAATTTATAAAGAAATTGATAGTTTAGTTTCCCTGAACATATTATTTGTTCAGAACAAAAGACCCTGATTACGCCCTTAGTGAACCTCTTCTAAAGACATCTATGAATAAGAGGATTGATAATATAGTCTAAATTATTTAATTAAAATGTACTTAGAGGCATTTTAGAAAAGATAGAGCAGAAAGAACTGAGGAATAAATTCAAAGACTATACCTACATTAGTACAGCTTTCAGTAAAACCCCAAAATGGTTTTTAAAAACAAATTATTTATATATTTATCAGATTACCTTGGTCTCTGGGTCATCTGTGGTTCTATCTCACTGTACCTTCACTGTTTTGGGTTCCAAGGTGAGGAAGCATACTTTATCTGAGGGAAATCATTCTTGTGGGAGAGAGGAACTAGCAATGTTGAACTAGCCAATGGCTCTTAAAGTGTCTATTCATACATAGCTATGTTCTAGTCACATTCCACTGACCAAAGCAAATCAGATAGCCAAGGCATTGTCAATGTGTGAGAGGAAATATGTCTCTAAGAGAGGAGAGAAAATAATTGGGAACAATAAACTGATATAAATAAAATATAAATGAGTTTTTAAAGAAAACAGAGTAGAAAGATTGGTAAAAAAAATAACAGAGAACATATATTCCAAATAAATTTGTCAGTGTTTTAGAAATTCTAATTAGTATTGGCCTTATATGGTTAAAGAGGAAGATGGTTATACTGATCAGGGTTAAACTGCATATAACAGAATTCACTCTAGTTAGTCAGAAGGGAATCTTTACACCAAGAAATAGAAATTTACAATATTATTGAAAAGGCCAGAAATAGGTTCCAGGCTAAATTTAAGGAACTATTTCTAGGCTCAGAATTGATCTACCTCTGCTGCAATTATAAATTTACCTCTGCCTTTAAAGAAAGCTGACAATTTAGGAAGCTGCTGTTACCAATGTTGACTGCAAACTACACTGCTTCTGCCATGACCAGGAAAATAAGCTGCAAGTTGAGAAGCGGCTAATACATCTCTAGAGCCACATCATATCTGCTGTATTCTGGGCCAGCAAAATACATGCTCTACTCCCTATCTCCTCACATGACATTTTTAGGAATCAAAGTTCACACAAAATCATTAACTGGTGGAATATGTCTCACTGAGAAACCTAGCTACAAGAGAATCTGGGAATGTGTTCTTTTTTGTAATAGAAAGGGTTTATTTTCTCTTTATAATATTTATGCTATTTGATTACAATGTTTATGTTTTCTCATCTACCCTAATCACACAAATAAAGAGAAACAAAACTTAATTAGAAATTTGATAAAATTATGCATGTTTTATATTGTCTTTTTTCAGAAGTCTTGTATATTAGGTAGAAAATTTAGAGTCCTAAGAAATGAAGGATATTCTTCTTGAAGCCTAATAAATAAAAACAAAATTAGTAATGGTTTACATTTAATGAACTCATTTGAAGAGAACAAACATACTGATTAACATTTGTCATGAAATTAAATATACTTTGGTTTGTTTACTTATTCACTTTTTTAAAAAACATCTTTATTGGAGTATAATTAGCACTTTTCCTCCAAATTTTGTTTAAAAAGAAAGAGAGCTACAGGTAAATTGAAAGAACAGTATTTGAATGCGTGTTTACTATTTACTTATTTCACCACCTGTTAAACTATCGCTACATTTGCATCCTCTCTCTCTCTCTCTCTCTCTTTCTCTCTCATACATGCTTTATTAAGGCCCTCTACACATGACTTAGTTTTTGCGGGACCATTTGAAAGTAAGGTACACGTATCATGATACTTCACCCTTAAATATGGTTCTCAGCTTATGATGGTTTGACTTATGATTTTTCAACTTTATGATGGTACAAAAGCAATACACATTCAACAGAAACTGTATTTCAAATTTTGAATTTTGATCTTTTCCCGGGCTGGCAATATGTGGTAGATACTCTTGTGATGGTAGGCAGCAGAAGCGAGCCACAGCTCCCAGTCAGCCACGCAATCACAAGGGTAAACTATTGATACACTTACAACAATTCTGTACCCATACGGCCATTCTTTTTTTCACTTCCAGTACAGTATTCAATAAATTACATGAGATATTTAATACTTTATCATCAAATAGGATTTGTGTTAGATAATTTTGCCCAACAGGCTAATGTAAGTGTTCTGAGCAGGTTTAAGCTAGGCTAGGCTAAGCTATGATGTTCAGTAGGTTAGGTGTATTCAATGCATTTTTTTACTTTTAAGATATTTTCAACTTACAATGGGTTTATTAGGATGTAACCCCATCATCAGTTGAGGAGGATCTGTAATTCAACGTGAATATCCTAAGAACAAGGACGTTTTCCTACATAAGCACAATACTATTAACACATCCAAGAAATGTAACATTAACTCAATGGGAAATGTAACTTTTAGCTTTCTCTGCATTAAAAATGAGGTTGGAATGGATGTTTACTGAACCTAGGTACATTATCTTTCATTTTTAAGTTCAAGAAATGCCTTCCCTTGTATAGGGGTTGACTTTGATGTCTCAGACTGTCACTATCCTGTCAGCCCCTGAAGGTGAATTTTCTACTCAGTTCCATTCAAAATCATTTTCCTTCTGGAAAGAAATTACCATAAATGGAGCGATTTATTCCTATGATGGCCTGAGAATAAACTCAGGGTAAGTTGAACTTGCCATGCCAAGTCAGGCTCTGACAGAACACATGTGTTTGGTGTCAGCAGCTGTGGTGTTGGCCGTGGAATTCCTTTTCAAAGTGATGAACAGGGATAAAATGTGATGTTTTTGTTTACCTGTTTAGTTTTAATGAAGTGCACAAATAATAAGAATAGAAGTAAACATACTCTAGTTATTGCCTCTGTTACTTGTGTAACTGATCTGCAGCACATTAATATAAAATAAAATTCAGAAGGAAAAGCAAAAATATGTTTTCTTTTATAAATTTTATAATTTATAAAATTCATCTGAACTCCCTTTGTGGCAGTAAGTTGCAAAGTCACTACCCAGACCATAACTAACTACAACCTCTTTTATATTATTCATGTCTACAGAGAGGACCTTTAAAAGCATATAAAATTGTTTGTTAACCCACTTTAAGAGCAGTCCAAAATGCAGGGAGAGAAAGGTGGAGACTTTTAAATAGAAAGAAGCAGTTTCCTGGGTTGATTGCCCCTTAATAACCCTGGATTTCCTTTGGAGATATAATTACTGTAAGTCACACTTGCACATTTCAATTTTAAAAATGGCACAAGCTTTCTGTATACCCAAATATGAGTATTTCTGGAAAAGTTTAAAGCCCACTATTCTTAGATGTTCGTTTAGCTGTTCCAACGCCTGCCACTTCCAATACAATGATGAAGAGGCTTTCATTTTATTCTTATAAGAATTTAAAATGAATCCAGATTGGACTTTACACTGTTTTCATTTTCTTCCTAGAAAGTTAAAAATTCTGAGATAGAAATTTCAGAATTTTTAAGGTTAACAATAGGAAAAGTGGTTCATGAAGAAACCAGTCTCCACTGAGGGCTGAGGTATCATCTATGGTCTCCTCCATCATTTTGGAAAATGTCTACAGATTATTTGATAGTATTCTTTAATGCATATTATGAGGAGCTAATAGATGTTTATTTAGTGTTTATTAAACACTAAGATACATTCAGACCTTTGGGAAAAACGTAATTCAATTTGAACATGTAAGGCTAACAAAAGGGGAAGACATTTGTTCAAGGGCTTAAGGGCAGTACTTGTAACAGGAAATGTGTATCTATCTTTTTGTATTTTAGCTAGTTGGGAGATACCAGGTTGTTTAAAAGATGGTCTCGAGAAATAAAAGTACATTGTGGTAGACCTTAGAAAGAAAAGTTAACCATTTAAAAAGATGATTTAAGAACATATTTATAAGGATCTGCCATGTTCAAAGAGCTGTGTAAAGCATATCTCTAAAAAACAATGAAGAAAAGGTTTCATATATTAGTTCTCTTTAGAAAAGAGGTACCAATAATCCAAATGAAACCAAAAAAAGCATCATCTAAGACTTTCATGCCAAACCCCCTTTCACTCCTACACACACACCTTTGATCACTCAACTGGTAAGAATTCATCAATGGCAAAACATTAATTGGTATATGGAGAGAGATGCTGTTTCCATTCTTATGAATTGAAGTAGAAGAAGTATCTTAGTTTTCTATCTTGACTTTGCTTTTATCCCTGTGCACTACCCTTAGTTAATGTCTGACATCTTTGTCTAGTAATATGGCAGATACAATGCTTAAATCATGGACCAATGGATACAACCCATCATTCCAGTTTTATCTTCTTCAGTGTCCCAACATGGACCATGCTCCCCAACCTTTGAAATTTTTCCCCCATTCTTGAACATTCATATTTTCTTAGTTTAGATTCCACCAAAACAGCCTTGGGGCAAGGATTCAAGTTTGTTTGGGAGGTGCAGGAGATATTAGTAGGAGAATGGAAAAGTGAGACAGAGAAAAAAGGCAGCCAATAACAGGTTATGAATAAAGTGTTATAGATTCTCTTCTGTTGCAGGTAACTAGAGCTTAAATTCCACTGGGAAAACTCTGAGAGGCAGTGCAGAATCATCAGAGGCAGGGGAGCTGGGCATTTATATACAAATACAGGAGGTATTACTTCCCCTCATTTTGCCCAGTCATACCTATGGGAAGAGTGGCATTCTACCCCTTCAGAGAAAGCAGTCAAGCAAATGGATAAAGACATTAGTGGTTGGAAGTTGGCCACTGAAGTAGGATGCCCAAGGGATATGAGCAGGGTGCCTCTGCCGTTTGTGGCCTTGCTTATTCTTTTCCCTAACTCTTTACTCCCTGTCTCCTTTAACCTCTACTTAACCAATTTCTTCTCAAGTTACCTCAAATATCATCATCTTAATGCCTCCCCTGATCGCCAAGTAAGGTTTACTCCTTCACTTATTATCCTCAGTAACAGCTATAGTGGTTCTTATCTTGTGCTCTTTTGTTCTGAGAATATTTAGGTACATGTTTCATTTTCACTCTTAAAAATGTGGTTAATAAAAACAGGGATTTTGTAAATTTATACCTCTTTCGGTATTTAGCAGAGTCTTGCACACAATTGATATCCCCAAAACCGTTTTGAGGGAATTTACTGAATTGAATGTGCCATGAAAACTGGGAATAAAATGCCAGTATTTTAGTATGATCTAGCAAAATGTAGATAAGCACATTTACTATAAAAATGCATTTATTCATTGTACCAAATGAAGCAAGGATTTATAAAGAAAAAATTGAAAGCACAAAGTGATTTGATATATATTCTTTTCAACCTGATTGTGATAACTTTTCTTTAGCTTTCTCTCAGCTTTTTGTTAGCTGGTTTCAAGCCCTCAAAGTCCCACAAGTTAAATACATTTTTAGTATTATTTACAACGTTATTATAAATCCCGTAGGACTGAAATCACTGCAGTTGAATCTTTCATTATTCTCACAGCAGGTAGCATCTGTTTGTCTTTATCATTCTGAAAGTATCTCTTTTTACGAACATCCAAAAGATACCTTTCTCTTGCTCCATACGCTTTTTTAGGAATGTGTCAGATGTCATTCTGTCTGTTTTTTTCAATTTTCCTTCCTACACTATTGCCCTAGGCTCTCTCTTGTTCATAGTCTTGTTTCAAATTTGGAGTGCAATCTGCATATACTTAATTTATTAAAATTATTTAAAATCATAGCATATTTTTAAATAGATTTTTTAATAATAGAAGTGGGGAAAAGTTCTTGATAATCATCTTTGGACTGATGGTAAGAAAAAGTAGAGAAGATGAAATTGTAGGAATTTATTGGTTGGCTTTCATTCAATGGGTAAGGTTTTTCTTCATGCACTATTTGAAAGATAGACGTTTTATTTCAGGATTTCATAAAAGTATTGTCCATAATTTAGAAAGCATTTCACAAGCATTCAAGCATATCTATGTCAGGTCTTGCCTTTGGTTGTCCAGCATTTTTAAGTGATACTTTATGAGTGCACATGGGTAGAAATATATCCAGGGATTATTGATTTACAATTCGATCAGTAGATTATGATGACCATGTGAAAGACAGTACCTGAACATGAATGGACCTATGTATAATAAATAACGCTATTCCGTGACTTCATAGATGAATAGTACTATTATCATATGCAAACATTTGGCTAAATTTACCCTACTACCATAGTTAAAACATCCAAGAAGAATAGCAGTGGTTTTAGTCATTAGTATGGGATAAATTAATATGTACTCATTTTCCTCTTGAGTTAAAACTCAAAACATAGTGTTTGCAATATTCTTTCCTAAATGTATGGATATCACCACCTTTAATCTCTAAAAAGGATGAGATTTGGATATGGCCCAGTAAGAAGGTAAAATCAACTATTATAATTAAAACATTTATTCATCTCTGCCATGATATTTTATGCAGAATTTTGTACGTTTATTGTATGTCTTTCTACACTGAGACTTACAGAAATGAGATAATATGTATTATTGGTCTATACTGTGTCTCAGCCAAGAAAGCTCAGATTTGAGCCATTTAAATATATGAAATGGTAATTTCCCTTTAAAACAAACCATTTTCTAAGGCATTCTGGGCTTATTTCAAAGACGAGATTTAAGTTCTATGTACTTCTATCACTTACTACCTGTATGATGTTGGATAAATTACATAAAGTTCCTGAGCTTCACATTTCTTGTTTTGTAAAAGGGTCGTGATTAAGTGAGATACTATATTTGAAAATATTTTACAGCATGTTTACTATACTTTATAATTCTTTATAATATTTATGTATCAGATAGGAAAATTAAAATTACCTTGAGAGGAAAAATAGTTACCTTTATCTGATTTGACATTTAATCTTCCTTCACAGCTTGTTGTTTTTAATATCAAAAAGTCTTTTTCCGTCCCATCTAAGTCCCACTTGTTGCCTGATAATCTCAGGAGAGAACTTCTTAGCACGTAAATTTTACCAGACAAGCAGATAAACAAATATATCTGAAGTCCACTAATTCTAGGATGGAGATTATTCCTAGTGGGTAGTATGCAATTCAGCCAAACATATTTTCAAAGCCTCATGTTGTTGAGTGAAAGCAAACCACCCTGTGAATTTAGTTATGAAAAAATGCTGTAAAATCAATAAAACAGCAGGTTCTTCCTAACCCAGCATCTTTTCTGTCAATAAAAGTATACAATTATATGATGGAAAATATGACATTTAGGGAGATTTCAGTAGAACTAAAAACTATATTTCACTTGATATATTCAGAGACAGTTTGTAGGTGACATGTTTAAACTTGCCTCTAAAGAGTATTAATTTGTTATGACTGAAAGGGAACAGCTGGGGCCAAGGACTGAATTGAGATCACAGCTGGGTAAACAACAGCCTTACACCCCCAACAAGGATATGTCTGGTCAGAGCCACCATCTCCTGCCATTGCTGTTTTAACCACCCAGGAATATCCCCCAATTTATCTTCCTGAATTGTATCCTCCATATTCCCAAGTGTCTGAAATTTTTATCAGTTCTGAGAAGAAGGGATGTTTAGAGTACTATTATTCTGGGAATATTTCTGTTTCCCTCAGTATTGACTCAGTGTTGGAGAAACCCCAGGAAATTTCTTGAGAATATTGCTTGGGAAAATCATTCCAAATTTTATTCCTGTGATAGTGGGAAGAGGCACAGACTAGAAATTTAGGTGAGTCTGAAGGAAGAGTTGACAGTGGTTTCCCTACTTCCATATACCTTAAAAGATAACATGCCTAAATAGATACTTACTTCTTCTTCGGGTTGTTTCTGTGAAATTTTGGCTACATTTTGAATGGAATGTGTTTTTCTTGTTCATTTTTAAATAGAAAAACTGTTAATTTTTATTTTCTATTATTTTTCCTTCATTTTATTGAGGTAATTCACATATCATGAAAGTCACAATTTTAAATCATTTTAAAGTGTACACTTCAGTAGTTTTTATTATAGTCACAGTGTGGTACAATCATCACCACAGTTTAATTCCAGAACATGTTCATCACCCTAAAAAGAAATCCCATATCCATTAAGCACTAACGCTCCGTCTTCCCCTCACCCCAGCTGCTAGCAATCACTAATTTACTTTCTGCTTCTATTTATTTGGAGAAGTGCAATTGTTGGCTCGTTTGGTAACTCTGTAGTTGGCTTTTTGAGGAAAGGCCAGAATGTTTTCCACAGTGGATGTACCACTTTACATTCCCACCAGTAACATAATTTCTCCACATTCTTTTTTTTTCTTTTAAGATCATTATTGGAGTATAATTGCTTTACAATGATGTGGGTTAGTTTCTGCTGTATAACAAAGTGAATCAGCTATACGTATACATATATCCCCATATCTCCTTCCTCTTGCATCTCCCTCCCACCCTCCCTATCCCACCCCTCTAGGTGGACACAAAGCACCGAGCTGATCTCCCTGTGCTATGCAGCTGCTTCCCACTAGCTATCTCTTTTACATTTGGTAGTGTATATATGTCCATGCCACTCTCACTTCATCCCAGCTTACCCTTCCCCCTCCCCGTGTCCTCAAGCCCATTCTCTACGTCTGCGTCTTTATTCCTGTCCTGCCCTCAGGTTCTTCAGAACCTTTTTTTAGATTCCGTATACATGTGTTCGCATACGGTATTTGTTTTTCTCTTTCTGACTTACTTCACTCTATATGACAGACTCTAGGTCCATCCATCTCACTACAAAAAACTCAATCTGGTTTCTTTTTACGGCTGAGTAATATTCCATTGTATATATGTGCCACATCATCTTTATCCATTCATCTGTTGATGGACACTTAGGTTGCTTCCATGTCCTGGCTTTTGTAAATAGAGCTGCAATGAACGTTTTGGTACATGACTCTTTTTGAATTATGGTTTTCTCAGGGTATGTGCCCAGTAGTGGGATTGCTGGGTCGTATGGTACTTCGATTTGTAGTTTTTTAAGGAACCTCCATACTGTTCTCCATAACGGCTGTATCAATTTACATTCCCACCAACAGTGCAAGAGTGTTCCCTTTTCTCCACACCCTCTCCAGCATTTATTGTTTCTAGATTTTTTGAGGATGGCCATTCTGACTAGTGTGAGATGATATCTCATTGTAGTTTTGATTTGCCTTTCTGTAATGACTAATGATGTTGAGCATTCTTTCATGTGTTTGTTGGCAATCTGTATATCTTCTTTGGAGAAATGTCTGTTTAGGTCTTCTGCCTATTTTTGGATTGGGTTGTTTGTTTTTTTGTTATTGAGCTGCATGAGCTGCTTGTAAATTTTGGAGATTAATCCTTTGTCAGTTGCTTCATTTGCAAATATTTTCTCCTATTCTGAGGGTTGTCCTTTGGTCTTATTTATGGTTTCCTTTGCTGTGCAAAAGCTTTTAAGTTTCATTAGGTCCTATTTGTTTATTTTTGTTTTTATTTCCGTTTCTCTAGGAGGTGGGTCAAAAAGGATCTTGCTGTGATTTATGTCATAGAGTGTTCTGCCTATGTTTTCCTTAAGAGTTTCATAGTATCTGGCCTTACATTTAGGTCTTTAATCCATTTTGAGTTTATTTTTGTGTATGTGTATTTTGTGTACTAATTTCATTCTTTTACAATTTCTCACCATTGTTACCGATACTTGCAGTATTATGAGTTTTTAAATTTCGTTTGTTTAAAGTATAGCTGTCCTCACAGGTGTGAAGTAATATCTCATTGTGGTCTTCATTTGCATTTCTCCAATGACCAGTGGTGTTCAGAATCTTTTCAATGTGCTTATTAGCCATTTATTGGCTTTGGTAAAATGTCTGTTTAAGTCCTTTGTCCATTTATTAACTATCTTTTTGTTGTTGAATTGTGAGAACTTTTTTTTTGCGGTAAGCGGCCCTCTCACTGTTGTGGCCTCTTCCATTGCAGAGCACAGGCTCCAGACGCGCAGGCTCAGCGGCCATGGCTCACGGGCCTAGCCGCTCCGCGGCATGTGGGATCCTCTCAGACCGGGGCACGAACCCGTGTCCCCTGCATCGGCAGGCAGACTCTCCACCTCTGCGCCACCAGGGAAGCCCAAGAGTTCTTTATATATTCTAGATACTAGAACCTTATCGGATATATGATTTGCAAAGATGTTCTCCCATTCTATGGATTGTCTTTTTACTTTCTTAATAGTGTTCTTTGAAGCACAAAAGTTTTTTAATTTTGACAAAGTTCAGTATATCTAACTTTTGTTCCTTGTGCTTTTAGTGTTATATTTAAGAAACAATTAGCTAATTCAAAGTCACAAAGACCTGCACCTATATTTCATTCTAAGGGTTTTATAGTTTTAGTGCTTACATTTAGGTCTCTGATCCATTTTGAGTTAATCTTTGTATATGATGTGAGGTTAGGGTCAAAGTTCATTCTTTTGCATGTGCATATCTCGTTCCAGCAGCATTTGTTAAAAAGACTATTCTTTCCTCAGCAAATAGTCTTGGCAGCCTTGTCAAAAATCAGTTGATCATCGATGTATGAGTTTATTTCTGGATTCTTGATTGTATTCCATTGACTATTATGTTTGTCTTTATGCCAGTACCACAGTATTCTGATTACTGCAGCTTTGTGTTGAGTTTTAAAATAGGAACCTGTGAGTCCTGCAGCTTTGTATTTCTTTTTCCAGATTGTTTGGCTATCATGTGCCCTTGCAATTCTATATCCATTTTAGGATCAACTTATTCTTTTCTGGAAAAAATAAAAAGGAAGTTAAGTTTGATAGAAATTACATTGAATATGGAGGTAAATTTAAGGAGTAGTGCCATGTTAACAATATTAAGTCTTCTAATCAATGAGCATGGTACTTCCATATTTAGGTCCTCTTCAGTTTCTATTAGCAATGTTTTATGGTTTTCTACATATCTTACACATCTTTGACTAAATTTACTCCTAAATATTTTATTTTATTTTTTGTTTGCGGTATGCGGGCCTCTCACTGTTGTGGCCTCTCCCGTTGCGGAGCACAGCCTCCGGACACGCAGGCTCAGCGGCCATGGCTCACAGGCCCAGCTGCTCCGCAGCATGTGGGATCCTCCCAGACCAGGGCACAAACCCGTGTCCCCTGCATCAGCAGGTGGACTCTCATCCACTGTGACACCAGGGAAGCCCCTATTTTAATATTTTGATGCTATTTTACTTCTGCAACTTTGATGAATTAGTGTATTAGTGCTAATTGTTTTTTAAGTGGATTCTTTGGGCTTTTCTATATACAAAGATTATGCCATTTGCATGATTCCTAATAGGGCATTTATTCTTAACCATCTATTCATAATAGATAGTTTTACTTCTTCCTGTCCAAACTAGATGCATTTTTGTATCTTTTTCTTGCTTACTTGCCCTGGTGTGAACTTCCAATACCATGCTGAAGAGATGAGAGTGGACATCCTTGTCTTGGTCCTGATCTTAAAGGGAAAGCTTCCAGTTTTTCACCATTAACTATGATACTGGCATAGATTTTTCATATATGCTCTTTATCAAGTTGAGAAAGTTCTCTTTTTTTCCTAGTTTGTTCATTGTTTTTATCATGAAAGTGTTGTATTTTGTCAAATGATTTTTTGTATCGATTGAGGTGATCATGTGGGTTTTTTTCTCTTCATTCTATTAATATGGTAGATTATATTGATTGATTTTTGTATGTTGAACTATTCTTGCATTGCTGAGATAAATCTCACTTGGTCATCGTGTTTAATCCCTTTAATATACTGAGGTATTTAGTTTGCTAGTGTTATGCTGATAATTTTCATATGTATATTCATGAAAAATAGTGGTCTGTACTTTTCTTTCCTTGTGCTATCTTTGTCTGCTTTGATAATAATGGCCCCATAGAATGAGTTAGGAGGTATTCCCTCCTCTTGTGTTTTTTGGAAGAGTTTTGGAGGAATTGGCATTAATTATTCTTTAAATGTTTGATAGAACTCACCAGTGAAGACATCTTGTTCTGAGCTTTTGTTTGTCAGAAGTTTTTTGTTTTGTTTTGTTTTTGTTTGTTTGTTTACAGTAGGTTCTTTTTGGTTGTCTATTTTACATATAGCAGTGTGTACATGTCAATCCCAAATTCCCAATCTATCACTCTCCCCTACCCTCCACCCCCGGTAACCATAAGTTCATTCTCTAAGTCTGTAAGTCTGTTTCTGTTTTGTAAATAAGTTCATTTGTATCGTTTTTTTTTAGATTATACATATAAGTGATATCATATGATATTTGTGAAGTTTTTTGATTAATGATTCATTTCTTTAGTTTTTGTTGGTCTGTTTAGATTTTCTTTTTCGTCTTGAGTCACTTTAGTTGAGATTTTGAAAAATTTGTTCATTTGTTCATTTCATCCAGGTTATCTAGTACAATACTGTTTCTTTATAATCTTTTAATTTCTATAAGGACAATAATAAATGTCTCCACTTTAGTTCCTGATATTACTGATTTTAGTCTCCTCTTATTTTTCTCTCAGTCTAGCTAAAGTTTTGTCAATTTTGGTGATCTTTTCAAAAAACTGACTTATGCTTTTTTTTTTTAACCCTCTCTATTGCTTTTTTATTCTCTAGTTTATCTGTGGTCTACAGTTTACTGTTTCCTTCATTCTCCTTGTTTTGGGTTAAATTTGTTCTTTTTCTAGTTTTTTAAGGTGGAAGATAAAGTCTTGACTTGAGATTCTTCTTCTTCTTTAATGTAGAATTGAGAGCTGTAATTTCTCTGAGTACTGCTTTATCTACGTCCCATAAGTTTTGGTATATTTTGTTGTCATTCATTCATCTCAAAATATTTCTAGTTTTCCTTGTAATGTCTTCTTTCCATTGGTTATTTAAGAGATTCTCCCATTGAGTTGTTTAATATACATATATTTGTGTATTTCCAAAATTTCCTGTTGTTATTAATGTCTACTTTCATTCCATTGTAGTTGGAGAACATACTTTGTGTGACTACAGTATTTTTAAATTTATAGGATTTATTTTGTGGCCCAACATATGATCTATTTTGGAGAATGTTCTAGTGCACTTGAGAAGAATATGTATTTTGCTGTTGTTGTGAGAAGTGTTTTAGGTCTGTTAGGTAAAGGTGATATAGTGTTCTTCAAGTCTTGTATTTCTTTGCTGATCTTTGTCTAGTTGGTCTGTTCATTATTGAAAGTGGGTTATTGAAATGTCTGACTGTAATTTTGAAAAAAAGAAACTGGCTGTGTCTTCCTTCAGTTCTAACAGTTTTTGCTTCATATATTTTTGGCTCTGTTGCCATGTTCACATGTGTTTATAATTGCTGTTTATCTTCTTGATGACTGACCCTTTTATATAATCTTTGTCTCTCAAATCAATGTTTGTCTTAAAAGTCTATTTTGTCTGATATTAGCATAGACATTTCAACTGTTTTTTCTCACTATCTGCATGGAATATATTTTTCAATCCTTTTTCTTCAAATAATTTATCTCTTTGGTTTAAAAGTGAGCCTCTTATCGACATGTGTTTATAGTTAGATCAGGTACTTTTCAAAAAATTCATTCTGTCACTCTACCTGTTAATTGGAATATTTATTTATTGTTAATCACATTATTGTTAATGTGATTACTGATAAGGAAGAACTTAAGTTTGCCATTTTACTATTTTTTTCTATGTATCATATATTTTTTGTTCCTCAGTTCTTCCATTACTTCCTTCTTTGGTTAAATAGTTATTGTGCATTATTTTAATTCACTCTGATTTCTTTTACTGTGTATTGTTGAGTTATTTTTTAGGGTTGTCTTGATCACAGTGAACACGTTCATTTATAACTAATTCAGATTAATAACAACTTAATTATCATAGTATACATAAACTTTGCTCCACTGTGGCCCTAACACCCCCTTTATATTGTTATAGTCACAGATTACATTAATGAACTCATTAATATAGATTTAATATTGTTTTATGCAGCTGTTTTTTTAATCACATAGAAAAAAAGGAGTTACAAACAAAAATACATAAATAATGACTCATATTTACCTCTGTAGTTATCTTTATTTCAGTTTGAATATTTGAGTTACTGCCTACTGTCCTTTCATTTCAGCCTAAAGGATTCCCTTTAGCATTTCTTGTAGGGCAGGTCTACTAGCAACAAATTTTCAGTTTTTGTTTAAAAGAAAATGTATTAATATCTTATTTACTTTTGAAGATGTTTTCACTGGATATAGAATTTTTATTTGATAGGTTTTTTTGTTCAGTTTTTTTTTTTTTTAGTATTTGAACACTGGCTTTTTAGTATTAGGGACACTGGCTTGTGTCCCTAATGGTCTGATGAGAAATCAGTTGCTGGTCTTATTGATGCTTCCTTGTATATAACAGGATGCTTCTCTCTTGCTGCTTTCAGGTTCTCTCTTCATCTTTATTCTTTGACAGTTTAATTATGATGTGTCTTGGTGTGGATCTCTTTGAGTTTATCCTACTTGGAATTTTTGAAGCTTCTGGAATGTGTAGATTAAAATTTTTCATCAAATTTGAGAAACTTTTGGCCATTATGTTTTCAAATATTCTCTCTCTCTCTGCACCACCGCCCAATCTTTTCATTTTCCTAATTTTGTTGTTTTTTGTTTTGTTATTTTTGGTTTTGTTTTTTGCTTCCCTGACTGGATAATCTCAAAGACCTATCTTCAAATTCACTGATTCTTTCTTCTTCTTTCTCCAATCTACTGTAGAGCAACTTTAGTGAATTTTTCATTTTATTTATTGTAGATAGCAACTACAGAATTTCTGGGTTTTTTCTTTTAAAATTTCTGTCTTTTTATTGATATTCTGTATCTGGTAAGACACATTTTCATGGTTTATTTTTATTCTTTGGCCATAGTATCCTTTCACTCTTGATTATATTTATTACAGTTGCTTTAAAGTGGTTTTCTAGTATCCAGTGCCTGTGCTATGTCAGAGAGTTTCTATTAATTATTTTTGTTCCTATTAATTACTTTTGTTCCTATGTCTGGAGCATAGTTTCTAGTTTGGGCCAAAGCGCATTCTCTTTTTAATATTGACCTAAACAATGATAGCTATGTAGAGCTTGCAGTGTAATTATCAATGTCTAGTAGGTATTCACCTTGTAAAATGCCGTAAGGATGAGGTAGGATTTTTCTCTTATCCTTGTATCTGGTTCTGTAACCCATTAAACTGGTAACATACAAAGAAATGCATGTACTTCTGCATTTGCAATTCCTAATACTTGAGGACAAAATAGCTACTGATGTAATTCCTAAGCTCCCAGGGTTCCCCCAACCAAACACACATAGATTCTCTGTTACTTTGTACAATTTCAGTACTGGAATGGATGTAGGGATTAATGGTGGGTGGTAGAGTCTTCTGTCTGCCTCTGAAAGTGGAGGAATGTCTACCAGGTTTTGATATTTGGCATGGAGCACACAGTGAGGAGAGGTGAAATGACTTCTTACCCTATGTATTTTCTGTTTCATAAAACACTACTTGTAAAGCTATAAGTATATTTTTCTTAATCCAGCACCTAGAGCTGAGTAGCAATTGGAAATTCCAGACTTAAGTAATAGGTTTTCTATGAGTCTTTATTTTTGGAAGGTGTGAATCTTCATCTTGTTCTGTTTCTTCATAGGTATTTTAGTGATAAATTGGAGAAGCTGCAGAAGTAGTTCCCAGCCAGATGAACTTTAAGCTGGAAGGAGAGAGTGTGTTCTTTGTGTTCGCACCTGTCCTTCAGCCAAAGTGTGCTATCATATTCTTTTGGATTTTATTTTTTAAAATTTCTTTTCTCACAGCAGGACCAGTCCTGACTTAAAATCTTCAAATTTGAGGGGCTGTAAAGTGATCAGATTCATCTGACACTATGTAAAATACAGAGCCTTTGGGTCTCATTATTTGTGCTGGATTTAATGAGCCATATGAGAAGAATAAAATTAACACCTCATCACTGTAGGATGTTTAACACAAAGACAGTTAGCAAAACAGGGAGATGTCCAACCTCATATGAGGTCCTAGCAACACTTAAGGTTTAGTTTTGTTGTGCACTGTACTTTCCAGGAGTTGTACACTAAAATTTCTATATGTTTAGGTCCTGGCCTTAGATGAAAACCTAGAGCATGAGCAATTAGAGGGACGGATGCTCTATATAAGTCCTATTATGTTGACTACATGAAATGCACTTTCCTCTTAGGTTCTGATTCCCTTTATAAACTTTAAAAAAAACAGGGGTTGCAATTAAATAAATGAGTCACCAAGTGAAAAATACTTCATTAGCATAGCACATCTGTGGGACAAATGTGGTAAACAAGCAAGAGAAGTCACAAGGACTGCTGACAGGGACCATTCATTTCACTTCCATCAGAAAGGATATTTGGTTTTCTTAAAAAAGAGTTCAAAAGAGGAAGCCATGAATCTTTAAACACACACACATGCATGCACGTACACACATGGGTTGCCATTGGTTTCATTTATCTCTGCTCTGAATCCATGCTACCTTAAACAGAAGCTTGAAGTCTAATGGTTTAGATTAAACTTCCATCCAGAGGGCATCTGAGAGCACATGTATGGGCAACCTTATTCTGAGACTGAATATTTATTAGTAGTAATAAGAAGCACATTCATGGCAATGGTTCAACTAGAAATAGAAAAATAAATTGACTTGAGATGATTTTATTTTATTTAAGCCTGTGATGTTGTTTTACTTTACAGAAACATCTTCCTATACTTGGCTGATAACCTTCAATCTATGTGATCTCTCTAGATCAGTTCTGTCCAAAAGAACTTTCTGCACTTACAGGAATGTTCTATATCTACACTGTCTAATAAGGTAGACAGTAACTACACATGCCTGTTGAGTACTTGAAATGTGGTTAGTGCAAGTGAAGAACAGAATTTAAAATTTTATTTTAGTTCAATTTACTTAAATAAAAATTTAAGTAGCCTCATGTGGCTAGTAGCTACTATATTGGACAACATAGCTCTAGATTCTTACTATTTAAAGTTTTGTCCCTACACTGGTAACATCACCTAGGAACTTTTAGATATTCAGAATCTTGAACTCCAGCCTAGACATCCTGAATCTGAATCTGCAGTTTAACAACACTTTATATGATTTACATATTGAGAAGTACTGCTCTAGACAACTATTCACCCTTCAGAATTCAAGTAAAAAATCACATGTATATGTATGGCCGAGTCGCTTTGCTGTGCCCCTGAAACTATCACAACACTGTTAATCAGCTATACTCCAATATAAAATTAAAAGTTAAAAAAATAATTCCTTTAGGTATCCAGGATCAATTATGAGCAGTAGGCACAGTGATAAGGGCCCACAGTACTTTTAGGGACCTTTGAAAATGTTTTAATTTTCAAAGAGGGAAGACCATGTGAAGACACAGGAAGAAGATGGCTGTCTACACATCAGGGAGTGAAGCCTCAGGAAAAAACAAATCTGCCAACATCTTCATTTAGACTTGTAGCCTCCAGACTGAGACAGTAACTGTTGTTTAAGCCACCTGATCTGTGGTCCTTTGTTATGGCAGCCCTAGGAAGCTAATACATATAGCATGAGACTTTTTATAGAATAACAAATAAAGGGTGCTACTAAAACATGCAAAGGTAGATTTTAATTTCTTCATTCAAACAGTATCTTCTATTATGTAAAAGAAGTATGTTGGTTGCAGCAAGCAATAAAAAAGAATCAATTAGATATGTCTATATGATTGTATCATAAATCAATATTTTATTGATTTGTTTTCAGTCTCCTGCCCAGAACATAAGCTCCATGAGAGCAGAGTGCACTGAATAAATACCTGTGTGTTAGATGAGTAAGTGACTGAGGCTGTTGAACAAGGTCCGTTGTTTAGATGTAGGATAGCAGTCTAAACCGGCTGTTGTTATTGCTATTTATTATATTCTCTTTGTTCTCTTTAAGCACATCTTCCTTGTCAAGTACCAACAAAACTCCCCCTCTGTGTTCCCAGCTAGTTGACTTACATTCTCGCCTTTCTTCCCTTCCTCCAGCTCTTTAGCATTTTTGCTTAAGTCCTTTCCCTTCCTCTTCCAGCGTCACAAGTCCCTCCCTCTAACTCTTCCTTGTTGTAGCATTAGAAAACCTTTGACTCTTTCTAGTAAAATAGATACTTTGGGGTGGTGGAGGTGGAAAAAAGGTGGTTGGAGGAGGAGGTGAGAAGGGAGAAAATTGAGTTGTCGGCTTCAGGGTTTCTTTGGTGGGCTGGGTGAAGGAGGGTATTTTTGTGAACATTATGAACACTCTCACGTTTATACTTTATTTCATCAAAGAAGAGTCGCGTAGATGCCTACAATCTAACAGCAAGCAAAAGACATATATGAATAAAAAATGACAGTAGTAAAAAAAAAAAAAGTGATTTTCTATTAGTATGCTTAGCTCTGTGTTTTTATCTGTTGCTATATAGCAAATTACCCCAAAATATGATGCATTAAAAGAACAAAGGTATATTATCTCACAATTTTTATGAGGCAGGGATCTAGATGCATCTTACATTATTATTGGCGAGATTCAGTTCCTCACAGGTTATGGAACTGAGTTCCTTGACCCCTGGGAGTCTCCAGCAGCAGCTCATGGCAGCTGGCTCCCCTTAGAGCAAGCGAGTCAGAGAGCCAGGGAGAGTGAGCAAGATGGCAAGATGAAAGCCACATCTTATTTTGGATCTAGTCTCATGAATGACACCCCTGACTTTCACCTTATTCCATTTGTTAGAAACAAGCCACAAGGTATAGCCCTCAGTTGAGGGTAGGGGATTGCAGTAGAGGTGAGGATCTTGAGGGCCATCTTAGTGGATACCTACCACACTGTCGTGGCCACTTCATAAATGCATTTTGAATGACTAAGTACATTGTGAGGGGCACAGATAAACGACTAGATAGACTGTGGGACGGAAAGGGATATAGGAAAGTCTCTTTAGAGAAGACACTTGGACTTAATTGGTGAGTAAGATTATGTCACGTGGAAGTGAATGAAACGTGCTTATAGTAAAGAATTAGCACCAATGAGAACTGGAGGAAAGAACGCAGGGGACAGGAAAACTGTTAGATCTCATGTCATTAAAGGTGTCACTATATGTATAGCATAAAGACTTTTATTATATGTTAAAGTAATGAAGTTTGTTCTTAGTCAGTGGTGGCTGGTCTTAGTCACCTCGGGCTGCTATAAATAGATAACAAAAAAAATTAAATAAGACATTTATTTCTGACATTTCCAGAGGCTGGGAAGTCGGAGGTCAGGGTGCCAACGTGGGTCAGGTTCTGGTGAGGACCCTCTTCCTGGCTTGGAGACAACTGCCTCCTTGATGTGTCCTCACACGGTGGAGAGAGAAGGGTTGAAAGAGAGAGAGAGAGTCCTCTTATAAGGACAATAATCCCATCATAAGGACCCCAACCTAAGACTTCATCTAAACCTAATTACCCCCCCAAAGGCCCAACTTCCTAATCCCTTGGGGATTAAGGCTTTATCATATGACTTTTGCGGGGACCCAAGCGTTCGGTCCACAACATGGCCTTGTTCAGCATTTCTGCATAAAACCTAAAATTCATGAAGACTAAAACTGCAGTTCTTAAGAGGTTCTCCTAATCCAAAGATTTTAAAAGGCAGGTGTCATTGTGTTCATTTAGTTGGCTTCCCCTGATTTTGAAAACCCTCCATGCTCATTCTTCCTCTCTTTCTCTGCTGCTTTGGTCAATACACCTGCCTTACAGTGATTTTGCAGTACAACCATCAAACTTTTCAAACCCGGTCCAAAGTAGTCACAACTTGGATTGCCTTAGAAGTTCAAAAATAAAAATGCAAGTGATTCATGGTGACACAAGGTTTTGAGCTATACAATAAATAGTAGAATTATGTAACAAGGATAGCTTTCATTTTGGTTTCCAACAAGAAGAAAGTTCTTCCTAGGAGATTGCCTTATTCTGAAAGAAAACACCAAGCATTAGACTTATACCAGAAAGTCCAGTAGTACATTTCAAGTCGAAAAGGAACAGAATCTTAGGAGTGGTTTTCACATTTCTTTGCCTTTTCGTTGCTCTCAATGACATTATGGGTGAGATAAGAGAACAGGCATATTTATCTAAGTGGAAGCAAATGTATCTGTAATAGAGAAATCTAAAGTATATGCATTTGGTTAAAATCAAATAACCAACATTGATTCCTTGAAAAAAATTATTCACCATTGTATGTATCAGGTAAGTTCCTGAATGAAATATAACTGTTTCAAAATCTATGGCTATATTTTAAGCAGCTTGTCTTTGGATGATAGAGAGGAAGAATAATTGAGAATAACAATTAAGAATTGTTTTATCTTTTCCATTTATCACATTTTTTAAAAGAATCATTCATTTTTATTTAAAATTCTGGGCAAATTTCAAAGTAATATTTTGAGTCATCTATTAATACAATATGGAAAGGTCTGAAATTTTAACTTTAAAAAATGTTTTGACATTTTTATTCATTTTACTGTTCAATCTGTTACTTTAATGCCATCAGAAAATGGGGGGAAATCTAAGGATTTTAAATGACTAAAATGGGAAGGCATACAAATGATCGTTGCCAGAAGTTGTAAAAATACGTCTCCCTAAGTGCACGTTAGCACTGTGTGGCTTGGTGGCTGAGCGGGCAGGCGTGGGGAGGTGGCGGTGGAGATGGCAGGAGCGTGGATGACAGTGGAATGGATAAGGGCTGTGTTCATGCTCATCTGTAGTGTTATATCATCTTGAACGGTGGCTTGTCTGCTTTCCTTTCCTCCCTCCTTCTTCCTTCCCTACCTTTATTTTCCTCCTTCCCTTCCTTCCTTCCTTAAATGGAGAAATCAAACAATTGCCTGTAAATTTGAGAATGAGCGGTGGATCAACGCGGCATTGGAAAACCTGGTCAGCTATAGGCACATATATGATTTAGGAGAATGCTGAAGTCCACCTAGAGTGTGCTTTCAGTCCTTTCTAAGAAGGCATTTTTGGTCACATACTGAGGCCCTATGCAAATAAGTAGCTGGCTGTGTCTATATGTATAAAATAGTGGACATCAGCAGAGTCGACCCATGTCTTTTTTTCTGTTTTGACAAGTGATAGTGATCCTAGGGCAAAAGGAGATTCAGAGGCAGTTTTCTGGGTCTGGTGTGAAAATGGCCAATAATAGCTGATCAGTCATTCTCACAGACTATTTGCCTATCTTAGAGAGATCCATTTGGCATGCTCTTTTCTGCTCCAATGCTCTGAGGTATGCTTCTTCTCTTGGTGAACGAGTTGGGCTTCCAGAGATAATCACTACAAGAATCTTTTTAATTCGTACCAAGACATCAAGTTGATTGAATGAAGCTTCGTTGAAAAAGATTTTTAAAAATGTATCCTGCTAATGTTCAATCAGTTAATCAATTGGTCAGCCAGCTCCACCACTTCACAATCTGTTGGAGTTGATAACCCCACCTCCTTATTCTCAGAGGATGCAGACATCATCAGGCAGGGACCACCCCCAGTTTGCTTCCCTGCCAAGGGACCCCTGCAGATTCCTCTCCCTCCACAGTCATTCTGACTCCTAGAATCCCATATAAGAGAATGAGATTGACCTGTGTTTTGGATTCTATGTCCTCCTAAGGTACCTTTTCCATTAATTTTTCCTTATTCCCCACTGCCACCTGCAACCTCCACACCTCACCCTCAACTTATCTATTGAAAATGGCTCTCTAGCCAATAAAATATGCTTTCCTAGAAAACAACAATAAAATAAAGCCTCCTTTAGAGTTATGAATACCTCTAATTATCATCCCATTTCTCTCCTCACTGTTCATTTTATTGAAAAAAATGAGCATCTTGCATCTACTCCTTTATCTGATACCCTCTAGTTCCCATTCTCCCTTTTCTATTGCACCTGCTTTTGCTAAAATCAACCATTCATGTCAAATCTAACTGGCACTTTCCAATCCTTGCCTTAGTGACCTCTGTGTAATCTCATGCCTTTGGCCACTCACTCTCCTTAGAGCTTTCACTTTCCTTCATATCCCTCACAACTGTTACTTCTGATTTTCCTCTAATATCTCTGAATGCAGTTTCTCTTGCTTCTTTACGTATTTCCTTCGCTCTGTTCCTCCTTTAGGCAGAATGCTCCAGGGTACCACCCAGATCACCCTTCAGGAGGAAGCACTATCCCCCTGGCAGCTGGGACTGCTTCCAGAAGCTGACCCTTCGCTGCCAGCCCTCCTTGGTCATTGCCTTGGTAGCAAACAACTGCTTCACCCAAGGTCACACTTCACCAAGGGAGAGCCTGCAACCAAACACTGATCAACACAGGGACATTGAGACCCCCTAACCTCCAATCTGAAGAATCATTCCTGCTCTCTGGGGTTTGCTAATCAGCTGGGCTGTCATATGCTCAGCCTCACCCTCTTGTCCAATCATGATTCCCCTCCCTTCTTTCTACAGGTGTGCATCCCACAAGAACTTCCTAATAAATATCCTGCTTCCTAATATCCAACCTCAAGGTTGCTTCCTGAGGAACCCAATCTGCAGTACCCCTGAAGTGTTTGACTAAGTGGACCACTAAGTTATTAAAATCAAAATTAAATAACTTTAATGAATATTCTGAAATTTATTGACCTGGCCTTTTCAGAAATGAGGAGCCACACTCAAACACTTTATAATCTAAGGAAAGAGAACTAGTTAGAAAACATTTTAAAAAGTAACTAAGATGTCGAAAAGTGAAAATCAAAATTTTGCATAGGGCTTTGTTACTTCTATTGCATTTTACCCTTCAAATTCCTTTATAATCTAACAAGAGAGACAAAGTTAATAAAGATGACAACGAATAAAGTGCATCAGAATGAGTACTTATAATAACTTTTACATAGAACAATGCAGGTTATAATGAAGTTTCATGGGCATTATCTCATTTATCTCATTTGATCCTTAAGCTGTTGCTTGAAGTGAGGTTATTAGCACAAGTTTATGAATGAAAAAGTGAATTCCTAGAGTTTAAGTGATCTTATTGGGACCCCACAGCTAGGAAACAGAGCTTATTCAGGTGGGAAGGAAATGAAAACAGCCGCATTCCTAACTGCTTTCGTCATTTGTCCACCCTCTGTTATGGCACTGGTTCAACATGGCCAGGAATGTCACCTGTTCCTGACTCTTTAATTAACCTTTGTCTCATCCACCCTTTAACAATAGTTTATAAGAGGAGAAGAAGGTCCTCAGCCAGTGTCCTGTCCAGCCTCAAGATCTGATAATCTTAGTACTGTTTTTCAAGATTTCTGTCTTGGTTCTGTTTTGTTTTTATTTTTATCATTGCTTATCTCTTTAACACTCTCTTCTCTTTTACTTGTAGTTTGAAGCCAGCCCTGTCCAATAGAATGTTTTGGGATGATGGAAATGTTCTGTATCTGAATCAATCAGTATGGTAGCCACTAGCCACTGTGGCTGTTGAGTGCCCGAGAAGTGATTAGTAGACTGAGGAACTAACTTTTTAATTGCATTCAACTTTAATTGATTTAAATTTAAATTTAAGTAACTGGTCAGTGGCTACTGTATTAGACAGTATAGTCTTTCTGTGGTGCCAGAACCCAGCTCCCTCTCAAGTCTCCTAACTTCTCTCCTCCTATGCTGATTTCTTCCCCATGAAGAGGCTGCGTGTCTCCCCTTTCTTTATCCCACTCTTTGCCTGTCAAGCCTTGGTGCTATAGATACCAGTTCCCACTGTGTACTTCTGAAGGCAGGGGAATGCTCTGAAGATGGTTACACCAGGCAGATGCTACTGCAATAGGGACTATGACCAAAGAGACAACTGGTTATTCTAAAATATTGTAGAAATATTCTGAAATTCACCTTGGTTTGTTTCTCTTGGTGTGGGAAAAACACAAAACAAAAACAAACAAAAAACCTTTCTTTAAACCTTCCCTGGCTTGTATAGATTTTACATATGACTGGTTAGTTCACCATCATTCCAAGTAAATGATTTTATACCTCTGAATCACATATTGCCTTTTCTGCTTAGACCCCTTCTCATTTGTCCCTATCTATACTCAAAATGTTCCTTTTGCCTAGTGTTTCTCGGGCAGAATTAATGACTCACTTTTATGTATCCTCATAGCTCTCTGTTGCCTCACTCATTACAGCCTGAACCAGATTAGAAGGGTTTGTATTTCTTTGTTTTACTGAATTGTGGTTTCTTTAAAGACGGGCCCATGCTGCATGCATCTTGGTATCCCTCACTGCAAAACAGGGAACCTGGCACATAGTAGGATCTCAACAACTCTTCATAAAATTGACACATCCACTGGGCTCTGAAATTCACACCTTCTCTTCACTAGACCCTCTACTTCCTGTTCCTGAGGTCCCACTCTCAGAAAATGGTGTTCTGAGATAAGAATTCCTTTCACATACTGCCCTAATTGCCCTCCTACTAGTGCCAGTGTAGATTCCATTTAAATAAACCTGAGTCCTAGAACGTTGTTTATCAACTTATGTCTCTGTGTGTATGTGTTATTGTTGCACTTTATTCACTTCTGGTATGTTTTCTATGTATTTATTTTTATTTCTCATAAATAACAACAATAGAAGCAACATTATTAAACATCTCCAGTAGTTGGAAGTATTATTATATGGCTTGAAGTCGTCAAGCTTTGTGTGTCTCATCTTGCCCCCACCTCTTCTATTTTCATCACCATCCTTACTTACGCCAATAAGTACCACGATGGGGCTGCCCCAATTGTAAATTCTCTGTAATCATTATCCCCTGCATATGCCAGATGCATCTAAATTCACAAAAGCTCAATGTGCATTTCACAAGTTATTAAATGCTAAACGAAAATGTGCTTTAACACCTACGCACATGAACTGCTGTAGTAAAACGAAGTTTCTGGTGATGAAAGGTATTTATCCTATTTGATAATTTCGATTAAATCATTTCACATGTCGAATTTGAAACATTCATTTTCCCAGTCCTATCTGCCTTTCCTTGGTAGTTTGAACATGACTCTTGGATCCCTTTGGCTCCTGACACGATGCCATACTGAATATTTTTCTAACTGCAAATTTGATTTTCAGTCACATTCAGGCTTACGTTTGTGCATTATACCTGTCCTGCAATTGCTCCTTCAGAACTTGGATACATTCGGTGATCTGCAGGAGTGCTATTTAAAATATCTTAGCAAAAGTTTTGGCACCAACCAATTGGAATGGACACCTGCAGGAGCCCTGGGGCTGGGTTCTGGAGGACCCCACGGGCCCAGGCTTTAACCCTTTAGCTAAAGGAGAGTTATTGAAAGGATCCAAGGTGAGATATCACGGTAGCCAAGGCAGTGGTGGGGGATGACAGTGAGGGTCAAGATGGTGGCTTTTACCAACTGGAATGACGTAGTTCAATATCAGTGCATACCTGCTGAATATCAGCCTTGGTGATGTGTCTGTTTAGGAGCCAGTAGGAAAGAAAATAGTTGTTTGGGTGTTTAGAATGTGTGTTACAGGAGCTAATGCTCATCTACCTCGAAACTCTTTTGGTTTGCACAACTGCATATGAAATTAAACAAAGAGGACACGTTCTGCTTGGAGCAAATTCACCCTTTTGTTCTGAGAGAGTTAATGTGTTGTCTGGAAGGTGAGAGACCTGAACACACAGACTCACCCTTCAGAAGTCAGGTAGGAGTTGGGGGGCTTTTCCTAACTGACCCGTCTTCCTGAGTCCGAGTGATAAATAGGAATGAGCTCAGCATGGGAGATGGGAGGGAAGAACATTCCAGGAAGAGGGAGCATTATGTGAAAAGGCACAGAAGGGAGAAGGGTCATGCTATGCCAACTTTAGACAACCCTCAAGCAGGTTAGAATTGCTGGAGGGGTGGGGAGAGGCATGGTCTCGGGGTTGGTGAGACAAGGCTGCAAAGGTATACAGGAGCTGGGTATAAAAAGGCCATAATGAGAAAAAAAAAGTTCATTCATTCCAAGACAATAGCGATCCAAGGATTTGCAGCAAAAAGATATTTGCCTCAATACAAACGATAATGGCAGATCTTTGTGGGCTTTGAAGTGGGGCTCGAAGGAGATGAGCCTCCCATATGGAGAGA